>NC_038050.1:15707925-16070153 GCF_002211085.1 Panicum hallii | reverse complement strand
GGATAACTAACAAACACACATTTAATAGCATGTGGATCAAGTTTTCTAACATTACTTCTATAATCATGAACAAAACACACACATCCAAAAACCTTTGGAGAAACAATAAATTATTTGATTTCAAAGTAATTCAGCAGGGGATTTATTATCAAGAACTCGAAGAGGTATGCGATTAATTAAATATGTTGCAGTTTTCACAGCTTCCCCCCCCCCCAAAGAAACTTTGGAACATTCATAGTAAACATAAGTGAACGAGCAACCTCAAGTAAATGCCTATTTTTCCATTCAGCAGCACCATTTTGCTTTGGAGTGTTAACACAAGTTGTTTGATGTTCAGTACCATTCAAACTATGAAAGTGTTCGAACTCCTTGTTAACATACTCCGTACCATTGTTTGAGAGTAAGATTTTAATGGTGTTGCCAAACTTATTTTAGATGAGAGCACATAAGTCCTTAAACACAATGAAGACATCACTCTTATGTTTCAGCAAATAAAGCCAAGTATAATGACTAAAACCATCTATGCCTAGAGATAGATTGCACCTCACATGGTCCCCAAACATCAGGGTGAATAATATCAAATGGTTTGTTACTCCTTAAACCCAAACTAGGATAGGGAACCTTGTATGCTTAGCAAACTCACACGCATCACATATAAGAAATTCCCTATGGCAAGCATTAAAAAGAGATGGATAACTACGAGACATAGTAGCAAAAGAGGGATGCCCAAGCCTGCGATGAAGTAATAATAATTCTTGACATGGAGACATCTTGGTCGCAAAAGCAACTTCATCACTTTCTTCATCAAGATAATAGAGTCCATTATGCATGGTCCCAGTCCTAAGAATTCTCCCTATTCCCAAGCTCCTGAAAGCACAATGAGAAGTATCAAACCAACCACTACAAAACTAGGGACTGGGACATTTCTTGTTTGAGAGATTTTGTGATGGAGCTAATGAATAATAGGTTAACAGGGAAATTAGGGACATGCAAAACTGATGATAAGGATAATGTTTTGGTGCATCAGACGGATCCACATCCTGTTATAGGAGCCATGGATCCATCAGCTACACGAACCTTATCCTTACCTGAACAAGAAGTGTAGGAAGTGAAAAGATTAGACGCTCCTGTCATATGGCTAGTGGCCCTAGTGTCTATGATCCAGGATTTAGGTGTACAGGTTTGGACATGATTTATACCTTATCAGGTGGCATGATAACTGGAATTAGTGAAGGAACCTTGAGTGGAAGATAAGTCTTAGAGAGTTTAAGTTTGGAGTTATATTTCTCAAGAGCTTGAGCATCTACCACTGGAAGCTCCCTTTCAGTTGCAGTGTGATTTGCTCTATTCCAATTTCCACCTCGAACTCCCCCTAGCTGAGATTTTCCCTTTTTCCACCTAGGTGGAAAACCATGGATCTTGAAACACTTCCCTATTGTATAGCTCTCACAACCACAATGATCACATTTCGACTTTGTGTTACTATGATCCCCTCTAGCATTAAGTGTGTGGCTATTCCGAATAGATAAAGCAGCTTGAATATCAGCTTTCTTAAAATCATCCACTTTGGGATGAGTCAATCTTGTTTCTTCTTCTATGACACTGGAAATTATATCATCTAGATTGGACCATTCAGACTTGGAGAAAATAAGCTGAAGCCAAAGATCAAATTCCTGATTCAATCCATCAAGAAAGAGTTTGCTTATAAATGATTGAAACCATGTTTGATGAATAGCCATATCCTTTTGATCAACCGGCTCAAATGGATGATAATAATGTAGGTGTCTATATAGTCTTATTTCACCAGCATATTCAGTCACTGATTTTGTGCCTTGCTTCAAATGCAACAACTCATGCATAATACGAGCAGCATGCATCTTGTTTGATTTGCCTACAAATTGATTATGCAAAGCACCCCATACCTCTGCTACTATAGTCATGGTTTCAACCTATTCTTGAACAACTGGTTCCATACTACCCAACAGCCACAAAAGTACTCTGTCATTGATTTGTTTAGTCTGAGCATCCATCTCACCTTTAACATCAACCAATAACCTCTCGTACCCATGAGAGCTCAAGATTAATCGGGCATGTTGAGCCAAACTCATATAATTTTCTTGTTCTAGTAACTTTATGGGATTTGGCTCAAGAGCATATTTGACAACTTTTGAAACTATCTTGGGCTAATCCATCATTTTACTAAGAATTTCACATAATTTTCCAATGCTAGGATCACCCTCCTTTTCTCCACTAGTCCCAGATATGCTTATGTCTACTAGAATCACCAGAAAAAAAACTCACAAGATAAGTAAACTTGGCTCTCAGAAGTTACGGACAGCACTATGGGCTAACCTTTTTTTATGAAGAAACAGCAGCAGAGGGTGAAAAAGCCATACCGTTGGGGGCTAGGAACTGTAGCGCTATAGGAGATCAGGCAGCTCCGTGACTCCGTGACAAGAACGGCAGCTGGCCAGCATCACGTACTCCTAGTCGTCCATAGCGGCCACGGCCTTCTCGATGGGGAACTGCGGCAACGGCAGGATGATTGGCTTAGGGGATGTCAAAAATGCTGGCCCGTCGTTGACCTCCTCGTCGACGGTGGCCACAACCGTTGGCCACCAAATCACACCCTCTATATGCCGCGAGAGGCCGTAAAATCAACACAAATGGAGTGAAATCCACAAGATTGGCCTGCTCTGATACCATATTGTGAATAAGTGGTGGATTTGAGATGGATTTGGGATTTGGAGAAGGGAGGAGCAGTAGACATAAACAGGAAATGGAGAAACTCTGGATCGATCCTCTTCTGTATCCTTCCATGTCTATATATTTATTCTTGGTATGTTTACACTTTAGTCCATATAATATATCTAATATACAATTATGTAAACCAACAGAAGGCGAGCTCATCCTGGTGTCGTAGGGTTCAGGCGACCAGTTCCTTTGTCCCTCCAGAGCATCTCCGGCGATTCTGGCGGCGGTGGCAGCGCATCTTCTAGGGATGGAGTGTGAGGTATGCTTACTCCTACCTTGAGAAATCAGGTTGTAGTCTTCCTTTTGGGGTCGGTTCATCGCTGGTTGCTTGGAGACCACCAACAGATCTTGAGGCGCCAGAACTCCTTTCTATTGGCGATGGATTGCTCGGGCGTTCAATGTTTCAAGTGTCCATCGGCTTCTTTGGTGCGCCAATTGTTGTAGCATTAAAAGTGTATGTTGTTTCTTCGGAAGTTCCTTCATCGAGCTGGAAATTGGCTTCAAGTTGCAGCTTTGGTGTTCATCTCTTCCAGGGATGGCGCGTCGAGCGGCGACTCCGATGGCCGGCGTTGAAGATGACCGAGATAGTCTTACAAGGAATTGGATGTAATTTTGCTTTTATCAGGGATGTCATTGTAAGAAATGCATGTCAACTTTTATAAATCAATAAAACTAATGCCACCCGGTTTCTCAAATCTCTCCTCCAGCTCTTTCCTTTTTTATTATTAGTCTCCGCCTTCTAGACTATTTAATAATAAATATTATTTTTCCCTCAAAATAATGTATATTATTCTAGTGAGTTTCAATTTCCAATATTTTTCATGTTTTGCAATTTAGGCTATTTTGTTAGTTCAAACAAATCATGAAAATTCATGGAACAAACTTTTTTACCCTATCTATGCTTAACAAAAATTATTGCATTGGAACACTTGTTTGCTTGGGTGGAACAAAAGTCTCTACATAAGGAATAAAGTCTTCTATATCTCACATGAATCATACAAACTTAATAAAAAAAAGGTTGTACACTCTAAACAAATTATGCATGGAACAAAATATTATGGGCATGTAGCCGATGCTATAAATTATTTTGTATAAATTTAGAAAGTTAAATATAAACTTGTAGAATAAAAAATATAAGAATAAAATTATATAGCACTTCTAAACAATATGACTATGAGAAAATAACAAGAAAATTCTACCCAAGAAAAAGGAAAAAGTGCTACCACACTCAAACATGTTATTTGGGCTAAAATCAAATGGCAAAATATGCGTATTCATCCCTGAACTATTGTTCGAAGGTCAAGTTCATCCCTCAACTTTCAATTTGGTGAATTTAGTCCTCCAAATTCTAGTTTCGGTTCAATCTCATCCTTCACCCTAGTTGGTTGTCCATATTTGCGTGCCACATCACCCTAGACATGTTTTCACTCATCACTAGCAAATATCATATGTCTCCTCCTTCTATTACAAGATCACTCAAACTCCATCCACCTTATTCTCTCTCATCTTGCTCTCAGCCTATTGAGTAAATTGGAGAGCAAACCATATTTTCAGAGAAAATGAATGGTTAGTGGTGACCTCAACAATAGATGAAGGAGAGAGGGGATGCAAACAAGATGTATATAGGATATTTTGGTATTGATGACTTCGCATAAAACACTCCTAAGATGATGTAGCATGCCAGCATGGACGGCCACCTAGGACGAGGGACAAGATTAACCCGAAAATAAAGTTTGAGGACTAAATTGGTCCAATTCAAAGTTGAGGGACAAATTTGACCCTCAGGAGAGAGGAGATGCAAACAAGTGACAAGAAATGGCTTGACCTTGTGGAAATGTGGAAGACTCCCAAAAAAAGGTATTTCTCCATATAACCCAACACTTCTCTTGAACATGATACTTTGGCTACTTGTTTAACATGTATTCCGTATATGATGTAGATGACTTGTCAAAAGAACAAAGACAACCGAGGGAATGTTTTGTTACATCAAACAACTGGCTCCTGTAGCTACCCGGTGTTTGTTGAAAATTTGGTAAGTTAGCCATGTCGATGTGCCTTTCATTTCTTATCCAAATGTCTTCTATATAGATATCCATTTGCTGGTAGTAAGTAGATATCCATTTCATTTAAGTAAACTTGTTGTTCTGTCATATTTTAGCAAATAATGTTTCTGGTTCCATAAGTTGCCAAGATCAGTTTGTATAACGCCCACTGTGTTGTCCGATCGTGCGGTTTGGTTACAAACTGTTGGAGTTATCCAAAGGGTTTCCTCTCATATGTGTGTACCAGTATCTGATTGCAATATGATGATTTTATTCATTACTTGTGCTTAGGGGTAGATTTTGGAGATTGCTACTTGAGTAAAATGGCTGCCATAGTACTTGTTTATGATTTATCTGTTCGAGTTCATGTCTTATATGCATTTTATGACTATTGACACTAGGTTACTATGACTAGTAGCGACCGTGAACCATTGTGATAGTTTGTGTGACATTAAAATTACTGTAAATAGTTTCTATCTAGTTTACATAGCAATCTGAAAATACATAATACCAAGGCTGTTGTGAGATTTGGTAGTCAGTGGTTCCAATTTTAAGCATGGACTTCCTTTCTTCTTAAATTTTTTTCTATTATCAAGTGTTGTGACCGATTAAGTAATCTTACTCCATATAAACATTTATTCAGGAGGATGAAAACAAGGATGAGGATACAAAACTTAATGCATTTGATTTGTTCAAAATGTGCCACTTCAGCAAGAAAAAGGATGGCTATACACTTGCTATACAATCAGCTATTGTAAGTCTGCTCTCCGATGGTGCTATTTTGACTTGGATATTTTAGACTGCCCCATGATCCTAAACAATGTTTGCTGCTTGCTTGCTAGACTCAAATGGAAACCCAACTGGCTGCACAACCAACACGGGGCGAACAATCAAAGTCTGCGGTTTAGGTTGTAGCTAATGTGCTTGAGTGCAACAACAAGAAGAGTGTGTTTTTCTTCAGAATGTTGGGATGCAGACTAAGCGACCAAGGATGAGTGCACAACTAGAAGTAGAGAAGAGGGAGAATGCTGAGCTTCGGTTGATTGTCAGCAACCAGCGCGAACAAATGGAAGGCTTGTCAAAGCAAGTGCAGGAAACTGAACAGACAAGGATGAGGGACAAAGAGGAGATGAGCAAGAAGCAAGCTGAGTTGGAGGCCAAACTTGAGCTTGTTCTGGTCAAAATGGACTACGCTGATAGATATGATGGTATGTTAGATGTTGCTGAAACCAATCTTTTCATGTTGCAACCTATCTGTAGTTTTGGTACTAGAGTGAGGCACAGATGGTGGCTTAATTTGTTTCTGGTACTTGATTTTTGGTGTTGCAGATCCTGTTGGTGTTCTGCAACTTTTGCTGCCTGTGCTTCTGAAATCAAACATCAAGTTGTTTCAGGTGCTTGGATTTTTTGGTGCTGCAGGTCCTGCTGGTGTCGAGGGGGAAATCTGGACCTACAAGATGGTTGTTGACTTGTTGTGGTTGTTGGTGCTCGAAGTTTTGCTGCCTGTGTTTGTTGAACCAAAACTGCTAGCTCATATTTTGGGTTCTGCTAGAATGTTGTATGATTCTTGAACGTGGACAAACTGGTAGCTGTTTTGCTACACAAACTTTTGTTGCTTGCTATGGAACTATTATTGATTCTGGAAGCAGAGATAAACTCTTTTGAATCCGAGATTGTATCTGTTATTAGGCTGATAAGCATTCTGATTGTATCTGTTATTGAATCTGAGATTGTACGAGAAATTGGATTAAATTTGGTGGGCTCTAATTTTAATAGGCCTGTTTAGTGGGCTTGTTTAGTGGATTTTGATCTGATAGTGGGTCAACAAAATGGTCCACTTCTGAAATGGGCCAAATGTAAAAAAATAGTGGGCTGCTGTTAAAAAAATAATAGGCCATCGCTAGTTAATGGACCGTCAAAAAATTAATGGACCGCTGTTAAATAATTAATGTGCCATGAAAAAATTAATGGGCCGTCAAAAAATTAATGGGTCGTCATCCGTGACGTCAGCAGCCACGTCATCATCCACGTCAGTCGCCACGTCATTGCACACATGTCACCGACCATGTCACCTGTCATGTTGGCCGCCATGTGGCAATCATCCATGGCGTTTAATTTCGTCACGAATGTTGGACCTGGGCTGGACTGCACGGGCCCAAAAGCATTTCATGACGATTAAAAAAGTCAAAAATCGTGCTGATCCGTGACAATTTAATTTTGAAGAAAATGTCAGCAGATTTAATCTGTGATGCTCAATTGATGACGGTGAGTAAAATCGTCACGGATAAATTTTTATGACGAATTTTCAGTGATCTGTGACGAAATTGTTTCGTTATAGAATAAATAGATTCTTGTTAAGGGATGAAAATGATTATTTTGCCAAATCAAATCTTACTTGGACTCCAAAACCTATGTGTGCTGACTTTGTATGCTAGTGGGCCAAATACGCATACTTGAAGAGGGTGGGCATCGGCCCACAGTATAGGAACTTTGTTATATCAGCTCAAACCACGTAATGGCGTGAGAAAGACAGGTCGAGGAGCTCAAAGTTGTAAAACGTAGAAAATTGGTCCTGCAAAATAGCAAGTAAATAGCTTTGCAACAGTTTACACAAAAGAATAAAGTAAATACTTTTGTGAAAGTTATGCATAAGACCATAACATTAGATTCTCCCCCTGTCCAAAAATATAAATTATTTTAGTTTATAATAAATCAAATTATTCTTAGTTTGATCAAATTTATATAAAAGAAAAAATTATTTAAGATATAAAATTAGCAGAATTAGATCTATTATGAAATATATTTTTATGTTAAGATCTTAGTGCTCTTCTCTCTATATAATTTTGATTAACCTTAGAATAGTTTTCTTAAAAAAATTAATCTTAGAATAGTTTGACTTAAGATAAATCAAAATGCCTTGGATTTCAAGATGAAGGGAGTACATCTCAAACAAGCAATAACAAGAGTAAATTTTGGGTTGCGCGAGTATACAAAGCTAACACAAGGCAATAAGAGGATTCTTCAAATTAAGCTCACTTTAGCCATACTTTTATAATATGCAAAACTAATTGACACACAGCAATGTACCACACACACATTTACATGCTTAAAACCATACTTCCGTCGTATCCAAAATGTACCGGACCAAATGTAAGCTGTGCTACACTTCTTCCATTATTGTCTTCTCTAGGGTATTATATCAACTCAAAGCTCGTTCGAATGAACAAATGTGCATTTCAAAGTAAGAAAAGTGGAACAAAAAGCTAAAGGGGTGACTGAAGTCCTACCCGTTTGTGCATGAGTGACTGATGGAAAGGTAAACATGGTTACTTCACACACACTCTTCTAACTCTTTTGTGCAAATCTAAAATGATTTACATTTTTTTAATCAGAGAGGGTGTACATGGCTAGCTAGGCGCTAGCGTGACATGGGGTCTGAATTACTGACAATATAAACTGAAAACTTAGGACATATTTGCACATGATGCAAGTGCTCCAGCCGGAGAGCTTTCCTCCAATCTATCTACTGACGGTCTGAAGAATGCTATAGCCAGCAGTCAGTGCTCGCTCCCTCCTTGCAGCTAGGCTCTAAGTGCAGGCAGGGTGAGAATGATCAGTAGGAGAACTGCAGGTTGCTCATGAAGGACATGCCGAACGCCCAGTTGACGGGCACGACGTTCTGGAAGACGATGTACTGTCCGCCCGTGGTGGTGACGCCGAAGGTGAGCGCCTGTCCGGCGATCCCGGCGAGCGACTGCCAGTTCGCGCCCCAATTCCTGCTCATGGGCACCCGGTTGGTGGACGTGCCCTGGACCCAGGCGCTGGCGACGGAGCCGCTGCCGCCGACGTTGGAGATGAGCACGAGCTCGTAGTAGTTGAACCCCGTGATGGTGAAGCGCACGCCGCCCTGCCGGACGCAGGCCACGCGCTGGTACAGCACGGGGATGATGCCGCCCTGGTAGACGCCGATCTTGACCCAGGCCGGCTGCGCCATGTCGAAGTGCGCCCGCGGCGGGTTGCACCAGCCGCCGTTGTTGCTGGGGAGCGCGTAGTTGGGCGGGCAGAGGTTGGTGGCGGTGACCGTCACGGGACCGGCGCCCGGGCGGCACCACCGCCCATCCGTCTGGGAGTCGCACGCGATCTGGAAGCACTGGCCGCACGACGCGCCGCCGCTGAAGAGCACCTGGCTCAGCGCCGTCGTGGCCGTGCCGTACCCCGTCGTGTACAGGTTGCCGTACCCGCACGCCCCGCCTGCAGTTTTATTTGCACCATGGTCGGTCAGGGTTATGAATTAGTCTTCATCAGGGCGTTATGCACGCACGCATTATGCCCAAGTAGCGTACCCATTGTGCCGGAGGCGTCACTGCCGCCGTAGAACGTGGCCGTGCCCCTGGACCAGGCCGCCACGGCGGCCGGCGCAGCGAGCAGCGCGACGACAGCGAGGAAGAAGACGGCCGGAGGCAGTCGTCTGGGCGTCGCCATTGCCACCACCCCCTGCGGCGTCTCGAACGGTAGGATCTAGCTAGTGAAGACCGACCACGAAGCTCACGAACGAAGGATCAAGCAAGAAGAACTGTTAGTTGACAAGTGGTGTGCGCTACTACTGTTGCTACAAGTCACTGGCCAGGCCTTGGCATCGGTTCTTAAATAAGGCCCTGTTCGTTTCCTACCCTCTAAACTTTAGACCCATCACATCAAAGAGAATCTTGCTATTTAGAAGTATTAAATAAAATCTGTTTATAAAACTTTTTGCACAACTGGGTGCTAATTCGCGAGACAAATTTAATGAGCCTAATTAATCCATAATTTGCCACAGTGATGCTACAGTAATCATCCGCTAATCATGGACTAATATACCTCATTAGATTCGTCTCGCGAATTAGCACTGGGGTTCTGCAATTACTTTTGTAATTAGACTTTATTTAACACTTCTAAATGACAAGATTCTCTTTGATGTGACCCCTCTAAACTTTAGACCCCAGGAAACGAACACACCCTAAGAAGCGCTAGATGGCGGAGGAGCTGACCAGCCGCTGAGGTCGACGGATCTTCTGAGAACGAAGCCTGGAGGCGCAGGCGAGATCGATCGATGGACGATCTGATCGAGCGCACGACGTACGGCACGTGCGCGCGCAGCTACAGTTTCGTATCGCGTTCCGATCGGGTTCTCTCGCGATCGAGCTCGATCCGGGGCTAGCTTGTTAATTCCGGAACGTAACATGCATGGATGCATGGCCATCCAAGGGGTTTAGAAGATTCTGATCTGCAATTACTCCCATTCCGTGTCGGTCTGTCGATCGATCGTAGCATAGTCAGCCCTGACAGCAGCGGCTGAGAGATAATCAAACCGAGCCAAGCGAGTATATTTTATAAGGAAAGAAAAAGTAAAAAACGGGTTGAATTCCGTGGAGAGAATGATTGGCGATGAACTGGCGGTCGCCTATTGGGCGCGCTGATAAGTAACAGGCTGATAAGCAAGGCCTCGACAGAGGGTATCACGGCACCTGCGTCGCTCTGACGAACTGACGAAGCTGCTAATTAAACCCATTTGTTATTCCAACACAACATGCCGGTCACGTGATGAGCTCGCCGGCCGGGCCGGCGGCCGTGGGAACGATCGTGCCGAGATGGTGGCTGATTAAGTAGTAAGGGGGGTCCAAATCGGCGCCCGGGGGGGGGGGAGGGGGGTGGCTTCATGTCTCCAGCAAGTTTCAGCATCCGGCCGGCTTTGTGTCTCAAGCGATGCGGATATTTCTACCGTAGCAACAAACTTAGCGGTGTATGGATCGGCAACAAGCTTAGCGGTGTATGGATACAGTGATTAATTTTTATAGTTCGGATTATATCGAATATTTGAATGTCAATTAGGATGACTAAATATGAGCTAACTGTAAAACTAATTGTATAAATAGAAACTAATTCACGAGACGAATCTATTAGTCCTAATTAATCCATTATTAGCATATATTAACTGTAGCACAACATTATCAAATCATGGACTAATTAGGTTTAATGGATTTATCTCGCGAATTAGCCTCCATTTATGCAATGGGTTTTATAATTAGTATATATTTAATACTATGTCCAAACATTCGATGTGACGGGATTAAAGTTTAGTCCCGAGGAACTAAACAAACCCGTATTGGCCTGTCGCGGCGCGCCCCCACCTTGTTGTGCCGGGATCGAACATGCGCGGTGGGCTGGAGGAGGATCTCGGGTGTCGCTCGATCGAGACTTGGCCAGAACGCGCGCGGCGAATTGGTTGCACTACTATAGAAATGGTTTTTAGGGACGGGTAAAATTGCATGCTTCTCACAGCTACAAATGTTGTTTGCAGGTGTGGGTCATCCCGTCAGCTGCCCGTAGTAACCGATTTAAAAACAAAAAAAATTGTCCGCGTCGGCCCTTGATCGGGCCAGCCCTCGAGCGCCCGTAGCGTCGCGCCGACGCCGGAGCTCGAGCCAGCCGCACGAAGCCTGAGCCGGCCCGGCGCTTGAAGCACCGCATGCAGTTGCCAGAGCTAAGGCCGGGCTGGCTGCGCGCCCATAGCGCCACCACGTGCCACCGCAGCACCGCCCCGCGGCCTCTGCTCCAGGCCGCTGCGCTCGCCTCAGACATGCAGCTGCGCTTGAGCCGGCAGAGCTCGCCCGCCACGAACACCCTTCTGTGCGTTGCAGCCCTTCCGCCGTGGAGACCCTTCCGTGCGTTGCAGCCCTTCCGCCGCGGAGACCCTTCCGTGCACCGGCAGAGCTCGCCAAGCCGCCGTGCGCTACAGCCCTTCCGTGCTCCGCGGCCCCATGCTGCAGCTCATCGAGCTTGTCCGCAACGCCGTAGACCCGTGCCGCCCCATGTGCTGCGGACCCGCGCCGCCTCACGAGCCCTGGAGAGGAGGGGAGGCAGCGTGGGAGGGGAAAGCACCGCTGCCCGTGCTCGCTTCACGCCGCCGCTGCGGCAAGGGAGGGGGAGGGGAGGGGAGGTGGTGCCGCAGCAAGTGAGGGGAGGGTAGGGGAGGTGGCGGCACTGCAAGGAAGGGAGACCGGGGAGAAGAGGTGGCGGCTGCGGTACCGTGGGAGAGGAAGAGATGGCGGAGAAGACCGAAGAGATAAGGAAGAGAGAGAGGCCTGTGCATGTGCTGCTGCTGCTGTCTTTCTAGAGATAAGGAAGCAAGAGAGAGGCATGTGCATGTGCTGCCGCTGCCCGCGCCATCACCCGCCTTTTATTTTATTTTTTCAGGAGTGGGTGAAGCCATTACCCGCCTTTGAAAATGGCGCCCCTTTTTTGGGACGGGTGATGGCGTCACCTGCCCCTGAAAATGTTTCTTCAGGGTGGGTCAACTGCTACAGTAGCCTCGCTCTTCGCTCTTTTGTAGGAGCGGATTACCATTTCGCCCGTCTTTGAAAAAAAATTAGAATGTTTCTTGTTCTGAAGGAACAAGCATTGTGACAGACTCCCGGTGATAAAAGTGAGATCATGGTCATATTTATTTTTGTTCAAACTTTATGCTTTTAGTTCCCCCGCATGTACATTAAAAATTACTTTTGTAAATTAAAATTCTATGTGTTCAGCGTGGAGCTTGACGCCCGCCGCTCGCCTCAATCCTAAACAGATGACTTTCATTCTATATTGATGCATGGAGCCAACTTGGACCCTAGTGCTGATGAGAAGCGCTTTTCATACGATAGCGATGAGGAGAAGTGCTCTTGGGAGCACAATGAGATTTGCACATTGTGTTGAGAATGAAGATCCTTCTTTCCCGGAGGTTCAGGATCTTGGTCATGGCAAGAGGCAGAGGAGAATTATGTGAACTATGCTGATGCCGTGGAGAACACGGATATGTCTATGCTCCAGAGAGTGCCTCATCATGTAGAAACTCTTCTTCAGATCATGATGAGCTAGGATGAGGATGTGATGAAAAGCATAATTCTTGCACCTAGACTTCATTCACCTATAATCCCGCATTCGAGGCAACAAATGGTTCCTCAACAAGTGGCAGCTCATTCTACAAGATATTGAAGGTTGTGCACATTTTGCAAAATCTCAAAGTCCTTTAGAAACTACAAGTCCATGGTGAAGGCCCAACCATTGCCATAAGATACAACCAAGTCAGGCTAGCTGCAGGACAATGCACATAATGACACTTGGTGCCTCGACAATGCGGCCTAGTGGTCCTTGGAGAGTGCTAGTGCTTCAGACCTATGTATCTAGGTTGAAGGAAGCTATGCGGCCTTTTTTGTTAAAATCATGAACTCATGTTATGGTAATGAAAGAGGAAGTAAGCCACATGTTTTGGTGCAGACAAGGTCAACACATGTACAACATGTTTATGATCCAAAGAACAACAATGTTACAAATGTACATGTTTATGATCCAAAGAACAAAGTTAGTGCCAACCTGGACCCTAAACCTTGTTCGTAACTACATTTCTAACATTGTTGTTTGCTGGGGTTTGCTGGGCCGTGGGTTGTGGTTCTCTCATGAACTAACCTGACATCGGGTTCGAGGGCACTCGAGGCATCCTCCTGGTCGGTTGGTCAAGCCGTCATCTCTAGGGCAGGGCAAGAAGCTCCCATGCGGCGGGGGAAGAGGCTCCCACTCGCCGCCACCACCGCCATCAGGTCACCGGCCCTCTCCACCTGCGTGTGAACTCGTGGCGAGTCCCCGTGAGATTTTCAAACATCCATTTTGGGACATTATCTCCACTAGAGGCTTCCCCGTATAATCCTACTCTTACATAGGGAACGTTGTCCATGGTTAGTACATTTGTAAAAATGTTGTTCCATAAATTTGCAGTACATGTGCTGACCTTGTACGCACCAAAAAGATTATCTCTCCTGCTATACATCTTTGACAAGACCCCACATTGGTGACACCAACAACAGTTATGCACATTCGGCAAGATCCCTAGCAATAAATTTAATATGTATCATGTGCTCTTTGGACCATACACCATTTTGAAAATCGTTTAAAAACCACAAGTCTATTGTGAAGGTCTGACCATTGCCATATGATACAACCAAACAATCATTTAAGTTCACATAAGGCTAGTTGTGGTTCAATGCAAATAATGTCATTTGCATTGGTCACTCAACAATGCGGCCTAGTGGCCGTTGGACTACAATATTACAAATGTACATATTTATGATCCAAAGAACAACAATGTTAAAAATAGTTAGTGCAAACTTAGATCCTAAACCTTGTTTGTTATTACATTTGTAACATTGTATATCGTCATTACAAGAGTTGTTACTTGATGAAGATCCCTTTGAATGTTCAAGTGCGAGAACTCCATGTACTGAAATTATACCGCATCGCTCATCATGGTCATTTGGGGCTTGAAGTGCATGAATTACGAGCACAATGAATACAATACTTTGCTTCTCATCATCTCAAGACGAGCTCCCACTAATTGAGGAACCCTTTGTTGCCTCAAATGTGGGTATTACACGTGAATGAAGTCCGGGTGCAACAATTATATATGTTTTTCGTCTCATCCTCATCACCATGTCTAGGCACCTCTTTATGGTAGCACGGCCAAATTTCCATGGGTAAATGGCATATTAATAGATTAATTGCTGGTCAAAGGCATGTCCTAGCGAATTGAAATGTCATGTATTCATGAAGAGAGAGAGAGAGAGAGAGTACCAAGTAAGTTGAGCAACTAGAAATAATGGGCCTGTTTGGGAGCACTCCAACTCTAGAAAAATAACTCCACTCCACCAACTCCAGGTTTTTTCAACTCTAATCCACAAACTCGGGAAAACAAGGAGTTGTTCTACCTGTTTGGCTGATTGGCTAACTCCAGCTCCATAAAAGGGAGGCTTCAAGAGGAATAGTCTTTTTTTGCCCCTTTCTTTTTTTTCACGCTACAGTACTCGCACTACTGTATGAGCATGCGGTAGCTGAGCTCTACGACGATGATGAATATGGGCATCGAACGCATGCTCAAGGAGAAGTTCGGTTACGCTTTCAAGGAAATCCGCCAGGTGTTCGAGGGGGATCAACCACCGGTGGAGACAACGCCCGAGGTCGCTGAATGAACTTGTCCACCATGGATATAGCACCGTCCTCTGCCATGAACTCATTGGCAAGAGATTCTTTGGTGCTGCAGGCGGTGAACCGACACCTGGACATACTGCGGCTAGCGATCACAAACTACAGCGGGACTGTGGACGTGGTGGCCATCGACGGCGAGGACTGCCTGGTGAAGTACGACGGGCCAGAGTCCATCGGGAGCGGCATCAAGGCTGCAATCAAAGAGAAATTCCCGGACATCCCCAACGTTGTATTCAACCAGTAGAACACTCTCTAGATAGGTAGATATGCATCACACAGTCAACGGCAAATAAGAAGATGAAATTATCAGATATATACATCGGATCGTCATGCGTGTAGTAGTTTGCAAAATTCTGCTATGCTTCTATTGAAAGTTTGAAATGTAGCAGCGCTGTCAATGGATGGTTTTGTGCCTCATCTCTGCATTTGCTTAACTCTGCTTTGGTGCAGATGTCTGCCTTTCATCACCTGAATTCAGATGATTCAGCATTCCATACTCGCGCTACTGCTGGAAGCTGGCTGCGCTAGGGCCACGGCCGATGCTAGGGATACGGCCTCAGCAGGTTCCACACCCGCGCCTCCTGGCTGGCCACGGCTGCACCTGGCAACCTCGTTGGATGCGGCGGCGCTAGGGTCAGCTGAGGCTGACGGGATGAAAGGGGTCTGGCCCCTTGAGGAAGAAGCAGAGCCTGTGGCGCCATGGATGGGAAGAAATTGTGAGTGAGAAGAAGAGAAATTGAAGGGGATACAAGGGATTACTCCACAATACCTGGATGGGAAGGGACATCAGCTTCAGTAGGCTCCATTTTGCTTGAGAGTAGAGGCTGCTGGCGACGTCTCCCGGGGGGACTTGCGCTAGGGTTTCACGGGACAGGGGGTGGCGGCGCCTTACGAGGAAGAAGACGAGGGAGGGGTGTAGGGAGAAGGGACACTGTTCTTTTTTTCTCGCGAAGAGGTACGTTGTGTAACCGGTGGCAATGGTGGATAATTTTACCCCAACTTCATGAGAATGTCTATATCTAGTGTTTTTGGATCAACCCATGAGGAGCTCCATGAAAAATATGGAGTTGGCCCCCCAACTCCAGGTTTTTTCTGGAGTTTCCGGATCTTGAATTTCTGGAGCTAGACGTGTTTGGCATGGATTTTGTGGAGCGAAGCTAGAAAAATTGGAGTGGAGCTCTCCCAAACACGCCTAATATTATACCTTGTTACGGACACTATCACAATAACTAGCTCCCGGTGTATAATCCTACTCCAACTTAGAGAAGGTTGTCCATGGTTAGACATTTGTAAAACTGTTGTTCTTTGGATCATAAATCTGCAGTACATGTGTTGACCCTGTCCATACCAAAATGATTATCTCTCCTATTGTACATCTTTGATAAGATCCCACATTGCAAACACCAACAAAGGTTGTGCACATTCTGCAAGATCTCTGACAATAAATTTAATCTGTTTCATGTGCTCTTTGGACCATACACCATTCTCAAAGTCCTTTAGGAACCACATGTCTACGGTGTAGATCCAACCATTGATATAAGACACAACCAGACAACCTTTAAGTTCACATAAGGCTAGCTGCGGGTCAATGCACATAATATCATTGGGTTCCTTGACAATGCGGTCTAGTGGCTCTTGGACTACAATGTTACAAATATACATGTTTATGATCCAAAGAACAACAATGTTATAAAAAGTTAGTTTAGTACATTTGTAACATTGTCCATCGTCATCAGAAGAGCTGCTACAAACTCAAAACTCACAATGAATCATGATCAAAAGTTTGTAACACTGATGTTCTTTGGATTATAAACATATGTTGTACATGTGTTGACCTTGTTTGTAGTAAAAGGACTAGCTCTGACTCATCCATCACTAAAAAATGGTGTACATCTTCGACAAAATCCCACGTTGCTGACATCAACAAAGGTTGTACACATTCCACATTTGATAAAATGATCTTTCCACAGCACACACCAGAACATTGACACAACCAGAAAGAAACTTCTTTGTGTTTTTGCTTCAATTCACTTTTGTCATAATATTTATTCAAAACATGTAGGTCATGGCTCAAAAGATTGTTGCGATCATGAAAAACACACTTAGTGAGCTCACCCATTCTCCGCTTTTGGTCTTATTGGTACTCAGATCTGATTGCTATTTTTGTTCTATAGCTCCCAATTGCACTCCATCAAGTAAATGTAAATCCATAAAATAATAGTTCTAGGAGTTTGTCACAATGCTTTTTCCTTCAGTATTACAAACAATTCAGAACATTCATGAATCAGGATCAAAAGTTTATAACATTGTTGTTATTTGGATTATAAACATGTTGTACATGTGTTGACCTTGTCTGCACTAAAAGGACTAGCTTTGACTCATCCAACACAAACAAAGGGTGTAGATCTTTGATAAGATCCCATGTTGCTGACATCGACAAAGGTTGTACACATTCTGCAAGATCCCTGCCAATAATTCCAATCTTTGTTTTGTACACATTCTGTAAGACCATAGAAACTACAAGTGGAAACAGTCTAAGTACTCCCTTTGTTTGTGATGGATGAGTCAAAGCTAATCCTTTTGGTGCAAACAAGGTCAACACATGTACAACATGTTTATAATCCAAATAACAACAATGTTATAAACTTTTGATCATGATTCACGGATGTTCTAAAATATTCATAATATTGAAGGAAAATGCATTGTGACAGACTCCTAGAACTATTATTTCATGGATTTACATTTACCTGATGGAGTGCAACTGGGAGCTATAGAACAAAAATAGAACATAAATGATGTTTATTTAGCTCTAGAAGCACCTGTGGTAGCTCCACCTATAGCAGTTGCACATCTTGAGCAAGAAGTCGCAGCAGATGGGCACGAGGCCCATGTTGAGGCAGCCAACAATCTCGATCAGTTCTAGGTAGCTAGACCTCAAACAAAGCTGGCTTTTCCGAGTCCTTCTCTAGCACTGCGTTTGGCTCCATCACCTAACTCTACCTTCTTCTGAGCCAACGAGCATTGTCTCTTTTGCCTCCTACTTATACAACACGACATCTAGCTTCATCAGGTGACTGCTCCTTCTTCTGAGCAGACCAGCAAGTAGCACATAATGTTTCAATGGATTCCATTGTGATGTCTGGGTTGTCCAAGGGCCACTAGGCCGCATTGTTGAGTTACCAAATGACATTATGTGCATTGACCCACAGCTAGCCAGCAAACCAAGATGCAAACACATGCGACCTGTCGCACTTCACTCCTGTTGGTCGAGAAACCTATCATGTTGCTCCACTCAGTCAATGCAGTGCATTGAAATGGACATACTCTGTGAGGTACACGAATATGAGGAAAAACGATGGAACTCAAGCACCCCCAGTGCAAGCATCTAAGGGCTCATGGCTGCATGAAATGCATCAATAGCACGAGGAGAAAAAGGTGGTGTTGCAACCCTACCCTACCTCCTGAAGGAGCGCTCAGACTAGTGTACCCATGCCCGCTCTGCCCGTGAACCCACTACAATAGCTGACATGTGCACCCCGCGTACAAATATATAAATGGAGCTGCTGCAATTGTACGGGTTTCTCCTTTTATTTCCACCCCTCCCATCCCCAGCCCCACAGCACACAGGTAAGAGAGCGGCGGCCTCCGCCACCACCTATGCCCCAGCGGCCAGAGCTATTGCCCCAAGATAGTGCGGCGTGAGCACTCGTGCGACCAAGCCTGATGGCTGGACGGACCACCGGAGCCTCCCACCTTGCCGGAGCCCCAAGCCGGAGCCGCACGCCCACATGACCCCACCATGTCCATGCCTTCCTCGAGCTCCAAGCCACAGCAACCCATCGAGGAACTCCAATCCGTTGCAAGGCCCCACTTCGCCGGCCGCTGAAGATCCGAGCCGGCACCAATCCGCAGCTGCCCCAAGCCTTCGTGGCCCCGATCCTCCAAGGTTCTGCTTCCAATCTTAATTTCTTTCTTTTTTCTTTGCTACTGATGTCGATGCTAGATCCAAAATGCTTGGTTTTGCAAGATGCACATGGTAGTAGACATGGAAATTGCTTAGATCGGGTAGTTTGCTACAGTTAATTTGTAGTTAGATTGTGCGTGTTGTTGATTGATAATTAATAGTTGTTGTGATATTTAGTTAATTTGCTTCTTTTTTTAAACTACCGACTATTGTGACGATGGAACCACCGTCTAGCAGTGCCCGACCTGTGCAAGACTTGCTGACATCGATCCCTCTTGAAGAAGTAGCTGCAGCTACCCCTCCTAATGAAGTAATACCAATTGATGATGAAGCTGATGATGTGCAAGAAAATGGGACGGCCACTGTTACTCACTCTCGTGGCTCAGAGAGGAAGCTTACTTTTGAAGTATGGAAGGACTTCACAAGAATGTGTGATGACGATGGAGTTTGGAAGGCAAAGTGTAACCATTGTGGCAAGAAGCTTTTAGCTACATCAAAAAACGGTACAAACCATCTGCGAACTCATGTGAAAATCTGTATTTATAGAAAGAAGCCTGGTGACAAAAAGTGCAATCAAATTTGAGGTTTGCATCCATTGAAAAGGGTCGGTAGCTTTTGAAAACTATGTGTTTGCTTAAGATGTAGCTAGGAAAGCACTTTACAACTATAAGTTATGGACCCTTAGAAATTGCATTTTGAGGTATAACTTGCTATATGTGTCATAATTTCTTGTTGTATACTTTATTTTCTTGCTATATGTGTCATAATTTCTTGTTGTATACTTCAATTCCTTGTTATATGTGCTATATTTTCTTGTTGTACACTTTATTATTTTGCCTAGTTGCCTTGCTAATTTATTTCAGTGTCAATTGAAATGTCTCCAGAGTTGGGATCCTGATTCCAGGGTATCCATTGTGACCCTTGATAACTGTAGTGTCAATGATAATATGATTGGTCTAATGGAATCAAGACTTGGGGAAGGTAATATATTGTTGGGTGGAAAGCACTTGCATACGCGATGTTGTGCGCGTATTCTGAATCTTATTGTTCAAGATGGCTTGGAAGTGATCAAGAAATCTATTGCAAGAATAAGGGAAGGCATTGCTTACAGGATTGCTACACCAAAGAGGTATGAAAAATTTGTGAAAATAGCTTCACAACAAAAGGTTGAATTGAAGAAAAAATTGTATCTTGATTGCAAAACTAGATGGAACTCAACTTTTATCATGCTTAGTACTTAGGTGATGGAGCCAAAAGTGGTGCTAGAGAAGGACTTAGAAAAGTCGGTTTTGTTTGAGGTCTAGCTACCTAGAACTAATCGAGATTGTTGGCTGCCTCAACATGGGCCTCATGCTCATCTGCCGCAACTTCTTGCTCAAGATGTGCAGCTTCTATAGGTGGAGCTACCACAAGCGCTTCTAGAGCTGAATGAACAGCATTTTTAGATTGTTTCTGCTTGTAGTTTCTATGATCTTACAAAATGTGTACAAGACAAAGATTGGAATTATTGGCAGGGATTTTGTAGAATGTGTACAACCTTTATTGATGTCAGCACATGGGATCTTGTCAAAGATGTACAACCTATGTTTGTGGCGGATGAGTCAAACCTAGTCCTTTTGGTGCAAACTAGGTCAACACATGTACAACATGTTTATAATCCAAATAACAACAATGTTATAATCTTTTGATTCACGTATATTCTGAAATGTTTGTAATACTGAAGAAAAAAGTGTTGCGACAAACTCGTAGAACTATTATTTCACAGATTTACATATACCTGATGGAGTGCAACTGGGAGCTATAGAACAAAAATAGCAATTAGATCTAAGTACCAATAAGACCGAAAGCGGAGAATGGGTGAGCTCACTAAGTATGTTTTTCATGATGGCAGGGCAACAATCTTTTCAGCCATGAGCTACATGTTTTGAATAAATATTATGACAAAAGTGAATTGAAGCAAAAACACAACGAAGTTTCTTTCTAGTTGTGTCAATGTTCTAGTGTGTGCTGATGGAAATATCATTTTATCAAATGTAGAATGTGTACAACCTTTGTTGATGTCAGCAACGTGGGATCTTGTCGAAGATGTACACCATTTTTAAGTGACGGATGAGTCAGAGCTAGTCCTTTTACTACAAACAAGGTCTCCAAAGAACATCAGTGTTACAAACTTTTGATCATGATTCCTTGTGAGTTTTGAGTTTATAGCAACTCTTCTGATGACAATGGACAATGATACAAATGTACTAAACTAAATTTTTATAACATTATTGTTCTTTGGATCATAAACATGTATATTTGTAACATTGTAGTCCAAGAGCCACTAGGCCGCATTGTCGAGGAACCAAATGACATTATGTGCATTGACCCGCAGATAACCTTATATGAACTTAAAGGTTCTCTGCTTGTGTCTTATATCAATAGTCGGGCAGAATGTGCACAACCTTTGCTGGTGTCAGCAATGTGGGATCTTGTCAAAGATGTACAATAGGAGAGATAATCCTTTTGGTATGGACAGGCTCAACACATGTACTGCAGAATTAAGATCCAAAGAACAATAATTTTACAAATGTACTAACCATGGACCCCTAAGTTGGAGTAGGATTATACACCGGAAGCCAGTTATGGTGATAGTGTCTGTAACAATTAAGGTATAATATTATTTTTAATTGCTCCACTTACTTGGTACTCTCTCTCTCTCTCTCTTTGTTCATGAATACATGACATTTCAATTCACCAGGACATTCCTTTGACCAGCAATTAATCTATTAATATGCCAATTGCCCATGGAAATTTGGCTGCGCTGCCGTAGAGAGGTACCTGGACCTGGTGATGAGGATGAGATAAAAACATATATAATTATTGTACCCAGACTTCATTCACCTGTATTACCCGCATGGAGTTCCCGCACTTGAACATCCAAAGGGATCTTCATCAAGTGCGTGGGTCACCAGGCGAACGGAGGGGGCAATTTGGGGTCCTCGCTATTTTGACAACTCAACTAAGGACTCTATTGGGCTTTTTTTAATTTGGCCTTGCTGAAGTTGCTCTTACAAGATAGCCATGGTGTATAACTCACAAATGCAAAGCAAATAGTTTCAATGCGTAAAGGTCATCGTTAGTCCATTTGTAACATTGTTGTTCTTTGGATCACAAAATAATTGCACATGTGTTGACCTTGTCCGCACCAAAATGTGTGCTCCTTGGATCGGCTTACTTCCTCTTTTATTACCATATACATGGGTCCATGATTTTAACAAAAATGGTCGCATAGCTTCCTTCAACCTGGAGACGGATGAGTGGATCATGAGTACTCTCCAAAGAACAACAATGTTACAAAAGGTTATAGAAGCTGCTGCTTACGAACAACATGTTAAAGAATGGGCGCGGGGTGTGGCAGAACCATCCCGTTTAAACTGGTTCAAATGCATTAGTCATCATCATGAAGATGATTAAGACTCAAGGCGTTTGAAACAGTATAAACCAGGTATCTATCGACAGTCCTCAGACCACCCGAACCATCCACCTTACAACCAAGGTTTTCTTTCCTCTGGCACAGACAGCGCAACCCTAGGCACACACTACGTGCATCTCCACATAAATAGGGAGTGAGAGACTTCACTCAACGTACTTAAAAGGGAAAGAGCCCACACCCTGTACTAAAATAAGCAAGAGTCATCCACATCTCTTCAGAGTTCAGACCCGAAGGCCTTTTTAAGGTGGTTAGTTCTCTTGCTCTCCCTCTCCCTCCCCTCCTCCCCCTCTCAGCTAACTATACAAGCAAGTAGCAGTTGGTTAGTGCTCTCCCTCTCCCTCTCTTCCCCCTACTCAACTAACTATACAAGCAAGTAGCATCTGGTTTTGATAATTGTTTGCATCGATCGCTGCATCCTTGCAAACTTTTGATTCCTAACTAGTACACTGGTGGTCGTAATTTTGATCTCTCTAAACTATGCTCATAACACATATCATTGTGATCCTTGTTCATTGGAGACAGATAGAGCTCATCATGGCGTTCGATCTATTTCTTCCACAGAAAGAGAAATGGCGGACGACTACACGGGAGCTGCCGCCGCCATGCACATCCCGGAGGGCGCCATCCGCTGGATCAAGCTCAGTGTCGCAAGCAATGATGAAATCATAAGCGCGCTCATCTCTTCCCTTCATCTCCATTGATCAGCTCTTCTGGTCTCTCTAACTGCTGATCAATCTTCTTTGATGATTGTTACTTACACGCATGCATCCTCTTACGAAAGCTCAAGGCGTAGTCGGTGGACGCGTCAGTGAAGCCCTTCCGATCACGCACGATAGCCAGCTCCAGGACAACCGCTCGTTGGGGCTGCTGCTGCAGGTTGGCAGCTGCGACTCCTGCGGCACCACCCAGGTTGACAAATGCGAAGGCCATTTTGGCTTCATCGAGCTGCCCATGCCCATCTACCACCCCAGCCATGTCGCCGAGCTGGGGAAGATACTCAACAGCATCTGTCTCTCCAGCCTCCGCCTCAAGAAACCCAATGTAAAACCCGGCCACTGCAACACAAATCATATTATCTGTTACTAACATGGTGTCTCAAGTCTCATCATGCATTGATTTTTTTTTTACATCTCCAGCAGAAGGGCACTGTGAAGGAAAGAAAGTTCACTTCATGTTCATACTGTCAGGTAATTTGTAACTCACCCCACGATGCGTTCATTGTATCTTCTTGTTCATACAAATTTGCTCACTTGGTTCGGTAAGCTTATCCTCAAATATCAAATCGTGTCTTGTCAGTAAAAAAATTCTCATGCAACCATTGCAAAGCCAAACAGTAGATTACGGATTAAAAAGAACGCAACATTACTTTGGTTGAAACAATGAAATTATCTGCTCTTACCTATCCCTGAATTCCTCTTGTTCCGGAATATCCCACCAATATGTGTCACCCAAGTCAAGAAATCCAATAGTGCCCGCAGCTTAGAATCAAAGCACCATTAGATAAGGAGGTTGGTGATGGATTTTGGAGCTTCCTCGATCAGTTTGGCTTCCAGATGAGGTGGACATCACACCGCCGCCCTCTTCACCCAAAAGAGGTACTCAAAAGTTCTGGAAAATATCTATCTATGCTCCTGAAAACCTTTCCATTGTTGGTAGCAGAGGGACTCATCTTGTTTTTCTGTTTCTTAGATTCAGAACATAATGCAGAAGATCACCGAACATACAAGAACAAGACTTGTGGCTAGGGGGTATAATCTTCAGGATGGATTTATCATGAGTTATGTGTGTGTTCCACCAAATTGCCTGCATATTTCAAATCTTTTAGACGACAACACAACCATATGCCCTCCTGTAGTACCTCCTCATAAAACACTACCTCTACTATTCCCCCCTTTCAAATGCATCATTACTCCTAATGATTCCTTTCTAATTTAGGACACATCGAAATGCTTGTTGCAGAAAGTTCTACATACAATAGAACTGAACAAAAGCTCAAGTATTAGCCACCCAAACTTCAAAGCACATGAGGTAGGGGAAGACGATCTACCGGTAGCTGTTGCCGATTACATCAATATGGGAGGAACAGCAAATGTAATAGATTAATCTGCAAAATAAGTAGAAATTGTGTTCCTGATTATAGCAGCAGCAGCCAGCAGCATAATGTATCGCATGTCTTTCGAAGGGTACACCAAGTGTCACCTTTACAAGACAGCCTGCACCAAAACAGTGGCAGCAAAGGATGAAGGCACTCTTCATCAGTAAGAGTTCAAGCTTCAATTCCCGTGCAGTGATAACTGGTGACCCATACATTGGTCTTGATGTAGTTGGAATGCCTGATGAAGTGGTAGCAAGAATGTCGGTAGAAGAACATGTCACAGATTACAACATTGCTAGACTGCAAGATATGATGGATAAAGGACTATGCCTAATATACACTGACGTCAAGTCCAGCACATATGACTTGGCTGGGGAGAAAGGAAGCAAGAAATGCACCATGCTGGGGGTTGGTGAAACTGTAGAGCGAAGAGTCCTTGATGGGGATATGGTCTTCCTCGATAGATCACCAAGCACTGACATGCACTCAGTTCAAGCCTTATATGTTCATATACATGATGACCATACCATAAAGATCAACCCACTCATTGTGGTAAACTTAGAGCAGATTTTGATGGTGACTGTGTTCACATCTTCTTCCCAAGATCAGTTTCAGCAAGGGTTGAAGCTACAGAACTCTTCACCATGGAGAATCAGCTGCTGAACTCCCACAACGCGAAGCTGAACTTTCAGATTGAGAATGATTACTTACCA
This sequence comes from Panicum hallii, assembly GCF_002211085.1. NCBI lineage: Eukaryota > Viridiplantae > Streptophyta > Magnoliopsida > Poales > Poaceae > Panicum > Panicum hallii. Next base: position 16,045,057 of record NC_038050.1, on the reverse strand, counting down.
AGCTCTAGAGAAGAGGCAAACCAAATTGCCATGTTCTTGTCAGGGACGATTCCACCTGGTGATCCTTATTGGACTGTACCTCAGATTCTACAGACTACCGGTGCACTAACAGCCTTACCAAGCCATCCAAAAAGCAAATCTGTTGGAGACTTAGTTACTGCCATCATCTCATCAACTCTCTCAGAGAAGGGTCCAAGGGAGGCCATGAAGCTTATAAATCTTCTGCAGCCCCACATAATGGAATCACTGCTTATGGATGGTTTCAGCCTGAGCTTGAGAGATTTTAATATCCCAAGTGCAATGCGGAAGGTAATTCAAAGTACTTCACTTGAGCTCTGTGAGTTAAGAACATCAACTCTGGACTTCATTGCTCATTCTTCTGCCCTTGGTCTGCGTGGTTGATCCCAAAAGTGATTCAGCTATGAGAAAATTAGTTGAGCAGCTTGGTTTCTTGGGCCGTCAACTGCAAAACAATGGCAAACTATACTCTAGCAACTTAGTGGAGGATTGCTACAAGTTTCTGAAAAAGTGTAGCAGAAGCAACAGGCGCTATGATCCTTTAAAGGCACATGATGTTGTTAAGAGTTCATTTTAGAATGGTTTAAACCCATACGAGGAACTAATCCATTCAACATCAGTAAGGGAAAGGATTGAACATTCATCGTCCAAAGCACTAGCAAAACCTAGCGATCTTTTCAAGAACATGATGGCAATACTCCAAGATGTAATAGTATGCTATGATCGAACCATAAGAACTTCGGGCAACAACTCAACTGTAAAATTTGACTCGACAAATGTATCAAGTTCCATGACACCATGTGATCCTGTTGGCATCTTGGAAGCCACTGCAGTTACAAATGCTGCATACAAGGCAGTGTTAATCCAAGTCGGAACAACATGACCTCTTGGGACTCAATGAAGGTGAAGTGCTCACTAGACCCGTCCTGTTCCAAGTAGAGCTCCAAATGTAGAGTATGATGACTTCTATTTTATTACTTTACAAGAAGTACTTCTTACCAAACCTAGTGCCGATGACCAAAAGGCAATGCAGCCATAAGATCACTGATATAAGAATACAACATTAGTAAGCTGCAGCAATCGAATGCACATTTGTTTACCTTTAAGATTGTGACGAAATCAACTTTGGCTACACATCAAAGCTTCCAACATTTATGGAGTAAGATGACTGTGATGCTCACTTAGAATCTGTTCCTCAAATCAGCTGCCGACCCCTTTTGGCAATTCCTATAACCATAGTAGCTTCTGAATCAGCTTTCAACACTAGTGGGGTTGAATAAGCAGCGTCTTTATGGGTCCTGTTGGACACCGATGCCTTTGGCGGCCCTCGCCGATGAGCTTCTCGGCGGCAGTGGCGGCGCTTTGCAGCTGTGATGCGTGGCCTTCCTGTTGCCGGTTTCACGACGCGTGTTAGAGTGCGTATCTCCCTTGAGGAGTGCGCTGTAATTGGGTTCTCTTTCGAGGGCCTGCTTGTAAAAAAACTGCTCTTTCAATATATCGTCTGTTTTTTTCAACTCTCGGTTGAAAAAAAGTGGCAACTCTCGGTTGACTTGAAAGTATTTTTTTCAGAATAGAAACTCCAAATAACAACAATTTTTCAACCATCAATGTAATTGAAGATCTATTTAAATAATTAGTTTTCTTGTAATTAAATCTATGCTTTAAGATTTTACCGTCTGTATTTAGAATTTAAAATATCAATAACAAGCGGGCCTACACATCATATTTTCCATTTTGGTAAATTTTGGCATAGACAAAATTCAATCACTCTTTTCTGCTACAGATTTTGGCATTGTCCCAATTTCTAAATGCAGTTTCAACAAATGAGATCATTTGGTAGTAAAAAATAGAACCTTGAATCGTACGACTTTGGAATTTTTCCTTTCCCAAGCGATTTCTTAACTACATGCCTATCGTAATATGTAATCACAATATAAGCAAAATTTCGATCCAAACTCCACTAAATTCCCCCCAAATTTCGTTTGAAGAAAGCGGCGGATGCTGCGTAATATGGCGGTATGGCATGGGACCGCACCATCTGATACGGCAAAGTAAACAGTAAACACACTTGTAACAACCAGGCAGCGACCAATATTTTTTCTAGGGTTTAGTTCTCTTGCCTCCCTCTTCCTCGCGCGCCGTCTAGGGTTTCGCCGCCGCAACCGGATCCACTCTACCGCCGCGTCCCGCGCCGCCGCCATGGAGTTCGATGAGTACGAGTACCTTGAGAAGGCGGTGGATCCCGCCGCCCCGCCGGCCAACGGCTCCGGCTCCGGCGAGAAGGACCGCGGTTCGCGCCGCCGCGAGGGCGGCGAGGACCGCGTATCGAAGCGCCCCCGCTCCGGGGAGGACCGCGACCGCGACCGGGAGCGGCACCGCAGCAGCCGCGAGCACCGCGACCGGGAACGGGACCGGGATGACGGCAAGGATAAGGAGAAGAGCCGCGACAGCCGCGGGAAGGACAGGGACCGTGAGGGGAGGGACCGGGAGAAGGAGAGGGGGGACAAGCACCGACCCAGGGAGAGGGAAGTGGAACGGGAGCGGAGGAGCCGGAGCCGTTCGGAGCGGCGCCGCGCCGAGGAGGAGGAGATGGTAAAGGAGCTGGAGCGGGAGCGGGAGCGCAGCGAGCGCCACCACTACCGCGACCGTGATGTCAGGTGCGATTTCGTGGTCTCTCCTTTTGCTATATTGCTATTGGGACATGTCCGATGTAATTCAAGTCAATTGCCTCGTTAGCCCTTCGGATTGTCAATTGGGAAAAGGCTGATGTGATTCGTAGAGGCCAATTTTCTTGTCATAAGCCCTTCGGATTATCCACTTACAAATTGTCCTCATGATTGCTTGTACATACTGTTAAGAGACTATGGCTTAGGGTTGGCTTAGGGTTGGTTTTGCTTGGTTGAGTGTTTATGATATTGAATATTAATATGGGGAACTCGCAGATATGATACGGTAGAGCTCTCCTCAGATGGTATCTGCAATTGGGCCTGACTCAAGATATCAGGTCACCATTCTTTGTTATTTAAATCCTTGTGGAATACTTGCAAATTAGCTACAGGGCTTGTGTTGGCACAGTTGGGGGTGCTTGAAGGCATTTCATAGTTTGTGCTTATCAGGGTGCAAACTAATAAAAGATTATGTCATCTATAATCAAAATTCTATTTCTCAGTTTCATGCATCGCTTATGTTGCTTTGTTAAATACCATTTCTTTTCTTGTTGTGCAGACGTAGGAAAGATGATGGTGCAGAACCAGAAGTTGATCCAGAAAGGGACCAGAGGACTGTATTTGCCTTCCAGGTTGATTTTTAATAAAGTTCCCTACTTTGCTAGTTTATACTTTACACATTAACTCATTAAGCTAATGTCTGTAAGAATTACCACAGCTATCATTGAAGGCAGACGAAAGAGATGTTTATGAGTTCTTCTCAAGGGCTGGAAAGGTGAGAGCATACTGGCCTTGTACTACTTCCTGAATATATAAATGTTCTTTTTTTTGTTATGTTTTACTAGGTGGGTAAATAGTCAGCATTTGATGTGGTAGGCATTGTCTGTATCTCTTTCATGAACTTGAAAGTCATAGAGGATGTAACACATATTGCTGTGTTTTAGTGAAATGGAACTCATTGTTAGATACCCATAGATGAGACTTAGTTTATGTCATATCAACTGTAAGGGCTTATATAGGAATGTTGCATGCTTACAATCTCACATGTGTCTGAACTCTGTGAAAGAGGATAACATTTCTCCTGTTGCATGTTTGGGATTTTGATAGATATTCTAATTATTTTGGTTGTTAACTTTTTACAGGTTCGTGATGTTCGCCTTATTATGGATCGAAACTCACGGCGTTCTAAAGGAGTTGGGTGAGTACTGTATACTTCTATAATCCAGATTCTACTGTCTTGCTATAATCTAGAGATGCACAAAGCCCTTGTGTGTGTGTCAGTATTTGAGGTTAGTATGTTTAGCATGACATTGCCAGGAGTTTAGCTTTCATCTCTCCAGAATCAGGCCACCAAAAAGGGCAGTTTAGGATTTTGGTTGTGTCCTGGATGACTCTGAGCACACAATTGTGCACATGAAACCCTTCAAAAATGCATACAGCAGAAGAAAAAGAATGGAATGCTTGTCAGACATTATCATTTGTTAGTTGGTAGTTTCATCACGTGCAATAAGACATCTTTTTAAATGATTCCTACTCTTTGATCTTTAAGTATGTTTTACTTCCTGCAAAGCTATCAGTGCTTTAGCATGGTGTTACTAGGAATATTGTTGTTGAGCAACTTCTGCATATTGGGGATGCAATCTTATCAAAATAGACATCTGATTTTCTGACTGTTGCCTATCAGATTTTGTTAAGTTTATTCTTTTAATTTTTGTGGCCATATGATTGCGTGAGCATCTTTTGTAGTACATATTTGGCATTTTCCTGGGGATCATTTTTCATCAATTTGTCATACTCAACAGGATTGCACACTGAAATTTTATTATTTGGTCTTCCTGCTGGGATTATCGGCAATTTACAAGTAAGATGGAATATTAGATCATTCTGATGTCAGTCAGCAGTCGAGGACAGTTTGATTCCAGTGTATTTGACAAACACTTGGTGCAGGTTTCTAGGCAATAAAGGGGGCAACCAAGAACCAAGTTCGAAAACCTCCTACACAAATTTTGATCAAAATGCCTGAAGTTTTCTGTGAAAATATGAAATATCATAACATATGATGCCCAACTTATTGACCTTCATTCCTTTTTTACAGGAAAATATCTTTTTTTAATGCTTTAATGTTTGTACTAAACATATATCTACATTTGCAGGTACATTGAGTTTTACGATGTTATGTCTGTTCCCATGGCAATTGCTCTGTCTGGTCAACCGCTTCTTGGACAAGCAGTGATGGTTAAGCCATCTGAGGCTGAAAAGAACTTAGTTCAGTCCAATGCGACATCTGGTGGTGCAGCTTCAGGTGGAGCAAGAAAGTTGTATGTTGGTAATCTTCACTCTAATATCACTGAAGACCAATTGAGACAGGTTAATCATCCTATCTGATTCTGATCTTGTTTTACTTACCCCCTTAAGTTATACATGCAACATTCCTTTCTTCTCTATACAATTTTCTACAGTTTGATGAAGAAAACACGGGCAACTACAAGTGACATTTTTTGAATATTCTGTTTGCTTAGATGTATTCGGATTTGTTGATGCTTTACTCAGTAAATAACTTTTGGTCTACAGGTAGTTCCTGTGAGTTTAAGGGTTTCACTTGTGTAGTCTGAAATATAATGAATAAATCTACTTGTTAGTTTTTTTGCTTTCTGGGTTCCCCAAATCCATATTTTAAAATTATATTTTACTTGAGGGTGCTTTCCATTCTCTTCTAAGAGAAATGACTTGCGCAAAGTTCCTTGGTCTCGGTTGTGTGTCGTGATGAATTTTTCTCTTCAGGTATTTGAACCATTTGGGCAAGTGGAGCTTGTACAGCTGCCCCTAGATCCAATGACTGGACTTTGCAAAGGTTATGGTTTCATTCAGGTAGGTTCTTCCCCTGAAGTTCTGCCATTGGCTCTTGTCTCATTGTCTACTCAATTTCTCAAGACATTGTTGCACCATGCAGTTTGCACGGCTTGAAGATGCAAAAGCTGCACAAAGCTTGAATGGGCAGCTTGATATCGCTGGCAGAGTTATTAAGGTAACATTTCATAGCCTTCATACGGTTTGCTGAACAGATTAATAACATGGTAGATAACTGTTCATCCATCTAACACTTTTCTCTGATTGCTTTAACCAGGTTTCAGCTGTTACTGATCATGTGGGGGTCCAAGTTAGTGGAGCAACTACTGGAGATTTAGATGATGATGAAGGTGGAGGCTTGGTGGGTAAACTTTGTTTGTTATTTGGTTCAACATTTCTGATAACCTTGTATAACTGGGGACTGTTTAAGCTTTCTTTATATGAATGTTTAACATTGCGTAGCAGATGATTTTAACCACACAATTATATCAAAAACATTTTTTTGGAGGGGGGGTAATAATTTTGTGAAAAAATCTTTTCGAGGTGTCATGCAACCACCAATATTTCTAATGTTCTTGGTAGCCACTGGGGTAGAATGATTTTGCATTCAAATACATTCATTGGAAGTTGTATACCATAGGACAGCTGGACTTGCATGCAGCATTGTCATATTTCAAATTATTAGATCTTCAATATTCTACAATTTGCAATCTACATATATGTCAAAAGAGGGAAACTGCTGGGCCTGAATCATAGCTCGATTCATTTACGTTATGCTCTCTGTATCTTGTCATAGCTTGTAGGTTTAGCAATATGCTGGCAATGACTGCATGTGCTGATTATTTTTGTTTTTCATCATTTAGATCTTTTTTGAGGCTTCTAAAGTTTTCTGCTGCCATCCTAGAGGGGGAAGGGGGTGGGGTGGTTAACCTTTCGATCTACATATATCAGTGTTTGCTAAAGGATTATGCCCATGTATCTGAGACATGTATTAAACGTGTGCAGGCATTAAATGCAAGCTCCAGAGCTGCTCTTATGCTCAAATTGGACAGGAGTGGCACTGCAACAAGGTATTTCTTAAGTATTTCCTAACAGAATGCAAAGTGCATGAAATGATCAGTTTTGCTTGATTCCTGTCATGCTTAAGTTGTTAACTTTAACTAGGATATTTTTGTCGTAAGTAAATTACATTTTTTTTTGTCTAGTGTGAAAGCCATACTGAAATCAAGCTAACAATCGTGCACTAAAGTTCTCTACATATGTCCAGTGTTATTACCTGTTGCAGTCCACAAATTTTCTGTAACATTGGGGATGTGATCCCATTCCTTTGGACTATATTAGATAATTAGATTGTTAGTTCTCTTCTCTGTGGATGCTGATAAAAGCATGCTGGGTAGCATCATTTTGCACTGAAAACTATTTTAGTGACATCTACTCCCTCCATCCCAAATTATTAGTCGTTTTGGCCCTTCTAGATACATAGCTTTTGCTATGCATCTACATATATGTTTATGTCTAGGTGCATAGCAAACCCTATGAATCTACTGTCATATTGTCAGCATGTCTACTGTCAAGTTCATCCTTCATGGAGCTTCAACTCGTTTTCACAATGTTTCGGTCGTATTTTTACATAATTACACAAACAATATGCTAGATGTGTTTCCCTAATTCCTTCCTTTTCTTTTTTTTTTGTTCACTGCAGCTTAACTGGTGGTATTGGTGCTGCTGGAGTGGCTATACCAGGGCCAGCTGCATCAGTTATTGGGGCTCCAGCAGTTGCTTCTCTTGTACCACCAGCAATTCCTGCTGTTGGATCAGTTCCTGGGGCACCTGTGCTTCCTATCACCACTCAATCTGCAATCATGTCTACACCTACAGAATTCTTATTGCTTAAGAACATGTTTGACCCCACGGTGGAGGTATTCCTCTTTTGGACACACTTCTATTTTGTTTTAGGAGCATGCTATAAGTTTTTTACTTTTTTGGCTGATTCAAAATGTATAGTCATTAGTGGGATGGTACTGTTACAATTCTTTTATGTCCAATTTTATGCACTTGTCTCCATCTTACCATCTTGACTGATGTCATTCTCATTTTGCAGACAGATCCTGATTTTGATTTGGATATTAGAGATGATGTCCAAGATGAATGTTCCAAGTTTGGTGCAGTGAAGCACATTTTTGTTGACAAGTAAGTTGGCTTTCTCATTCTGTTATAGAAATTATCTTGGGTGTCCTTTGTTGGTAATGTAATGCAATTGCAGTCAGCTTGGATAACTTCATATTTATGGTCTGTCTACCAAATCCGAGTGAATGGCCCTTTCTGAACTTATACCAACATTTCCTATGGTCCTTTTTTCGCGTTTACTTTGATCTTATTATTTTTGAAACTCCAGTAGTTAATAGGTTCATTTTATGTAGCAGTGTTTTCTCAACATCCTACAGTCTAACCTTGTCGCATCTGTTGCTGTTGGAGCAGACATACTGCAGGCTTTGTGTATCTGCAGTTTGATAGTGTAACGGCAGCAGCAAAGGCCCAACAAGCACTTCATGGAAGATGGTTCGCTGGGAAAATGATTACAGCAACATTTATGGTAATGTAACCTTAGTTCTCTATGGCTTGTTCTAATGGATCAACTTGTTCGTATTTATTTAACCTTCCTCTTTTCAAATCCTGCCCTTTGTTTTCTGCAGTCTGCGCAGGAATATAATGCCAAGTTCCCAAACTTGTGAACAGATTAAGCGGGTAAGAGTTGGCAAGACCCGCTTAGATTGGTTTGAGTGATAGTAAGTGCTGTATCATTGGAGGCTAGACGAACACCTTTGTACGGCAGAATAGTTGCGAATCAGGCGTCAGTTCCAATGTTTGATGTACTATAGGGCGTCACATGGCGATCAGCCCTTCTAAACGATAATCCTATTATACAGCATGCTTGATCAGCAGGGTGATTTATTTGGTTTTCATGTTGAAATGAGCAGAATGGGGAAGTTTGTGGCTGAACGGCATGGGCACCTTCGGCGTCGTGGCATCATTGGGAAAAGGATGTTTGTTGTTTTGTACTTACGATCGGTCCTCAAAGCCTCCCAAACGTCAAGATTGTATTAATCTGGGTCGAATTAATAAACACTGATGTGCTCATCAATGTCGAGAACCAATCACGCGCAGTTGTGTTTGCGCTCCATGAGCCTGCTAATACTTTGCAGGACTCCGACGAAGCATAATCACGCTGTCACGGCCTCGTCGAGAGCACCCGAGCAGGACAGTTCGCTGTAGGTTCCGGCTGCCGTCTTATTGGGGGCTATTCCATTCCGGTCACATGTGACTCGGATCAAATCCGTTGCAGCCGTCGTCCTCCTCTCCCATCTTCTTCCTCCGTCGTGGGCTGGCCGTGCTCCCCCGGCTCCGGTGTCAACCTGGCGCCTCCGCAGCTGACGCTAACCTGGCACCCATCCTCAACCTCGGCCTCCTTGCCCCCGCCACCGGTCCTGCCCAACAGGGATCCAGCCCCGCCCGGTTGGCGGTGCTCCCACGCCGCCTTGCCTCCGCCGCCCTGATCTTCCCTCTGTAGCCGCCGGCCATGTAAACCACCCCAACCCTAACAACCCAAAACTCTAACCCCGCCACCTCCACCACCACCCCGTCCGCCGGCGACCTCGAGCAGCGGCCGCTCCCCTCACCTCCCACTCCCGGCGGCTGCTCCACCCTCCCCCCTCCCCCGTACCTTGGAGGCGCGGCGAGCGGCGGCGGTGGCCGTGGGCCTTACATGGGCTTTCTGTGATAGATCCACTCACAGTCGCGTGCGGGACTGCGAACATTGGCGGTCCTATTGGGAGAACAGGCCCATCTAGTTCTACAGGCTGACCATATGAAGAGGAAATCTGTTTCGCAAAATAAATAAAAAGTCAAAATCAGCCTAAGTCTTATAACCTCCTAGTTCTGATATGGCTTTATCACACCCGGTTGAAAGATTCCTCCCCCTTCCCCTTCGAATTCTCCGTTGTGGTCAAGATTTCAGTTTCATTCCGCTGTGTCCTGCAGTGGGCATGAATTTAAACTGATAAGAAAATTTGGTGCAAAAGATTTTAAACTGAGTTGAACATTTTTTTAGGGGTTAAGAAGGCTTGTATCATTTCTATTTTCAGGTGAGTTCAGTGAGGGACTCGGATTTTATAGTCTGGGCGAACATAATAACTAATACAAGTTCATAAAAACACATCCACCACTAACAACTTTGTCAGGTCATGCTAGTCGTTGAATTGTGTTGCCTGTGAATGCGCCACGCCGGTGGCAAGAGGCCGCGCTGGCTTCAAGGCCTGTGCACGCCCTCGAGCGCGTCAGTGCTGAGCCACCGGCTTCAAGGGGAGTTCCAGAATTGGGAACATCACGTTGCTCTAGCTTGATCTGGATGTTGTTGTGATGTAGAATTGAGAATGCCGTAATGGGAAGGCTCTGCTTATTGAGACTTCCATGGAGAGGTTCAGGCGGCTGCGAGTTTGTGAGTTAAGCCTTGACCAGTTGCTGCTTGCATGCTGGCTCATGTCATGTGACGCCCACAAAAAAAAAATTTCTTGAATTGGCTAACATGTGCAGCTTTTTACTTGGGCAGGCACTCAGGGTCGCCGGGCCTTTTCCTGGGTGTGTTCAAAGGACCATCTGTGCAATTTTTTTTCTTACTCCAATATATAAGTCAAATATCTAGTTGCATTGGTAGAGAATTCAAAGGAAAAAAGTGGGGAAAGTGAACCGATTGTCTACCTTGACCTAGCGACACAAGATGATTTCCATGACAATCCAAAATATCTCACATGACAAGGGGATGTCTATTTTACACCTGGTTATTTTCTCATCCACCCCACACCTGAATTTTGGGCCATCGGAATCAAAGAGTCAAGATCAAATCACACTCCTCATCTCTTCCCCGCTTAGGATGGCAATTTTTCTCGTGGGGGCGGATCCCTGCGGGGACCCGACCCGAGTGGGGCAGGGATGGGGCTTATTTTTCCCCGCAGGGATATCAGGCCGAGGCCCCAAAATCCTATTAGGGTGGGGTGGGGACGAGTTTTCCTCCGTGGGGCACGACGGGGACCTGAAATTCCTTTCCTGACAACAATATTTCAAACGGCCTAGTAACAAAAGTGTAGCCTAGAAATCCAATAGCTCCGTATAAGTACTTGCTTCCCATAAACCCTAGCTCTATCCTCTCATTTTAATCCCCCACCCCACTCCTCGCTGCAGCAAACAGGCGGCGGCCGCCACCAGCTACCAGCTGTCCCCGCGCCCTCACCACGCGGCCTTCTCGTGCCCTCGCTGGACGTCCCCTCACTGCTCTCGCGCCTCCGGCCTCCGTGTGCCCACGCCGCCAGCCTCCTCGCTGCTCCTCGCCGGCCGTCCTCGAGAGTCGAGGCAGCTTCCCCCACGGGGCCCCACTGGGGATCAGGGGATTTTCGCCCCGTTGAGCATATCGAGGCAGGGGCGGAGAGCGAGATTCGGGGATCGAGGCAGGAGCGGGAGTTGTATCCTCGACCTGGCCCACCCTGTTGCCACCCTGACTCCCCACACATCTCTCTGGTGCTCCGCCCTTCACCTTGTGGTGCCGTCCCTAGCACCGCCGAGGTCCGCGACTTTATGCTCCTTTCTTTCTTAGTGCCCCCGGCGCTCACCCCCACCGACTCCATCATCCCACGATGGGACTCGGTGACCTACAAGACCAGGAGGTGGAAGAGGAAATTTCAGGTGGAGGTGAGGGATTTTCACTCAGGTATGATGTAGCAAAGCCGTATATTTAACAAGAGAGTGGTCCAATTGATTGGACATACATAATGCTTGTGACAAACTTATTTCCTCCCGCTCTTATCAAGCACACAATCAATCATGAATTGTGCCATATGCATATTGTTTCGTTCGTGCAGCACATGATGCATGTTGCTTCAATTACACACTATTTGATTACACATTATATAACCGGAGCAATGCGGGTAACCGGTTGCAAAATAAGGCCTATGTTCTTCTTCCCGATCAGTCCGGAAGCCTCCCAAACTTCGACATCCTTAGGCTCCACTCCGTTGGGCAGCTTCCAGTCAAAGTGGTATAGAAGGCTCGCTAGTGCGAGTTCGATGTTGGCCAGTCCAAGGTTCGCACCTGGGCACATACGCCTGCCGGATCCGAACGGGAGGAACTCATAGCTTGTCCCTTTGTAGTCAAGGTTCGTGCTTTCAAACCGCTCCGGTTTGAACTCCTCCGCATCATCCCAATACTTCGGGTCCCTGCAGATCGCCCACACGTTTACGAACACGGATGTGCCCTTAGGGATGTCGTAGCCCATGACCTGGCAGGTCTCGCGGCATTGCCGAGGGAGCAGCAGCGGCAGCGGGCAGTGCAGCCTGAGAGATTCCTTGATCACGAGCTTGAGGTACCCAAGCTCTGCACCGGCGAGGTCATCCTCGGTGATCGTGCTCTTCCCCTTTAAGGCCTCCCGGACCTCTGCCTGCGCTCTGGCCATCGCCGCAGGGTAGCGGATCAGCTCCGTCATGCACCAGTTCAGAGTGGTCGACGAGGTATCGCTGCCGGCGCCAAACAAGTCCTACAAGGAATGATCGATTTTCAGCTTGCCGGCAGACCCAGATGTGGTGAAGGCGGTGGTCATCGGAACAAGAGACTTACAAACATGAGCGCGACAATGGCGTCATTGGTGAGGGGTGTGGACAAGCTGGCCTCCTTCTGGATCCTGAGCAGGACGCCGATCAAGCCCTCGTGCGCCGTCTTGTCGCCGCGGTCCATGGCTTCCATCTTCTCGCGGATGATCTGCTCGAGGATGCGCGTGATCTTGTTCCGGCACGCGAGCGCCTTGCGCGGCGCCGTGCCAAGGACCTGCATGAGCCTAGACGACGGGAAGAGGTCGGCCACGGTCAGCACGGAAGTCTGCCGGACCGCGGTGTCGAAGGCTTCCAGGTACTCGTCCTGGTACTTGCACCGGCTGCCGATGGACTCCCTGACGAAGGTGTCGTTGATGAGTCTAGAGATCATCTTGGTCAGGTCGACGGTGGCGCCGGCGCAGGCGGACGCGGCGAGGGTCTGCATGAACCGCGCCGCCTCCTCCTCGCGGATGCGCTGGAAGGACTGCACGCGCGCGACGCTGAGCAGCTCGAGCACGGTGATCTTGCGGAGCTGGCGCCACCGCTCGCCGTAGGTGCCGAACACCAGGTCGGTGCCGTCGTAGGTGAGCACGGCGATGGTGGCGTTCAGGTAGCGGTCAGCGAACGTGATGTCGTGCGTCTTCATGACCGCCCGCGCGGCCTCCGGCGACGACACCACCAGCGTGGGCACCTCGCCCAGCCGGAGCATCATGAGCGGGCCGTGCTTCCGCGCGAGGTCGCGCATCGCACGGTAGATAGAGGGGCTGGTGACGAGGTGGTGGAGGCTGCCGATCAGCGGCAGCGTCCATGGCCCCGGGGGGAGGTTGAGCTTGGGTTTGGCGGCGAGCAGGGACTTGAACTTGGCGAGGACGACGACCAGCACGGCCACGGCCACGGCGAGGAGTGCCTTGTCCTCCATACTGGCTAGCTAGCTAGCTACTTGATATTAATTTGTAGGCAGGTTAATTCTCTTGCTTGCTCGATCGTGTTGGGGACGGGAAGCCTGCCGTGGCAAAATTTATAGCAGCAGTGGCGGGAGGATGCTTGCATTTCTGAATTGTTATCGTGGCGGGGAAAAAAAAGACGGTCCGTGTCAAACATCGCGGCCGGGCTGGCCGGTTTTTTTTTTTTTTTGATAAAAGGGCTGGACGCTTGGACCATGTGTCAACCAACCTAGGCAACTAGTGAGTAGCACTGAACTGACTACTCCACCCGTCCAATCAGGCGAATCACCTCCTTGTATGATTGTCAAATCAAAAGAGAAGGATGATTTGGCCATTCACGCAGCAATTTAGAAACGCACTTTTTTCTTTCAAAAAAAAGAAACGCACTTTTTGGGGAAAAAGAGACAAGTGATTATTCCTTGTCATTTTTATAGTGTGCGTACGTTTTCCAATGCTTGGATCATTTTATATTTCATTCAGTCTAACTGTCTTAATGTGTTATCCAAATGTACGCCATGATGACAACTGCGGGCAACAGTTAGTTGTTCAAAATTGTTGGTCACTCAAACTTTGAGATGTCATGTGTTTGTGTATAAATAAAATACTACAACTGCTACATACAAACGTGCTCGACTACTACTTCTCCTGTATAGAATAATAACTCGACCTCCTATGTTTCGAAACTGTAGAGCCGACGGAAGAGAGGCGCAACTAGGGATGGTAAATGGTTTTAAATTTTAACCTAGATAATCTAAAAGCCGGATTGTAAAAAGATCGGACTCTAATCTTATAAAATTTAGCTAAAAATATATAAGCACAAGGTTTCCTGGCACGCGAGCTGACCCCCGCCCTCTCATCCCTGCCAAGTGCCAATCGCTCGACCAGCGCGCGCGTGGAAGCCAGACAGCATGTGCTCCCGCTCCGCGCCCGGTGGAATGGCGGGCGGGTGCGGTGGGGCGCTTTTGGACGGACGGTGAGCTGCCGGCACGCGTTACTCAGCTGATGGAGGACGTAAACCAAATGATCAAAGATGGCGTCTCATCATCCAGAACTTGGCACGCATGCATGATTCTTCCATTGCTCTCGACGGTCTCGTCTTGCGCTTGCCATCATCTATCGTTGTCACCATCATTGGCATAGCGATTTCCTTTTTCTAGAGGAATTAATGGAGAGACTAAGCTCCACATGAGAAGACAAGAACTGCCAGTCTTTTCGCAAAAGGAAAGAATTAGAGGTCTGTCAAAAGATCCTGCGAGACTTCAACTGATGGACAGACCAACGGGCGTGCTGAGCCCTACAGCTTTCCGCACACGTGCTTCCACCAGGGCATGCCGTCCCCTGGCGTGCTGCTTTGTCGTGGACAAGTATCCAACTTCTGCCAGTACACCTAGTACAAAGCTAGCACAAATCATCAAAGGGAGTTTAGTGCACACTAATAGCAGGAAAAAAATGAAATGAGCTTTGGCACTAGAAAACCGGTGCGATTAAAAAAAGTGAAGAATAAAAGTTTGAGGCATGCAACACCAATGAATTCGAACCAGTAGTCCTAGCGGTGGGTCCTATTCGAATAGTAGGCTATAACTATTGCAAATTTCACAATGTTTAGTGCAAAAATAAGCAGTAGTGAGGTAACATGGAGAAAGAGGAGGAAGGAGTAAGATAAATTGATATTTATTCTTTTTTATGGGCAGTCCACAAGTTCAGGACGACCACAATGGGCTGAAAAAGCAGCCCGTAGCTATTAAAATATTTTTTTTACCTAGCTGAACCATTGTACAAAATACCCATAAAGCACTCCTTAGTATCAGCTAGCCATAGGCATATGGACCACCTAAATGGAGTAGAATAATATTTTCTCTCTTCCATTATTCTCGTTTTCCGTAACAAGTTTGATATTGGCTGCCGCTCGAGAAGGAAGAAGTAGCCTGGGTTGTTGGGCTGATTTTTTAAATTGAATTATGGGATTCAGTTTACTAGCTATTTTTACCTTTAATATTGTGTAAATTTCAATAGATAAGATCTACTGGCATGGATATCACCAATTTGGACTGGTTGGTCCAAATATATTAAAGTTATCCTAAGTATCTTTTGCTATGAACCACTGTATATGGACCACCTCTACGATGGTTGAAGTAGGTTTAGTCCCTATGGACTGCGTTTGGATCACATTGTGGTCACCTTACAGCCCAAAGGAACTCAGTTCGATAGTAGTTACATTGAACACTCAGTCTGGTCTATCTGGCTGTAAACAAGCACCTTAAGAAATCAAGCAAGCCGGCTTCAAATCTTCTTATCTCCAAACTCTGAAGAAGATGAAAAGGAAGTTTGACGGACCCTTAAAAACTCTTGGAGTAGGAGTTCACCGTTGTCATAGAAGCAGGGTATGTCACTTTGTGATACCCATTCTACACGCGTAGAAACAACGAGCTTAAAACAGAGTTTATTCTATATGTAAAAATTCAATGAGAATCGCAATCTTTTGAAGATACTTATAGGGATATGGTATATGTGCGTACATGCGTACGTGTGTTCGTACTTATGTACACGTAAACATCTGCATGTGTATTATATTTCAAAAATTATAAAATAGACATTAATAACAGAAAATTGAATATCCAAAAAATTAACCAAAGTAAGCAATGCTCCGTTGTTTAGATGTATTTTTGAACTAAGCTACAACATCAATAGAAACCAACGGTACTATCACAGTGCATGCGTTCTACATCCATTCGACCATTCGACAGAACACAGATTGATATTGCAGCAGTAACACATCGTCACCAATAAAACAAAAGAGTGTCTTTTTTTGCGATGAAAAAGCTGTCTAAATTAACTAGAGAATACAGAAGGGTGAAAAGCACAAACACAAAGGGAAGCATAAACAAACTCGGTGTAGATCACTTGGTTAAGTTACTTATGGTGGAAGTATGTCCGCCTAAATTTGTGTTTCCAACTTCAGCGGTAGCTGATGTGCTCATCTAATAGCGAGATGCATATGATACCTTCATCAAATATCAACT
Organism: Panicum hallii; assembly: GCF_002211085.1. NCBI lineage: Eukaryota > Viridiplantae > Streptophyta > Magnoliopsida > Poales > Poaceae > Panicum > Panicum hallii. The sequence continues at coordinate 16,028,930 of NC_038050.1, read as the reverse complement.
TATGTCGGGCCAGTTATCACACGGCATTCAACAATGCCATCAAAGTGATCCAAATCAGTCTAAACTAGAAAATACAATAGAAAACTTCTTCAATACAACTGGAAACTATACTCTTCCCTTGCGTTCCTTACGTGCTGGGACAGGGATCCTCTGCAGTAGTTAGCTCCTACATTTGAGTCGCTGACGTGTAGAACCGGGTCCACATGTCAGTGACTCAACTGCAGAGAGAAGTACTACATAGGATCCCTGTGGATGCTGTCGTTACTTCAATTAGACAATATCACTGTCGTTACCTTGTATCCCTTGCGTTTGTTGGTTTCAAATTCGGGTTCATTCTATACCGCTGTCGTTACTTCAATCAGACAGTATCACCGTTGGAACAATGGAACCATCCATTGTCTTTGACTCCTTGTCAGATTTTTGTTAGAGCCGTTAGCACATCTGTTTTCTTCTTCCTTGTTTCTTTCATCCTTCCAATCTCCCACCAAACTGGTCGTTCTACGGCAACAGCAGCTTCCCCTCCGAGCACGGTACACCAAAGCAGATGCAGCACACGAGCTCCCTAGTCGTTCTTCCTACCTGAGCGACAGATCCAAGCACCGATCTCTTTTTTTCCCAAGATCGAGCACGAGCTGGGCAGTTTCTGCTCCTCTCCTGCACATTTAGCACAGCTGAATCCAAGCCGCAGCTCCTTGTCTTCTCTGCTCTCCTCTTCCGCGGGCAAACGAGCGCTCATTGGTGCGTCGTCAAAATGAAGCGTAAACCTCGGTTCTTTCCCTCTGTTTCTTTAGTCGACTACGATCCGTTTTCTGATCAGCTTTAGTCATTTTTGTTCTCTCGAACGAACGTGCAACGTACGATCAGGTTGGTTTCCCGCACACATACATGCTGTGCATGAGTAGAAGCATAATCCACAGCAGAAACAATAGTGGGAATTTGCTGTACATGCCATCATGAAGCGACTGAATTTGAAAATAAAAATAAGTTTGCTTTTTACAGTACATGGCTTCAAATGCACTGACGTAGCGTGCCTTTCTGATATCTGAATTCCTCAAACACAAAACTGACAAAAGAAGCATGCAATATCCTGGAATATATTCTCATCTTAAATATGATGCCGACTTTTCCAGAAGATAATACTAAGCAATTACACTGAACCAAAGGATCCTTTCCTCAACAAGACAAGCAAAACCTAGGAGTTAAGTGAGCTAGGCATCTGGCACATCATGACGCCCATCGAACTACCATCAGCAAAGTAAAATTAGACCGCCATTGCCCTACCGACATAATTTACAAGCATTTTTACATGTAAAGCTAGCTGGGGGACAATAAACTAAAATATCTCATGAAACATCAACATGCGTATCAATGCCTAGTATTCATGCTTGACGCGCCCTTTTAGTATCCCTGGAATAGGAGGCGAGTTAGCTAGCCTAACTCCTCTTGGCCTCGCAGGCTGCGGCGATTGATGCCAATAATTGTTCGGTGTACTTGAGCACTCGCCTCCATTGGCAACAGGGGTTTGGGTGCCATCAGTTTCTTCTTTGCCAGATAACCCCATTGCTTTCAGTACAAAGGAATCATCCTGCAACTCAAATGGCGTGCTGCATTTTCAGAAATATACGAGTCAGCGAGGGTTTACGCTCAGGAGCCTTTCATGCTCAGTTATAGTGACTAAATTGTTTCAGTGTTATTCTAGAATGTATATATGATGTTTGAAGGTAAACCACAAATTTTGGAAGTATCCATTGCAGAAATGAGAAAAAGCTCATCAGCTCAAGTGAAGGCAAGTTCGATGTTCTTCACTGAATACTAATTCAAGGAACTGGGTATTTCCATCTGCTATCAGATTGAATATTAAGATCACAGAAGAGAGAAAAATCATCAGGGAGTTGATAGACAGGCTACTTTCTAAGTTTTTTTCGCCACCTAGCATTCACAAGTCATTAAAGAGTTTTGTGTACCAATAGTAGAAAAATCATGCAATGAAATTGCCGAGTCATCCAGTGAAAGCTACAGTAATATGCTACTGTAGCGTTGCTTGCTGCAGCCGCAGCTGCAGCAAGCACTACCGAACAGTTGGCACAAATCCAACAAATTCTTATCAGGAAACTTATCTTTTCGTTGGCAGTAAAAAACCAAGCTCACAATGTGAAGGAGAACAAAATAGAATTCTTGTTTTACCTATTGAAGTCAAAATGCACCAACTGCATATCTTCTGATATCTCCACTTCTACAGTTGCATGAGGACGTGTCTGTCACACAACAAAGGAGGTATTTGTCACAATGGTCAGGAAAAAGTGGGGGAACATGCATAATGATATGAAGCAAGGAATGCAAGTGATGAACAGTAATGGTGGCAAAGCCACCAGAGTTCACACAGAATGCTGCACCATAGCATCAATGCTGATGGTTCTTGCCCAAAAACGTTCACTACAATACAACCAATTCATAATACTGTAAAACACAAATGGCACTAGAGAATTTAAAATTCATAACAATACATTCAGAGTACCAGATCTGTTGTGCCCAATCAAGACATATACAGGATGCTAACTTCTATTTCCTGTTTTGCTTTATGTTTCATCTAGCTTCTATCATTGATTACTCCTGTATTCAATTCATAAAAAGCAGCAGAAAAATACCCTATTCAGGAATTTACTGTATGACCCACCAGCCACCAAATGACAGATGACCTGGCTAGTTCAGAGTATTTTGGAAACCAGCTTGAATTCCACCTAATCAGCTGCAGCTCATCTTACTTAGAATCTAAATCCAAAACTAAACAATACATTGCCTCCTTAGGAATAAGTCATGTATTGAAACCCTAGTAACAAAAATCGAGATTTTGAAGCTAAGTACCACTTTTAACCTTAAAAAACTTGATTGATATGTAGTATGTGAGAAGAACCATGTTTCTCTTTTGACATGAGATGACAGAGAGATTGCTACTAAGATAAGAGAAGAAAAGTGGGCCCTGTGAAAACAGGGTACTGGATGGAATTGGAATGTTTCCTCTCCAATCCGTAGGGCACCTAGTTGCTACAATTGCTCTAAACTAGCTCAAAAAGTTCTCTTTTTGAAACAGTATAATGAAGTCTTAGCAAGATCTGAGAAAACAGTATAATGAAGTCTTAGCAAGATCTGACCACTGGCATTCAAACATAGTGATACAGTTGCTCTCTAGACCCATATATGAAGAAGATGGAGAATTTCTTTACCTGAACTAGAATAAATGGCAAGGCCACTCCACCAGAAGGTGCATCTCCTGACCCATATAACTGCTCATTTCGTTGTACCAAGTTTTGGAGGCTTACATACTTCATAAAATAATAAATATAAGGTTCACAGAACATGAGAAAATATAAAAGAACAAATGGAATAAAACAACTAACAGCTAGATTTAATTGTGAACTTTACAATCATTTCAATTCCAACATTAAACATGAACGAACAGATATAATACTAACTCAATCTGCAATGGAGAAATACAGTTAGCAATATATAGACTGTTTAGCAACAATGACTCGGGGGTTTTCTCGGCCTGCGTGCGAGGTCTTCTTTTATTCAATGCTCGGGGGTTTCTTCCCCCCGCAGGCCGAGTTAGAAACAATGACTTGCAACTAATGTAATGAACCATGATTGGCAATGTTCCGATAAAGAGACAACTCATTTGTTCTTAAATTATGCAATGCGAAAGCAGTAGCCATTAAGTCCTCTTAGCATGTAAATAAAAGAATTATTCAGGACTCTAAAAAATAGCTATTCCTAAGATCCATACAGCAACTGAACTCAACTTTGCTTTAATTATACAATGGAACATAAACTCAAAGGGGCTTTTGCATTAACATCTAAATATCTAAAACAAAATGAAACAAAAGAGCAGTGAGGAAAGCTAGGCATTCGCCTAATCCTGTATGCACCAGATTGGTGTGGAACAGTAGTATGCACCATGTACTTCCCCAAATTTTCAAGATTCAGGTGAAGTTAATTTTTTAATGCAACAGAAACTATTGAGTTTACAATGCTGGATTCTTTTTTATGAAGCAAAAAAGTGATGCATAATTACTCCTCAATCACAAACCATAAGATTGGACAGGAAGAATATTCGCATTATCAGTTGACCATTGAAATATCACATAATAAAATAAAATAGAACCTGTTAAATCCTTACTTGATCTTGTAAATCCTGCAAATATGCACTTTTCTTGTCAATCCGACCTTTCAGTCCAACGATCTCTGTCTGCAGAATGCGCATAAACTTAATGAAATGACCGGACAAAGAAGCAAACTTTCAGGAAATACAAATTATTTGAGGCAAGAGCAGAACCTTCAATTCTTCAATATCATTCATACTTGTCTTGGGCAAGCCTCTCCACTGTATTTCCTTTTTATCTTTAGATATAATCTCCATAGCCATTAAGACATTCAGAGCATCATAAACTCTTCGTCGGATATTCTTTTCATCATACTGTTGCTGCATTTTTCACATCATCAGAATACTGCACTCAGGTACTTGATGTGTGGCTGACTAAGAATTGTAGTATTTCTTAGTTCTTACCGCGGAGGGATTATCAGGATCTGGAGAGTCAATATTAATGTTGGGGTCTGAAAACTCAGCAACCAGTTCATCAGCCACCTGAAAAGGCAGGCCACCATACGTATAAATTTTCTGAAGCAACAACAGTTGATAGAGGAGATGCAGGAGAAATGGGGTGACTTGTTTCATATAACTAAAAAATAATTAAGTGATTGAGGGCCAAACTGAATCTCCCCATTTGTTATGCCAAGATCTATTCCTAACATAGATCAATATCCCGAAATTTTTTTATTTTTTTTTAAGATCACGTATCCAAACTACTGTGAAGTTGCACTATCCATAAAAGTTTCTTCCCAGAAATGTTGAACATTACTTAGGCGTTCGCTATCTTTTTTTTCAAAAAATTGAGAAACTATAAACAGTTGTGCAACGCTATTTGTGCTACCCATGTCCCAGAAAGGCACCAATGTGATATTAAAACAAGCAAACTGTTATTCAGTGCATATCAACCTTTGCCAACAAAATAAGAGAAGGCCACAGTGGTAGGATAAATAAATGGAGACACTAGATCTTTTGCTCAAAATCCATACAGGGGTAAAGCATATCAGATGACTGGTTGAAACATATTTGGCTTACTTCTAAAACTTTGAAGGTGCATCTGTATGTTCTGTAGTACTCTCTAATGGCAGTCAGTGCCTAAGATTTGCTGGCTGCTATACTGAATTCACTGTGCAAAAATGATGCTATACAATGTGACTATACATGCACCAAAACAAGACTAGATATCGGTTACATAGAAAAAAAAGATTGAATACCTCATTGTAGGTTGTTCTCCCTTTGCTTTCAACTTTCTCACAGACTGGGAAAGAATAAATAAGAAAGTTCATGAGACTTTTAACACTAGCGTGAGGTGAAGTACTCATTAAACTGGCTCATTCAAAAGCATAGTACAGCACAGGTCTGATATGAACAAAAGAAAGCAAAAACCAAACAAGCCTTCATGTCAGGCGCGCTTGAGAAAAAAGAGGAGAGAACTGAATAAAGTATACAAGTGGTAAGGGAACTGTTCAAGCCACCTCTCATGCTGAATTGGCGCAACCCACGGCCATTTTTGTCAGGACCAACAGCGCGTGCCCCTCTCTTTTTCTTCTTGCTACATTACAAATAGAGAGCCAGCTATGTTTATAAATATGCTATGAGAATGGACAGGGAAATAAGTAAAACCAGATATATTGCAAGATGTCAAGATGAAGTTACCAAATATGAAACATAACAAATTGCATTGTGGTAGAGCCAAACAAATTTTAAGTGCTTTAAATGTTAACAGTTCCAGATCAATTAATAAGCTAGAACATCCACATCCAACCACAGAAAAGGGATGCAAATTTAATCATAGATAAATCAAATGTAGCAAAAAAAAGAAAATCATCCAGAAGTGATGTTCTCCATGCAAAGGTGCACATGAGCTGCTACAAGATCTATATAAAAGGCCAGATGCAAGAATTGTTATCTGTTAATGATAGAATGAACAGATATAACACCAATACGGTTGGGTTGCCACAAGCACTAGCTAGATTTCCAAATAACGATAAGTTGAGAAACCAAATTGAGACAATAAAGTTCATCAAGCATGCTGTGACACCAACAACAAAGTTGAGTGGCTTGTTTTAACGTGCTATTACAAACAGTCATAACAACTTTCTCAGGTTCAACAGCATCCTCCAAACACACTAGTGACCACTTCCACCAATTCGGCAATTCCGGCACACCAGAACAAGCTAGCGACTACACATGAAGCAAATCTAGCGCCCGAACAAATGCAGATCGGCATGGTACCATCCACACAACCAAATCCCTTCAGTTCAACCCCGCAAAACACCACTAGCTCACGCTGCACATCACACGGTCCCCGGAGCAAGTAATTAAGCTGGGGGGAGCGGGCACCGGAACTCCAGCAACGACGGAATCAAGGCGGCGGAGGTCACGAACCTCACGGCTGGCTGCGACGACGGCGCGTCGTCGGCCTGGAGGTCGAGTCCGTTGAGGCGGCGGGCCACGGTGCTCTCGCTGGCCGGCGTGGAGACCGAGGCAGAGGCCGAGGGCGCGGGGCCGCCCCTGTCGGAGGGGGAGCCGCCCCCGGCGCCGGTGGACGCGGAGTTGGCCGGCCCGCCGGAGGGACCGGCGCCGGAGACCATCGCGGGCGGGGATCGACCGGAATTGGGGTGGAGGCGGAGGGGAGAAACCCTAGCGACCCGACGAGAGGCGGGAGGGAATGGAGTCTGGAGGGGAGGAGAGAGGAGACAGGAGAGGCGGAGGCCGGAACCGACGGGGCGGGCACGGGGAAGAGCGCGGAGAAACGGGCTTGACGAATTTTTACTTCTTTTCTAGATCGCCTTTTTGCGGGGTTTTATTTGATTTGGCTCGAGTCTCTCAACTCTCAAGCAAAAAAACAACCGGCCCGAGCTGCTGTTTAAGTCTACAAACTGTTGGCCGGCCGAAATTGACTTTTTTACCGGAATTCTTTTTTTTCCACGGAATTTCAACTTTGAAAGGGAAAACATGAGAGATTTTGAAATTAGCAAGAAAAGATCATTTTATGAACTAAAAATTTCAACTTTGAAATTGAGCAAATTAGGGATTTAAACATCTTCGAAACTGATTCTGCAACTGGGTTTTGGACACAAGCTGATGTGTTTCGATGTTTGTAATCATTTCAAGTATGCAAGTTTTGTGTGTGTGTGTTTGTGGTCGCTAGCTTTGCAGTGTTTTTCCCCGTACACGTGCAAATGCTACAGTTCTATTGGGAGCGCTATGTATGTTGTCGTAACAAAAAGAAAAGGTACAAATTTTTAAAAGTGACATTGTATGTTGTTATAACAAAAGAAAAGAATATTAAATTCCAATTTATCACAAAGAGTAGCATATATCCATTCAAACAAAACAAGGAGAGCAAGTACAATCGAGAACTAGCAAAATAACCCGATGATAGGAAGATGATTGCATATGGACTTGCATTTTTTTTAACAGTGAGGTGGCATCGTGGCAAGCAAAACTAGATGAGATTACCTTTTATGATTAGTACTCCGTCCTTAGAAAAAAAATATAAATCTGCTGTTTATCTAGATCGTGACCCCCTGTACTTCGTATAAGCCGGCTGCTCCTAATCAAATTGCTAAGTATCTCCCATTTGCCAACATGATATATTACGTTTCAATCCTAGCCTAGTCTTTCCTTCACTTGTCTGTGTAACTTCCTTTTGTCGTTATGGGCGAACCTACGTACGACGGAAATTGTTAACAAACAAACACATCCGCGTAACTAGAAAAATCCAATTATTCATAAACGACCTAGAGACTAACATTGTTATGAAAATTTTTAATTCAATCTACCTAATTAAACCACATATTAGGTTTCAGAAATTGAACTACTCAAAAATATAATTAATCTGGATAAATCTAACACTCTACTAGTTTTGACTTATCACTAGAAACTCTAGCACGGCTTTGTCGCGCTTCTCTCTGGTTTGTGGCCAGTGTTACCATGATAAGGCACTCTTACGATTTACCTTTTATATACCATAGAAATATGTTGTATTAATCAGTAGCCATCCTGTAATTATAATTTATATCAATAAATTTTGGGATATGTTTGATTTTTCAAGCTAACGACTTGTTAGAAATATGGTCAACGGTGGAGTTATTCTAAAGTGTTTACCATAAACTTAAGCACTTTATCTAATTATTAAACCTATTCATATTCTTAAAGTTCAAAGACTTGTTATGTTATGGTTGATTTGTGCACACTCAATATTTGGTGGAGTCTCGACTTGAATTACTATTTCTTATATTTCTTATAAGGCTGGACACGCGACCATTGTTAAAAATGTAAAGACAACACTTGTCTTCTTTAGAAATTGAACAAAATAAATTGTGCAAACATGTAAATGTGAGTGTGCTTAAAATGGAAAACATACATCTTACACTACACATTTGTCCAGTTTAAAAGAATTCCAAATTAATTAGATAATTAAGTAAGCAGATAAATGAACTGATTTTTCATCATTTGGCCGTCGGTACTCTCAAATCTCTATCTCCTTGTGCTGTCTATTCTCCCAAACCTGCCAATGTAGAGTAGCTCGCTGGGAGGTCCTCTGTTGGCACACTTATTTGTAGGCCACTTTATTTTCCTATACAAATGACGCCATCATCTTCTTCCTTGAGCCTGGTGTGGATCGAGCACCATCTCTCCCCTAAATCGGCAGCACACGTGAAACCAAGAAGAATATCTTCTATCTCTTGCTGTCGATCCATCACATACATACGTGGCTAAAACTTAGGATCTCGTCGCTGCCATCCACCATTGCTGCCAGCCTATCACAACTACCACCCACCGAGTTTGTGATCCTCCGGCAGGGGCCGATGGGCGGCATGGCTGGCTTGGCCGAGCTCCGCGTGATGCTCTCCACAGGTAGGCGGGCTGAGCTCGGCCTCGGTGCCGCCGCAGCTGCTGGCGTGGGGGGCGAGGTGAGGTGCGGCGGCCGGTGCAGGCGGAGGCGAAAAGGAGCCCTGAGGCCGCGGCGCATGAGGAATTTGGGCGCTCGGCCGCCGCCCGCCGATGCAGCAGAGTCCGGTGCCGCGGTCGATGCTGCGGAGGCGGAGCTCGGGCGCTCGGCCATCGGTATTGCGGAGTCCGAGTGCAGCCGCCTGGCGTGCCTACACCACGCCAATTTTGCAGGGGACGGCGGCGCAGCGACCACGAGCTGCTGCTTCTTGGGGAAATCGACGAGATGGGTCGAGAAGCAGCCCGACTGCCAGAGAGACGGCCGGCGGCTGCCCACGGTGGTCACTGTCCTTTATTAATATGATCGGAGTATCGAACGGTTCTCATAGCGCGATGATGTGGCCCAATGGATGGCGCGATCGTGGTGCTCCGGCCGGCCGTAGACATGGCTCAACCTGCACTCGTTTTTGGCCCGATGGCAGGGTCAAGTTTTGTATATCAGAGATAACCTAACTTGAGCAAACTTCTCATAGGTTCGGTCTTGGAACCATAAGTTCGAATCTTTTTAAACACATGATACGGACGTGGATGTTTAGATACGCGTACTACACTAACCGATTTAAACAACACGTACGACACTAACCGATATAAACATGCACGTAACCCTATTTATACAATCCCTCAGAGTATACCCTGACAGATCCAAAGATTGGCGAAATTACCATAAAATCTTACTTTCAAAGAGCAGTTGCCTATCAACTAAGGTTTCGCGTTTGGTACAGCTTCAGCTTCTTCTGAAAAACAGATTCTGAAGTAGCTTCTTTGATGAAGGTGAAGCTGTTTTCAAAATCGTTTGGTGAAACATGGTTCTACGGTGTAAACTGAAAATAGTTTTACCAGATGCTTCATGGATGAAACCGCTGGAAAAATATCCCTTCGGCACAGCTTTATGTAAAATTTCTTTTGAAACTCTATAAGAAATTGAGCCAAAAAACGAGTTAGTTCCTAAATAAATGTAGAAAAATACGAGCTATAAATAGAAGAAAGGTGATAGGTGGTTGCAGGGGCTTTGTTAGTCCACAACATGAAAACGATCGAATGACCATTCCTGTAGCCCAATTGCTCTCTCATTCACTCAGTCAATTTTTTCCGAAATTGGTCGCCCCATCTTTATTTTTCTCTGAATTTCATTTTGACCGTATGGCATAGCCAACAGCCCAACATTCTTGACTATTCACGAGGAAATAGTATTTTTGCACACGAAAAAGGAAAACGCAGAAACCATCATACACGTTTTCTTGCAATTGCCCCCGCTCCACACGGTGACGCGCTGCGATGCCCGAAACAGCTCACGACGGGCGAGCCCCATGAGGAGGCCAGCACCACATGGGCGCGAGCCCCGGCGCGCTGACCATCGACCCTTCCACCACGCCATCTTCCCGGTCAAACCGCGGGCTCCATTTCTCAGCTCCCTTCCTCCCCCACCCCACCCCCATCCCCCACCACCCTCGGACTTTCGGAGCATCCCAAGTCATCGGGAGCCAAATCCCCCGAGGCATAAAGCGCAGGGATTTGCGCGCAGCAGAAGGCAGTGCTGCACCTGCACGCGCCCGGATTCGGGGTCCTCCGTCCGTTCCTGCCCCCCGGATCCCCGCCGCAGCCGCCGGCCGGATCAGGCGGCCGCAGATCCAGGAGGCGCATTCGCTCCCCCTCCTCCCTCGTTCCTGCCAGGTTCCCCTCTCGTGGCGCACTGGGTCGTCCTGCTTGCTGCTCCGGCGTGTTATTCCGTGGTCTGATCCCGTGTGGGTGCTTCTTGTCTAGATTTCTCAGGTGGGCGCGCGAGCGGAGGGTCGAATCTGATGCTCCCGGCTCGCTCGCGGAGGACCGCTGCGTGATAAGCTTCTGATTCGGCAGGGGAGCTACCGAAATGGTGAGGATCCCGTCAGCCTCCTCTCTTTAGATTCAGCGGTTCTGGCTCCTGTCGGTTGTTTGTTTCGCTCTCCAGCTGATGTTTTTTTGCTTTATGAACGCGCAAAGCGAGGGAAATACAAAAGTGAGGCTGTGACGTGCTGGGTGCTCTTCGTGGCTGGGGGCGTATTAGTGCCTTCTTGTTTGCTCAAGCTGGCTTTCAATTCGATGCTGAAGTTGCCCTGCACACCTGTACAGTGACTCTAGTGCTTTAAAATGTTCTCGGGATCCTGGTTGCCTCTTGTTGTATGATGCGTATGTTTACCCCTGTGGTTTTGTAAGTCTGCGTTACTTGAACCAACTTATTCGCGAGTGATAGGGGAAGCTTCCCTGTTTTGTTCTGTTTTGGTTGTATTTTGGCTTTTTGGATGATTTCTTGTAGACATAGGGGACCTTTTGGCTTTGGCTCTTGTTAGATTCACCACTAGATAAATAGAATCAACAAGGAAATGCTACTGTGGGCCTGCATACGAAAGCCAAATAAAGAAAAGTAAAGAAAAGAAGAAAAAAAATAACTCCTTGATTCAGCTGGCTAATCTGGTTATATTTGTACATTTACTAAACTCTATGGTTGACAACTGTTATCCTTACTTTGCAGATGGAGGAGCAATCAGCTTCATATACCGTGGATGACGCGCTCTTGTCATCAGGTTTTGGGAAGTTCCAGATGTTGATTTTTTCCTATGCTGGGATTGGCTTAATTGCAGAAGCGATGGAGATGATGTTGTTATCATTTGTCGGTCCATCAGTACAGCTAGAGTGGAAGCTTACTTCTCATCAGGAAAGCATGATTACAAGTTTTGTTTTTGTTGGAATGCTGATAGGAGCTTACTCATGGGGTGTGGTTTCAGACAACTATGGAAGGAGGCAGGTCCAATCTTTTACTGATGCCATGTACATTTTTGCACAAAATCGTGCAAGTCCATTCCTTCCTTGCTGATGTTTAGCATGGAGTTACCAAACTTGTTCCTGATCTTGTTTCTGTTGGCTAGTTGCTACTTCCTACTTCCTAACTATAGCTGATTAATAACATTGTCATGTTTGGAACCAGGATAGGTCCCATGTATATAAAAGTTCGTTTCTATTTACTTTCCAAAACCACCTCAGAATCATTGCGAAAATGAATGTCATGAATTAATTAGCAGCCAAGTTCATTTCTGTGTTACTTTCCAAAGCAACCTCTCAATATTTATTGTCATGAATTAATGATCTCCAAGGTACATTTTTCTTCCTAGATCCTAGAATAATTAGTTTAAAAAATAGGCTGTGCTTTTTAAATTGCTTGTGTGCATCATACAAGCCCTTACACTCTTTTTATCTGAATTATACAGGAAGGGCTTTCTCTTTACTGCCATCGTGACAAGTGGAGCTGGATTCTTGAGTGCTTTTGCTCCTAACTATCTGTCATTAATTTTTCTGAGGTTCTTAGTTGGTATTGGTTTGGGAGGAGGACCTGTTCTCGGATCTTGGTTCTTGGAGTTTGTTCCTGCACCAAATAGAGGAACTTGGATGGTGGTATTTTCTGCATTTTGGACTGTTGGGACCATCTTCGAGGCATCTCTTGCATGGGTATAATATTTTCCTGATTTCCCCTGATACTTTGAAACTGAGAAGGCTGTTCAAATTTGATAGTAGTGCCGGCAGCAAAATCAGAAATAAATACTACACATCAATTCCCATTGTATACTTCACCTTATGCAGTTGATCTGCAAATACTGTTACCGGTTATCATGTGGAACAATTAACCTGTAGTAGTGCTGATTTTCATGCAATCACTTAACCTGTAGTACTAACTAGCCTGTTACGTTCTTATGGGATTCATTGAAAGAAAAGGTACATGACATAAGAATAGATTTCAGGAAGGCTAGCAATCTGGAACATCACTTTTGAAAGGAACTTTAGTTATTAGGGCATAGAATCATAAGTTGTATGAAGTTTGCTCTACTTATTTGCTTACGAAGATCTATAATATGCTATCCTGGTTTGGATGCTCATAATCAGAGTGAAATACATTCTTGCAATAAAAAAGTAGATGTATTGGACTAGAAGATTTCACCATGTTTTTCCATGTCTAATTTTTCACCATACTAATGGCAGATGGTTATGCCCAAGTTTGGCTGGAGGTGGTTGTTAGCATTATCATCTGTTCCATCTTTCCTCCTGCTCCTATTTTATGCCATTACGCCAGAGTCACCAAGGTTCCTATGCATGAAAGGAAGAACCACTGAGGCCGTGGAGGTATTGGAGAAAATGGCAAGACTAAACAATGTGCAGCTACCTTCAGGCAGGCTTGTTTCGGATAAAAATATCGAGCTAGATGAAGTTTCAGGATCTTCGGAGTCCACAATACTTCTGGCTGATGCTGAAGTAAGTGATGGCATAGATAAAGACGAAGGTTCCGATTTCGGAGGTATCAAGTCCGTTGGCAAGCTACTTTCCCCAAAATTGATCAGAGCAACTCTACTTCTGTGGATGGCCTTCTTTGGAAATGCGTTTTCCTATTACGGGATTGTTCTTCTGACATCAGAGCTAAGTAATGGAAATAGGATATGTGCGAAACAGGAGGTTGAATCAGTACATTCAAATAATGCGAGCCTATATAAGAACGTTTTCATATCTAGTTTTGCAGGTTGGTTACTTCTGTACACACTATGATTATCGTAAGTATCTTCAGAAGTACGTGATCATGTAAATAACCAATGCTACCATGTTTTATTGAAACAGAGATCCCAGGGTCACTAATGTCGGCCATGGTCGTGGATAGATTTGGCCGGAGGCTTTCAATGGCGTCGATGCTCTTCACTAGCTGTGTTTTCCTATTCCCACTAGTCTTCTCCCGGACGGATATACTGACAAGAATCTCCCTGTTTGGTGCCCGGCTCTGTATTTCAGCCAGCTTCACCATTGTATACATATACGCTCCAGAGGTCAGTGTGGTTCTTCCGCAAACATCACTTCACTCTCCTTGTCCCTTGGTGATACTGAGTAACTGATAACCAATCTGTACCTGTGCTTGTATTTGATGGCTTGCCTTGGTCCATTGTTCAGATCTACCCGACCGCGGTGAGAACGACGGGCATCGGCATCGCGAGCTCGGTGGGCAGGATCGGGGGCATCCTCTGCCCGCTCGTCGCGGTGGCCATGGTGCACAGCTGCCATCAGACGACGGCGATCCTCCTCTTCGAGCTTGTAGTCTTCCTCTCCGGCCTGGCCGTCTCATTCTTCCCCTTCGAGACAAAGGGGTGTAGACTCAACGACACTGAGGTTGATATGAACTGATCGCGCGATTAGGTGTACTGTGGGAACATTTTATTCTTGGCGGAGAGAACATGGGGGTGCCTCGCTGATTGATCGGGGCGATTTTAATACGTTGTACACGATTGGTGTTTTGCTATTGAAGATAAATAAATCTGCCGACGGGATGTTGATCTCGTTGACTTGTTACAACGGGAGGGCGGTTAACGACGAGATGCATTCATTACCAACACCACCTAAACTTCCCTCCGCTATGGAGAGCTTGCTGACCATGTGTTTCAACCAGACTTCGTCAACTCCACCATGCCTAACTATGTATGCTGGCTTTGGAAGTTCCATTTCTGGATGGACTGAAACGGGCGTCCTGCTCGTATGTAGTTCAGGGCTTCAGGCACTTCGCCACGGTTGTCAACAATCTCAACACTTCATCTTGCGGCGTGGCTCGGCTAGGACAATTTTGCTCCTCTGTCAATGGTATTGTTCTCACCGCATCCGACTTGCTTTTGTGAAACATCATCGTCGATCTTCAGGGTGCATGCCTAGGGCTGGACCCCGAGCTGGCTCAGCTCGGCTCGGCCTGGCTCGTTTTCTTAACGAGTCAGCTCGGCTCAGCTCGTTAACAAAATGAGCAAAATTGCTGGCTTGGCTCGGCTCATTGATAGCTCGGGCTAGCTCATTAATAGCTCGAGCCAGCTCATTAGGCTCACGAGTTAGATGTAAATTTAACCACCTCAGTAAATTTAGAAGCTAACAGTAGAGGCTAAAGTTTCAGCTCGGCTATAAGTATTGTAGTACCAGCATGCATGTCTTAAAAAATAATTAAGGCTCCACTCTTGTTCCTTTGATCTCAGTTCCGTTACAACCTGCAGAATGGACTCCATGTCCATCTAACGATCTCTCATCTAAAAAATGCAGGTACATACTAAGTTTTAGTCACAAGCAAATATTAAATTAGTTTTGCAAAGAACTGTATTAATCTAACTATGTTTGAGTTGTACACCAAGTGAAGATAAAATGAATATTTAATTTTTTTTTCTACCGTGCTTTCTAACTCGATTGGCTCGTGAGCAGCTCACAAGTTCTCGAGCCAGCTCGTTAAGAAAGCAAGCAAAAATAGCTGCTCAGCTTGTTAGAAAATCCACCGAGGCGAGTCGAGCCGAGCTAGCTCGCCAGCCCACGCCCGGTTCTTGCTCTCCCAAAAGAGACAGTCGAGGATCTATTGGAGCAAGATAACCGGCTCCCACTTCTGTCTGACACCAAACCGAAAGTGTCCATGTCGACAATCCTTCTAAGCATCGTTCCTTGGCTAGCACACTCGACAATCATACACTGTTGTTGGACCAAGCATACTGAGCTCAACAAACGGTATCAATCAGTAATTTACAGACCATTATGATGAGGGGCTTGAGCATTTTGTTCCAATCTATCAATTATCAATCAGTAATGAAGGGCTTGAGCATTTTGTTGCAATCCACCAATTATCGGACTTCGTGCGTTGGGTGGGGTCGGGGGATTGGCGGGGGTAAGTTATCAATACGGTGCACTAAATTTTTATATTTCCTAGTCTTGTTAAATAAAAAATTGCATTTCTGTAAGAAATAGGTCCCAATTAGATTATTAATTGTGAACTAACAAGTTTATTGAGTGAAAATTTGTAGACTTTTTAGGTCCTACGGATGGATGCCAAATCACAGCAAGATCAGCCAAATCAAGTGATTCAAGTCGCAGCAAAAGAAAAGTCAGCAATAATTCTAGGACGTCTAGATCACCGGAGAAGAAGTCCAAAGTACCGGATGATCCGCTACTACCTTTTACGTGAGCAGTGGGTTAATGGTTTAAGAAGAAGCAGAATTCAGTAGTACCGGATTACCCGGTATTTTGTTCAGGGGAAGCGGACGAACAACCTTTCATCCGGTGATATAGTCAGTAGAGTCCAGAAGGTTTGATGGAATTCTCTCTTTAGCACTGGATAATCTGATGTCGCAGCGGATGAAGCATCAATGGAACTTTGGGCAGAGGTCAAATGGTTATATGGTTCAAAAAGAAGCATCAGATGATTTGACTAGCCTTAGCGTGTACCAGATTATCCAGTGCTACTGCACTTTTACTTAGCCGTTGGAGCAGGACCGGCTCTATGATTTGGAGGGCCCTCAACAAACTCGACTTGGTGGGTCCTTAAAACTAAATATAAATTTTTTATATCATCTAGCCTCATAATAGTGCTACGAATATATTGATGACACAAAACAAGTAATTAACTTCCAACGACATGTTCTTAGTTCTTGATGATTGATGAAAAATGCCAATCAGCATATATTACACCAAAACTCCAACAACTTCATGTCTCCATCAGCACCAGCCACCTCTTCACAAAACAGATAACTGCAGAACATCCATTGCCTCATAAAAAACAACTTCTTTGGGCGTTACTTGTGATGACGCCCACGAAGCTTGTGACGACGACCACCGACAACGAGGGCTTCCTGCGGCATAAGTTCAACGATGCAAAAAATCGCGATGTGTGGAGCAGGGATTGCAGATTAGAAAAAATAAAAGGAAAGCAACAAGCAACCAGGCATCGTAAGTGATGGGCTTTAGGCTGAGAATTGACTAAAAGAAATAAACATACATATATATATATAGACACACACATAGGGTCAAGGTATGGACCCCTACTGGGCTGGGCCCTAGGCGCCCTTTTCGCCCTAGCTCAGAGCCGGCCCTGCATTGGAGCAACGGCTATTTATACCTTCTCTGTTCGCCCATTTAGATTTGCTGGAGTGTGCTGAGGTTCATGGAGTGCAAGACACATCAAGAATTCATCCAAACCACCAAAGTGCTAAAGTGATTATATCCAAGAAGTTAGGTTGGAGGCCACCGCCCACCTCTAGATGTCCACGGCCACGCCGGTGATGAAAGTAGGCTCCCACTCAGGGGTGGACCCAGGACCCGGCGACTTTAAGCGCTTGCCCAGTCTCCGCTATAGTAGTGCAATGGTTGCCATAGGTTATGATCAAGGTGATGCCACGTCGATCCTCCCAATGCACCCGGATAAACTTCTTTTTCCACTAACTAATATAATTCTTGAAAAATATGTCAGCCCATGAAGCCGTGCGCCAGGGTCGGTTTTAATAGTGGCTTCGCCCCTAGTTATGATCAATGGCTTTTCAAGCCGAAGATGGAAAGAGAGAGCATTTCGTCCTTACTCTCATCAAAGTCTTGGGTCCGCCGCTGCTCCGGCTTCTACACCAACGGCGCTCGCATCTAAGAACTACTACCGATGAGATGCTCGGGGGGCATCATACCTTCCTGATAGCTTGGCTACTAGATCAGCCCGGGCAAAATACTACAGGGCTAGCCATCCGACGTGTCAGACCGAGCCTGCGTGGGTGTCTATTCATTGCTTTTTGCGATTTACTCCGTCCCCTATCGCATTTAATTTCGCCCCCACCTTCCCCCGCCCACGGCTCCGCTGCCGCCTCCGGTGCCCTCCGCCGCCACCGCCGCTAATCACCTCCCCAAGCTCCCCCGTCCGGTCCCTAGCCTATCGTCACACCCTACAATAACAACAACTTAGCCTTTTATCCCAAACAAGTTAGGGTAGGCTAGAGATGAAACCCTCAGAAAATAAGAATAAGAAATACAAAAATGGCACAAGATAAAGGAAGAGTTAGGGGTTAAACAAAAAGTAACAAATGTCACGGTTCAGGTACGTTAATTGCTAATCTCCAAGCACTCCTATCCATAGCTAATTCCTTAGCGATATTCCACTCCTTAAGGTCTCTCTTAACTGTCTCGTCCCAAGTTAGTCTAGGTCTACCTCTACCTCTGTTTACATTATCGCCCCGCTTTAAAACTCCACTACGCACCGACGCCTTGGGAGGCCTCCGTTGTACATGTCCAAACCATCTCAACCGATGTCGAATCAACTTCTCCTCGATAGGTGCCACCCCGACCCTATCTCGAATCTCTTCGTTCCGAACTCTATCCCTTCTTGTATGCCCGCAGAACCAACGCAGCATATGCATCTCTGCTACACTCAGTTGCTGGACATGTCGCCTTTTTGTAGGCCAACATTCAGCACCGTATAGCATCGCCGTCCTATAGAACTTACCTTTTAGCCTCTGTGGCACCTTCTTATCATAGAGGACGCCAGAAGCCTGCCGCCACTTCAACCAACCGGCTGAAATTCTATGCCTAACATCTTCATCAGTGTCTCCATCTTTCTGAAGCATTGATCCTAGATACCGAAAAGTATCCTTCTTGGCCACCACTTGACCTTCGAAGCTAACGTCCCCATCCTCATGCCTAGTCGGGCTAAAGTCGCACATCATATACTCGGTCTTGGTTCTACTCAGTCTGAACCCCCTCGACTCTAACGTGTGTCTCCACAGCTCTAACTTCATATTAACCCCTGCCCTACTCTCGTCAACTAGCACCACATCATCAGCAAAGAGCATACATCAAGGGGATATCACCCTGTATGTCCCTTGTGACCTCATCCATCACCAAAGCAAATAGATAAGGGCTCAATGCTGACCTCTGATGTAGTTCTATTTTAATTGGAAAGTCACTGGTAGCGCCATCATATGTTCGAACACAAGTCATCGCATCCTTGTACATATCCTTGATGAGGGTAATATACTTAGTTGGGACTTTGTGTTTTTCCAAGGCCCACCACATGACATCTCTTGGTACTTTATCATATGCCTTCTCTAGGTCAATAAAGACCATGTGTAAGTCCTTCTTCTCCACTCTATATCTCCCATCAACTGTCGTACTAAGAAAATCGCCTCCATGGTGTAACGCCCGCGTTTTTATCTTATTTAAATTACTTTACCAATCTCTCGCTTAAAAATCTTTTAAACCTTTTCCACCGCTTGAGCTCCCGAAGCCCACCTCCCGATTTTCCCGCCGTTCTGACCTCGTGCAGTCTCTTCCTTTTTTTCCGCAGAGCCGCCCGTCCCTTTTCCTTTTCCACTAGCCCCACCGTCCCGTTACATCACCATCGTGTTGCGGTCGGCCGCGTGCGCCTGCCCGGCCGCCATCGTCGGCGCCGCGCGCGTGTCCTATCTTTTCTTTTCTCGTATTTTGTTTAAATCCATTTTATTTCTCTCTTAAAACTTTTTTCCCAGACTCTTTTTTTTGCGCTGGCTTCCTCTTTCTTTTCTCCCCTGTGCTTCCTGCTGCCTGCTCGAGCTGTAGCCCGCACCTTGCGCGCATGCGCGGGCCAGCGCACGACCCGCTGCTGCCCGTACACGCCAAGCCAGCGTGCGGCCCGCTGCTACGCCGGCCTGTCCCGTCCCGTCCCCTCACCCTCGCAGCTCGCGCTTTGTCCCCGAGCATCCCGGCCGCCATTAATGGCGAGGCTCCTGTACTGCCCGTGACCCCCCAACGCCGGCCATCCCCCTCCCTCTTCCTCTCGGCCTATAAATCAGACCCCAAGCCGCCCCTCACTCCGCCCACACCGCCCAAACACCTCTCCCTCTCTACCTCACGCTGCAGCTCGCCGCCGCTGCTCACCATTGCCGCCCACCACCCATCACCGTGGACAGCCCTCCGTAGACCGTCTCCGCACGAGGTGAGGGCCGAAATCGGACCCCCTCGGCCTCCTCTCTATTTTTTTCCCCTCCCCGGGTGTTGCCATGCGCCAGGGGGCCGGCGCCCATGGCCTGGCCGCCCCCCCTCCTACTATTCCCCTCCCCCTCCTGTTCTGTCTCGAGGAAGAAGAAAGGCAGACTTGTGCATGACCCCCTCCACTTTTCCTCCTTATGCAGTCCGCAGCCCCCATTTCATGCGACATTATGTTCTTAATCGATTCCAAACTCCACCACGCATCAAATACTCTCTCCAAGTCCCAAGATCCACATCCAACAAATATAATAGCCTCCTCTATTTTTAGTCGAAGCTCTCTATTTCCCTTTTTAGCTCGTCGGCGAACTTAGTTTTATTGTGTGATTGTTTGTGTGTTGTAGCCGAGGGTGTGACCGAGGAGGAGCAGGACCGCGAGCCGGAGCCCGAAGACCCATACCTCGAGGAGGAGCTTCCGGAAGGCTTTGAGGATGGCAAGTCCAATCCCATCCTTTGATGCATATTTATCCCAGTTTTATAAACGCAACCTATTGGCCTGTTTTATAAAATGCATTGTTTTATCGCAAGACATGGTTGGATAGCCACTCCTTGATTGCTATGACTATTCCTTGATGACCTAGGTTAATGTCTATAAAGGATTTGCTCTGTTAGACGTTAACTACTGCTAGAGATGCTTATTACCTTTCATTCCCTTTATGATATTTTAATCATGACCACAAAGCGCTTTACCGAAAATAAGGGTGTGAGTGTTTTAAAAGATAAAAACGGGATTTTGGAAAAATCAAAGAAAGATATAACCCGATGAGATGGACGGTGTTTTCTATGTGAAATGCCACTAGTGTGCTTGTACCTTTGTGGTTGAGCATGGTTGGGAGATGTCCATCTTGTCAATGTAAGGATGAACTGAGGTGTCATCTTGCCTAACCCACTTATCGTACAACCACTCGACCGTTGTTTGGGCAACGGCTTAGCATAAACCCCACTAGTTGTCCTGCTAGCCAAAAGGAGAGCGGGTGAGCAACGGGAGATCATGGAGAAGGAATACGATCTGTGTGAGTATGTCCCGGTTATGACCTTGTTGATAGGTCATTAACCCCATGGTTGCTTCCGCGTTGGCTAGTTAGATTCAGCTAAGGTGGGTAATGGCTTTGTTAGGATCCGCCGCGACATTAAGGTGTTCGTAGTGCAGTACCCTACTTGTGGGTAAAGTGTACAACCTCTGCAGAGTCTAAAATCTATTCGAATAGCCATGTCCACGGTGTTGGACGAGTTACGGCATGGTCACTGCAATAGATATTTTGGGATGATTGGTTTTGTGGCGTGAGTTGTTTTAAAAGTGCCCGGCAGTTGTGCAGTGAGCTACTGTGGATGAGAAGTCCAGTAGTATTAAAACTTGGATCCTTTGTGTAGGATCAACCCCACTTATTATTCGATTACTATAGAAATGTCTTGAGAAAACTCTTTTATTAAATGAACCCTTGCATGTGTAAAACCTCGCTTTATCACAAATGAACCCTAGCCTCAACCTTGATATATCCATGCATGATCTTTATTATTCCCCTCTGCGGGTGTGGTTGGACTTGTTGAGTACGTATGTACTCACTCTTGCCTAGTTTTTACAGAGGAGGATCCGAACTTCATTCCTAAAGACGTCGAGTAGGTCGTCGTCTTGCACCCAACCTTGCCTGTGGTTCAGGGTCTCCACAGGAAGCTTACCATGGCGCAAGACTCTGACATTATCTTAGATTTCATTGGCACTTTGGTTTGGTTTGTAGCCCTTATATTGTCCCTCTTGATAGTGGCGCTTCAGTGCCCGCTACCTTGACGGTTTGTACGGTAATGAACCATCTGATGTAATAAATGTTTTATCAGCCTCCTGGGACTGATATTTGTATCACATTTAGTCACTTTTGATGAGGGGACGCTTCACATGGTCGACCTCCTAGGCATGAACCCAAACTGGTTTTGGGTCACTCTTGTCAATCTTCTTAGGCGATGTTCGATAACCCTCTCCCAAAGCTTCATCGTATGGCTCATCAGCTTAATCCCCCGGTAGTTAGTACAACTTTGAACATCTCCCTTATTCTTGAAGATCGGTACTAATATACTTCTCCTCCATTCCTCCGGCATCTTGTTTGACCGGAAAATTAGGTTAAAAAGTTTAGTTAACCATACTACCGCCCTCTCGCCCAAGCATCTCCACACCTCAATGGGTATGCCATCAGCACCCATCGCTTTACCTCCCTTCATCCTCTTCAAAGCCTCCCCGATCTCTACCTCCTGAATCCTCCTCACAAAGCGTCTGTTGGTATCATCAAATGAGTCGTCCAACTTGAAGGTAGGACCCTCATTTTCCCCATTAAACAACTTGTCGAAGTATTCTCGCCATCTGTCCTTGATCTCCTCATCTTTCACTAGAAGTCGATCTGTCCCATCCTTGATGCATTTGATTTGGTTTATGTCCCTTGTCTTCCTCTCACGGGTCCTAGCGATCCTATAAATGTCCTTCTCTCCTTCCTTCGTACCTAGCCGTTGATAAAGGTCATCAAAAGCCTGACCTTTCGCTACACTTACAGCTCGCTTTGCAGACCTCTTCGCTAATCTATAGCCCTCGATGTTGGTTGCGCTCTTGTCGAGGTGAGGGCGTTTGAAACACTCCTTCTTCTCCTTAATAGCCCTTTGCACCTCGTCATTCCACCATCAAGTTTCTTTCACTTCCTGCCTGCCTCCCCTACTCACACCAAACACTTCTGAGGCCACCTTCCGAACACATGTCGCCATCTTTAACCACATATCATCTACATCTGCTCCTTCTTCCCAAGGCCCCTCGCCTAGCATCCTCTCCTTAAACGTTTGTGCCTCTTCCCCTCTAAGCTTCCACCACTTCGTTCTCGCAATCTTGGCACGTTTGTCCCAGTGGGCACGTACCCGAAAACGAAAATTTGCCACCATAAACTTGTGTTGGGGGACAACACACTCCCTAGGTATCACCTTACAATCTAAGCAGGCACGTCTATCCTCTCTCCTAGCAAGGATAAAGTCGATTTGGCTCGAGTATTGTCCACTATGGAGGGTCACTAGATGGGACTCCCTCTTTTAGGATGTGAATATCTTTTAGAATGTGTTCATCCATCTTTAGGTTTTTTTGAGAATTTTTCAGATTTTTCTGGTAATTATTCTCTTTTTCCGTAAAGTTAAATCCATTTATAGGAAAGTTCTAAAATATTTTTCTCAAATTCTAAGTATTTTATTTGGATTCCTCATGTCCCAAATTATCTCAAGAGTTTTCCTTGGAATTTTTGGGATTCTTCTGGATATATTTTTCGTGGTTTAAAAGATCTATCTGAACTTTTTTATATTTATTTTAAGCCTGAAAATATATTTTGAAAAATTAATTTATTTTCTTTTCATCTCGAGCTGGACTCAATTCATTTTTGGTCCAACTCACCCCACGCCCCAAGACCATCATCACGGTCTTGTCATCCGTCGCGTTTGTCGATAAAAAATAAATCAAAAATTTCTCGTTGAGGTACCTAAGCAAACCCCCTCATCCCCCTCCCCCCTCCCATCCTTCCTGAAGTTTAAATGCTCGTCGTAGACAGACCGAGCTGCTTCATCACTATTCGTTCTTTCCCCTATCCTCTCCGACACCCTAAGATGCCTATCGTGTTTCCCATTCTTTAATCTGTCCTTGATCAAATCATGCTCGAAACGGAGTCGTATCTCGGTTTCGATGTTTTCCGGCGATACTTTGCTGTCATCACCGCGAACTCTGACTCCCAGCACCGTCTCTCTAAACCCTAGACCAATCGATCTCCCTTAGCTGCCCATCCTTTTTCCCTGTCTCGTTTACCCTTCTCTCCGTGACCTGAATTCTATGCTTTGATCCGAATCAATCTCGACCCAACCGAGTGCCCTTCGTTTCCCTCTCTCTTCCTCAGCATAGTGGCCAACCTATCGCTTCTCTCCCTTGTCATTTCTTCCTATGACGTTACGGTCCCATTTGTCATCCCTTCATCTTCCTTTCATTTTCACTACAACAACCCTACCGTGCTAAGCTCAGCTTTCCTATGTTTTGGACGGCTTCCTTTGCCCTATGCCATTTTGGACTTTGTCGAGACCGGTCGGCCTAGCTTCCCCTTTCTCTCGGACCGTTTTCTTTTTTTTTCCCATACCCGAAGCTGCTTCGGCCTAGCCCGACCCAGGTCTGTCTCGGTCACATCCTCCCTTTTTTAGGCTGAACCAAGCCAACCTGACCTGTTTGAGGCAGCCACCAAAGGCCGCTTGCTCTCCTGCACACGCACACTTGCGTCGGTCGTCGCTGCATGTGCTGAGGCGTGCACGCCATGCTAGGGTTCCGTGTGTCCCTATAAAAGGCGAGCACCTGAGCCATCGATCCCGCGTATGCCCTGCTGCCGCCCCTCGACTCCTTCTGCATTGCTGCACCCCCTGCTCCACCGCACGCCCTCCTGCCTCGCGGGCCTCCCTGGACCCCGTGCGCCGCCACCCAGCCAGCGCCGCCGCTGCTCGCTTGGTCGCAGGCGAGCGCTACGCCCCGCCCCCTCTCCGTCATCTCCTGCTGCTCGCCCTCGCCCTCACCCCTAGTGTCACAGCGCCGCCACCAGAGGAGTGCCGCTGCTGGGAACAGAACCGGCCGCCGCCTCCCTGAGCGCCCCAAGGGAGAGTACCCTCGGTCCAAAACCCCCCTACATCACCCCTGCAGCTGCACCCCCTCCTTCTCGGCTCCCGCACAGCCTCCGTTGTCGCCCCCTGTCGCCCCCTGCACCGCCATCTGCTCGTGCTCCCTCTCCCACCTACGGCGTGCAGTGCGCCGCCTCCTCCTTGCTGGCCAAATTCCGGCCACCCTAGTGCTCCTCCGCTGTGGGTAAGCCATCAAATCGGACCTACCTCTCCTGATTCCCCCACGCGCCAAGGTCTCTCCTGCGCTGAAACGCCGCCAATCTGAGCAGGCAATGCTGCCGGCCACCATGGGAGCTATTCCCAAGATTTTTGCATCTAAGCCCTCGAGAAACTGTGTAATAAATCTGTTTTTCTATGTTTCTTGTGAAATCTGCAGAAAACCCCCTTAAGCTATTGCATCTTCTCAACCCAGCCCCATCCAGACCTTTTTCAGATCTAACCTGTCCTTTGACCTTTTTGCGAGCACTATTTCGTGTGTCTTGCAAAATTTTTCCGCTAGCCCTTCACATCTATAGTTAATGGCAACTAGGTCCCTACAGCCTTGTTTTAGCTAGAGTTTCCGCGTTTTAGATCTGTTTCCGTTCGTTCTTTCATTTTAGCGTAAGCTTTAGTTTAGTAGCGTTGTTGTACCATAGTTCCTATTTTAAAATTAGATATAAATTTAATTTGATTAATAGCCTCTCATCTAGTTTTTCCAATTAAAATTCAATTAGATCTATACTCCGATTTTCATAATTAATGTTAATTTAATTAATACCAACTTAAATATATTTTTAGTTATAATTGTTTAGTTCAACACAAATCATAAAGTTATGCATTTAGATGCTCTCACATGTTTCTTTCAATATTAATTGTTTAATTAGTATGATTTCTACATAAATAATTACAAATAAAATTTGAATAAGTTCTACTCCACTTTTAAAAATGCAAAATATAATATGAGTTAATTATAATTTTGGATATTTCTTTCAAATATCCTTTACATTTATTTTATAAATAAAATAATAGTTGTTTGTTTTCTTTTATAAGACAAATCTTTCGATGGACGTTTCTTTTTCAACCCTAGCTCCATTTTTCGTATTTCTTGCGCTCTCATAAATGTAGCCATGAGCCCTATCCTTTAGCACACTCTTTTAAGTTTTTCTTTTGTTTGGTGTATGTGTTCTTAGTTGTTCTTGTTTGTTTGTTGTCCAATGCTTGTTTGACGTTAGAAAGAGTGCAATCGAAGAGTTTTGAAGATTAAAAGTTTCACGAACAAGAGTTGAAGTGTCACATCCGATTTTGGAAAGGAACCGAATGCATCTTATATGTACGTCAGTATCAAGTTCACACACATATGATGGACGATACAAGTGAATACCCAAAACAATGTCATAACAAAAGAGAGTATTAAGGTACTTTATTACATGGCCGAAAGTCTTAATCTTAAGCAAATAAATAAACATTTATAACTAGCAGCAGAACTTCAACTTCATAGGCAGATAACTGGAAGACATACGTCTAGAACTCCTCAAAATTTTTAGAGAACTCCGGATAATTATCTTGTTCTAAGCAGCATTGGTTTTAATAAAGCAAGCGTGAGTACACTTATGGTTAGTACTCAGCAAGTGGAGTAAATTATATGACATGCAAGGCCAAAATTCAAGAAAAAGCTGATAAGGTTTAACTACGATAAGCATTTTTAGTTGACCAAGTTTTATTTAGCAAGCATTAACTAAGTGTAAGTATATACCAATCCTTAAATAAATAAAAGAGATAAGTAACAACAACATAAATAAAGAACATCAATTTAGATCATCTTCAAGTTCATTTATCATATGAGAGTTCAAGCCGCTCTTAACCGATATTACGGCTGATATATCAGTTTTCACTTAGCAGAGGTTGTACACTTTACCCACAACTCATGTTTCCCTTGATACCCGGGCTTGCAAGGCTCTTAAACACTTCCGAGGTGAGTGACAGGGATTCACGATGAGGCCTTTACAAAGATTCCCTAACTTATGACAATCCGCTAAGATTTTGACTCAAATCGGTCATTACTCTCCCTAATGAGGAAGTGCCTTAGCCAAGGACCATATATCATAAAGCTTAAAGAGGACTCAACTATACCCCGACGATGCAACCCCTCTTGCCCTTTGAGTAAGATTATCATAAGCTAAAGTTTCTAATTAATTAGTCAAGACCAGAGCCATATAGTATTGTGGTTGCATACTATTTTCCTGAGTGGTTCCCCATGTTCCAATTAATGCAATGATATTATAAAATTATCACCATAAAGTATTTCAGAACATGAAGTAAAACAAGATGTAGCATTGCTTCCAAGTTATCCAACCATAAATCAAGTAGAAGCAACTAGCGTAACTACAACCTAAAGTAAACAACCCAGATTTAATCAAGAAAATTCAACAGAAAATAAATGTTATTATAGACACATGCATGCATATAAAATAAATGTATTATAGACACATGCATGCATATAAAATAAATATATGTATTTAGAAAGTTATTAGGACCGAAATATGGTCAAGGACCACTTGCCTTCTTCAAAGTACTGCTGCTACTCAGGGGCGTCTTCAAAGCCTTGCTCTTGCGGATCCTCGAACTGCACACCGTCTAACGCAACACACAAGTATATACAAACAAGCAAATACAATAAATAAGGAACAATACACCAGACAATGTAAACAGAGCAAAACAACGTTATGAAGCTACTTTACATGTCGCAAGGATCGCGTGGTAGTGAGGATCAATGAAAATGGAGAAGTTATGGCTAAAATACAATAAATAAGGAACAATACCCCTGAAATTACTTTATTTGTAAAAGATTTGAAAAGTCTCTGAACAAAGAAACCGAGGGCTAAAATATAAATAAACCTTAGATCTAGAGTTTAGATTGAGAAACCGAGGGGCTAGGGATGGCTGGTTCTATTTTATAAAAAAATAGGTGCTAAAACAGAAGAAAAATGGTCTATTTGTAAATACTTTTGAACTGTCGTGGAGCGCAGGTTGATTTTGGTAAAACTCAGGGGCTAACTTGCAAAAGGGTCTAGGGTTGACCAGTACGGGGTTGTTTGACCCGATCTTGATTGGATCTGGGCGGTCCGATCTTGATCACACGGCTGCGCGGGGCTGGGGCGGCTCGACGAGGGCGCTGGTGTGGCGGGGCGGCGGCGGGCTCGCCGGAGAATCGTGTAAACGCGATTCCGGCCACGATTCTGGCTCGGGTTTGGCCTGGGAGGAACAGAGCGGGAAGGGGAAAGCGGCCAGGGGCTCGGGTCGGCGAGCCAAGGCCCGGAAAGGGCGCTCAACGGTAGCGCGCGGCATGGCAACTCTGGTGAGGAATCGCGCACGCGAGAAAGTGGGAAAAGGAGGGGAAAAGGGCAGGCGGCGATGCTCACCTCCACGCAAAGCTTCGACAGCGGGCAAGGGTGACGGAGTAGCAAGACGGTGACGCTCCCGAGCTTGGCGGTGAAGGCGACGGCGTGGGCTAGGGCTGCGAGGCGAGTGGCGGCGGCTGCGGCTTTGACGGGATCAAGGGCGCAGGGGCGGCGCCGTAAATAGGGGCGAGGGCCGGGGTCCTTGGCGTGCACGCCCAGGGCAGCGCGGCGTGTCACGCCTCGGTCAGACTCGGGATTGAACCCGAGTCTGGCTCGAGGTAGGGGATGAGCCCGATGGGCAGGGCCCGCCTAGCGGTGAGAGAGAGGAAGCAGAGGAGAGGGGGGACGCCGGGTTGGGCCAGGAAAGGATGGGTGGAGTGGCCGGCTGGACTGGACCGCGCGGGAGGAAGGGAAGGGGAAGGGGAAGGCCAGCCTGGGCTGGGCCGCGCGGGAAAATGAGGGGAAAGGGAGGAAGAGAGGGAAACGGGCCGGGCCAAAAGAGAGAGAGAGAGAGAGAGAGAGAAGGAAATGCATTTGAATTTAAATTCAAATGAAAGACAAGCAATAAAATAATGCAATGCGGCATAAAATGCACAAGACCTATATTTTTTATATTTCTTTTTATAGATAAATAAATTATTGTTAATTCACGGTAAATGTTCTAAATCAAAAGAAATTGAATAAAAACCTTATGAATCGACGAAAATCTAGCAAAATTTATTTAGATTCGTGATTTGAAAATTAGGGTGTTACATGAAGACTCTGAGCAGCTATTCTTTGGAAGAAAGGCTAGTGTTTTCTTGATCTTTATTTTGTCCTGATAATTATAATAAATATAACTTTCTGTATGCATGCATGTGTCATAACTGGATCCTAATCAAGGATATGTCTGGTCTTTATAATCATTCCTTATCAATCTAGATTTTTATCTTCTTGTTGGATAGCTATGCTAGTTGCTTATACTCTTGGGATATGGTTGGTTGCCCCTAAACAATGATATACCTGCTTTAATGTTCATAGATAATTTTTTCTTAATCACAAGATCATATATTTAATCGGAACATGGAGAACCACCTAGAAAAATATTGCAACCACAATACTATATATTCCGGTCTTAGCTGATTAATTAGAAACACTAGCTTATGACAATCTTACCGAAAGGGCAAGAGGGATTGCGTCGTCGGGGTATAGCTCGGTCCTCTTGAGGTTATGATATGGCCTTGGTTAAGGCGTCTTCGTTATTAGGAAGAGTTATGACTGCTTTGACTTCAAGTCTTAGCGGATTGTCATAAGTTAGGAAATATTTGAAAAGTCCTCGTAGTGAATCTCTTGCCACTCACCTTGGAAGTGTTTAAGAGGCTAGCTACCTCGGGTATGTTGGGAGATACAAATTGTGGGTAAAGTGTATAACCTCTGCAGAGTGAAAACTGATACATCAGCCGTGCTCACGGTTAAGAGCGGCTTGGACCCTCACATGATTAATAAACTTGAAGATGAAATAAATCGTGGACCTTGTGTATGGTTATGGTTATGTTTCTGTTATACCTGTTCTCTTTCTTTTAATGCGGATTTTGGTATAAATTTATACGTTAGTAATCAGGTGCTAATAAAATTTGACCAACTAAAATTGCTTATCGCAGTAAGCCAGTCAGCCTTTCCTTGCTTTTGGTCTTCATGTCGTATAATTTCCAATGCTTCCTGAGTAACAACCATAAGTGTACTCACGCTTGTTATAATTGCTGCTCAGAAGAGGATGCTGAGTTCTAAGCCTACGCAACCCCCGATCGATTGCCTCCGAAGTTTGAAGCCTTTATTTGCAGGATAAGCTGTATAACTCTAATAATAGTTATAGCTTTTTAGTTCTCTTTTCGTGATACAGTTACTGATTATTCACTAATGAAATCACTGCATGTATGGAATTTGATCCTAGTATACATATAATTATGCATTCAGTTTTATTCTTAAAATCAGGTGTGACACCTACCGGTTATCAAGCCGCCGCCCCGTAACCCGCCGCCGCCGGTCTTCCCTTCCATCTTCTCCCTCCTCTTCTAAGAGCGCCGGTGACCACCGGTGCCCCGGCAACCTCCCTCCTCTAACCCGGCGGCCATCACCGCCGTGAGCTGAAGGAGGAAGAAGAACAATCGTGCGGGCCCACCTGCAGCGTGGCGCGCAGTAGCGCGTGCCATAAATAGACGTCGCGGAGCCTGCCAGGACACCCGGCCAACGACCCAACCATCAACGTGTATAACATACGGCCGCGCAGGCAGTGTACACACGAGGAAAATGGCTCGCGATCACGGAAAGAGGCGAAGCACGGATACGATCGAATCTACGAGCATTTGCAAAAAATTGAAGGTAAAACAGTTGAGAAGGCGCCATGGTGAGGCCCCGTTGGAAAATGCGATGATCTACAGGGAAGGAGATCTATCGAGCGGCCGACGACGGGCGACGCTGGTTACCAGTTGCCCCGGTGGGGCTGGGATCTGTCCGAATAGAGGCATGATGCTTCCCTTTCCAGCAGTTCATTTCATTTCGCAGAAGGGTTCCCAAAAGGAGAAAGGTTTCCATGAACTCATCCCGGCCTCCCGGCGCCATGACCACCCTCCTCTATAAATACCACAGCCGGCGCCATGACATGCACGGCAGATCGATACGCCTGTCATTCGACCATAGGAGCTTCGAGCTAGCACGGGGCATCAGCGATGGCGGTCATCATCATCGCCATGGACGTGAGCGCCGGCGAGGACAAGATCCGCTGGGCCCTCAACGACGTGGCTGGTACGTCCGTCGAGACTTCATCTGTTAGATAGCTATCGAATACTGCCGAGTTCCTGCGCGCGTCGATCTGACCCTCCCGTCGTCGTTCGCAGGGATCGACATCGACGACGTGCTGGTGTACGAGGACACCAACCGGGTGGTGGTGCCCGGCTGTGCCGACTTCGAGGAGGTCAGGGCGAAACTCATGCGCAGGTTGAGGATCCCGTACCGGGACCTCACAATTGTCAGCTACCAAGAGCCCAAGCTTGAGCTATCATCAGACGGGGAGGGGGACGACGACGAAGGCTCGTCGTCGGAGGAGGGGTACGGCATGTGCTTCCCGGCTGCCAGAATCGATGAGCCGTCGTCGGAGGACCAGCCCGTCCCGGACCCGTCATCGTGGTTCTTCAACTTCAACTTCGTCGACAACCCTACACAGGACGACGACGACGACGACGACGACTAGGGCGGAGTAGGGACACGGAAGAAGCGTGTTGGAGCTAGCAGCGGCATTAGGAGCTAGGTCTGCCGAATAAGTAGCTAGCGGCTGCACGTAGCACGGACAACGATAATAGGGTTTACCGTTTGCAGTAGCTTTAGCTATAGCGTCACCGTTAGTGTGGCTGCATCTATCAATCTCTCGAGTACTAGGTACGTGTCAGTTGGGTCTAATTAATTACTTGAGTTATATTTTGCCTGTTTGATTTGTGTCGGTTTGCTAGCTTTTACTTGTGAGTTGGTAATGTGTTGATGAGATCTGTGCTAAAGTTAGAATCTACGGAGAAACTAAAAACTGTAGCCTAACATCCGGCAAAGTTTGCACTTCAACCGATACCTATAAGCACACAAGTTTTAGAATGGTTCTGCTGCATAGACAGGAAGCATGATCAATTTACAATAGACATCCATCCAAAGCAGCCAATTGCTTGGTTGCATATCGATGAAATTCCTTAGATATCCTTGGGCTGCATCTCTATCATTGCCCATGGCTTGGAAAGCGAACGCTCGGTGAGCTATGAAACAACTTAAAACATCTAATAAAGCAGCCGGCCGGGGAGCACGTACGACCACGGCGCACGCATGCAATCCATCGGGGAGCAAGTCGTCCCGGCAGGCCAGTACGTAGCCCGGCTGGACAACGACACCACCGTCGTCTCAAGTCCTCTCCTCTCCCTTGCACCGGCCTGCTCCTCTTCCCCGCAGCTTGTGTGACGAGGAGTTCAAGCTCGAGCGTGGGGGTTGCTTTCCTTGCTGCGCATTTCGATTATTCCTTGATTGGTTTGTGGTTTACATAAGCTAGCGTTTGTGAGATCGATTCATGCGTGGTGTGCAGCATCATACGTACCGGTACGGTGTAGACCTACTGCTGAGTGCTGAGAGACGCCTATGATGATACATTCTTTAGTCTCGAGGTGTTAGTTAATAATGTAGGGTTTGTATGTGTTTATTCAGGGGCTAAGTGTGTATTGTTATCAAATTTTATCACTAACATATTCCATATGTAACAGTGATTAATAATCACCTACATTGATTGTCAGCATGTTCACTTCGAGTGCACCTTTGAGAAATGGAGTTATGGTGCATAGCTCCACACACCAAATTTCATATAAGCTTGGTGTAAAAATTGAAATGTTTCGCACGAAGAACTCCCATTTTTGGAAGGAAAAGGTATCCTTTAGTTATGTGCTGATCAATGTACAAGGTTGAGGCTCCAATATATATATGGTATAGATAGACATGGACGGATTTGGGAATGAAAACGTCCAGGCTCCGCGACCGGCAATTGTCACAAGAACTCAGGCAAGCGATCGACAGCAGACACGAGTAGGAGAGTAGGCACCGCAGGGCAGGAGGATGACGCGGATCAAGGACATGATAATCATCCCCTTCCGCAGCTGCCGGAAGTCGACGACCGCCGCCGTCCTCGGCGCCGCGAGGAAGGGCCACGCCGCGGTGGCCGCCCCTCTCGTCGCCGCCTTGGACGACGACGAGGTCGGCGCGGCGTCCGCGCCGCACATCGTCCTGAAGATGCACCTGCACTGCGCGTCCTGCGCCGCGAAGATCGAGCGCGTCGTGATGGACATCCCAGGTGCGCGCGCGCGCTCGGGGATTCTCAGCGCCGGAGAATTGCTGATCCTATATGCTACCTATCTCCTCATCGGACTCGTTCCGACCGTCGTGCAGGGGTGGAGAAGGTCGCGACGGACGTGGGGTCGAGCCGGGTTACGGCCACCGGGACGGCGGACGCGGCGGCGGTGGCGACGAGCGTCCAGGTCAGGACGAGGAGGCCCGTCACGGTCGTCAGGGGCGGCAGGAGCGGCGCCCAGGAGCGAAGCGCTGCGGCGGCGGGAACGCCACGTGAGGAGGATCAACTAGTGCGCGCGCGAGGGAGATCGACGGCAGCGCAGGTGAGGCCGGCCGGTCCCGGAGAGGACGGCGGCGCGGCAGTCAGAGGAGGACGAAATCGCCGGGAGGCAGGAGCGGCAAGAACAGGTCAGTTCTGACGCGCACGCCGCGTCCATGACTTCGATTCTAGAGCAGGATTGTCCTGGTGCTGAACAAAAAGGATGGTCTTTTGCATCCGCAGGGGTTGCCGGCAGACCACACAGCAGGCGGCCGAGTGGGCGGCGGAGGTCAGGATCGCCGGGCTGGGCTACTGCGGCAGATGCATCAGCAGGATCGTCCAGCGCGTGTCGCGATTCCAAGGTACAGCACGTGCGTTTCCGGCGGAAACAAGCATGCCTCGTCGGTCCTCACCCATGGATCTAATCCAACATCTGGTTAACCTACAGTTCCGTCCGTTCTAGGGGTGAGGGAGATCAAGCTCATGCTGCCGGACCTGCAACGACGAGGTGCAGGCGCAGCAGCAGCAGCGTGTGCGATAACCGGAGGATGAACCAGCAGCCCACCTGGGACAAGCTTCAAGTTTTCATGTTTTTAACTAGCAAGCATTGCATGATTGCAACACCATCCTTCGTTACACATGTTCATATCTCAGCAGGAACAGTACCATCAACCAATATCTAGAGTTCCAGGAAAAATACAAAGTTTGTTTTTCTTGGTTATTAGAACCCGGCAGGCAGAGATTATGTTGTCCGAACAGAAACTTCGTAGTACGTGACTATCTAGATCGAGCTTGAAGCTTATCTGATAGCTAGATTACTAGCATCAGAAATCATTGAATGTAAATGAATCATCTTCTCTTGTCCCTTAAATTTTAAAATTCTAAACCATAACCCCTAAAACCTTTCCAAATTAGATTATCTAAAAAGCCAACCAGTACAAATTCTCGAACTGATCAAGACCAAGTGTCGTTAAATTAGTCAAGATAGACTTTAATGCAAGTTTCACACATATTCAAATTCTTATAGGATGACTAATTTTTGGATATGTATAAGAAGTAAAGTACTCTGTCCACTCCCTCTTTGTCCTCTCGACCTACTCTCTCCATTCCAAATTGTATGTCGTTTTGGTAAATCAAGATATATAAATTTTATTACATATATAGACACAATGCATATCTAAATGTATAGCAAAATTTATGAATCTAAATTTTCCAAAACGACTACAAATTACAACGGAGGAAGTACCTTTCAACATCGTGTGGCGGCACTTCCTATGAGAAGGGTGCAAGCAATACCGAACAGCAACTGATCGAATTGAAGCTCGGAAGCCAGCTGCATTCGGCTTATTTGCTGCATGGTCCGCCCTTTCACCCAAACGTGATCGTGATGGATATGTGTGCAAGTTGTGATGTCCTGGTTCTACATTTTGAAAGGATGTGCACACGTAACATTTTGAAAGGATCTTTCCATAGATCAACATTTTACATGTGCATAAAAAGTGCTGAAAGCTCCCAGAGAAGGTGATGGTGTCTATGTTGATGCACGGAAATATGTTATTGTTTTCATTTGGCTTTTGCTGCGCAACAACTGTATTTTCCGCTGAATAGTGTCATCAGCTTGATAGTTTCCACGTGAAGGATCCTAGTGCATGCAAGGACAAACGACAGCCCTAGTATCCTTCCGCTGTCCGCAATCCAACTTGGTCCTTAATCGTTTCTATCTCAACAATACATTACATTTTCAACCGGCTCTGTTAGCTTTGAGCTTGATCTTTAAATTTTCTATGCTAAATTTTTTGGTCCCGACATGTCCGATGTGGATGGTCACAGGTCGCAATCGATTACTTGTACCACGCCATCAAAACAGCTAAGCAATCTTAGTTAGGGTGTTAAATATCTGGTTTGGACAAATTAAAGATGCGGTATTGACGATTTTGTTACTTTTAGTTTAGGGTGGAATTTGAAATTCAGTCAAAGTTTAAAACGTGTTTTGGGGTGTACCCTTAAACAAATTGTCTATCTACCAAGGGGTACCACTACCATAACATGGGAGGAACCCTTTTTTGGTACTTAGGCATTCAAAGTTATAACTTCTTTACCTCATAGTATTGTCTTTTGACTAAGTGTAAAAGGCTCATTACCGACCGATCTATGGTTGCTAGAAATTTATACCATTCAACGGAATATCTCCTACTATAGGTGAAATAACCAATCTAATAAGTTTACATCGTTTCTATCAAAGAAATGCAGTTGACATAGTACAAGATAGGTATTCATAATGGGGTCTTGCCTCCCAAAACTCTTGCCTAAACCCTCATTCCAAATTTAAATATGTAAGATTTCACGAGAAGCAAACATACCATCGAAGATATGGAAAACTATAAGCAAAAATATATCTCAGATGGTATGTTCGAGCAGAGATTCGATCAGGAATTACCCCTCCCACGTTAAATAATTACAGATTCGATCGAGCCTCCCAAAACTCTTGCCTAAACCCTCAGTCCAAATCGTATTTAACGCGGGAGAGGTAATTGCTGAATATTTGCAGCTTTGATCTGCTGATTGATTCTCGGTGATTCCTTTCTTTTCTGATGATGATGAAACGAAAAGGAGATAAGCTCATCAATGTTTCCACGATCCCCGCGCACGATGATCACCTCCGTGCTCCTGTATATATATAGACCTCGATCGAGAGCCAGCTTGGCCATGCACAGCACAGCACACCCGTAGAACACGCACACGCCGAGTACTAGATCGACTGGTGTCGAGCTCAGATCGACGACGAGATCGATAGAGCACCGCACCGGCAATGGCGCCTGTCATCCTCGCCATGGACGTGCACTGCGACAGCTGCGCCAAGAAGATCCGGAAAGCCATCATGAAGGTGCCTGGTACGTACGCACGCACGCTGGCTGCCGGCCGGCCTCCATGTATACGCATGCATGCGCCTGCGATCGTTTGATCTCTCCCTCATCTTTTGCTCGCGGGTGCGTGTAGGGGCGGAGAGCGTGACCGCGTCCTACGAGACCGGGCTCGTGGTGGTCGAGGGCACGGCCGACGCGGCGGCGGTCATGGCGCGCCTCCGAGCCAAGACGAAGAAGGCCGCCAGGGTCGTCAGCGACGGCGTGGAGGAGGAGGGGGAGGCGGCGGCAGCCGGCGCCAGCGGCAGCGGCAGCGTCAACGCTAATCCGCCGCCGCCTGCTGGCGCGCCAGCTGGGCCAGCTGACCCTCCAGCTCCGGCGCCGCCCATCTTCCTGGAGATGGACCTCCACTGCAGGTCCTGCGCCGAGAAGGTCGAGCAGCGCGTCATGGAGATCCCAGGTACGCGCCCGCGATAGGCACGATAGGGCCGTACCGTTTTTTCACGTGTGCTTAGATTGTTCACCTTTCTCATCTGCTTGGAACCTAACGCCGCACGTCCTGTGCGCGCGCGTTCGACGTCCGTGCGTGCGTACAGGCGTGGACGCGGTCACGACGGACGTGCCGGGGCGCCGGGTGGAGGTAACCGGGACGGTGGACGCCTCGGCGGTGGCGACGAGCCTCGAGGTCACGACGAGGAGGCCCGTCAGGGTCGTCAGCGACCCCCGGAGCGCGGGAGACGTGCCGGAAGGGTATGACCACGAGCAGCGGAAGGCGGCCGCGGCGCGAGCGGCGGCGGAGCAGATCACGCAGGAGATGTACGGGGCGACTGCGCACGCGGAGCCGCAGGAGGCGACGGCGGCCGACGACGCCAGCAACCACTCGACGGTGCCGCCGTCAGCGGCGCGTCCAGCCGGTGGGCGCCGGCGGGGACGACGCGCCTCTCAGCGAGCTCCATCTCCACCCGTCCAGCAACCGCCAAGCAGTGGCATGCCTCCGTCTCCGCCCGCGTCGTCGTCGTACGGTGCCCCTCCGCCGGAGGCCGGCTGCTACCACTACCCGGCACAACCGGAGGGTGTTTACGGCGACCAACACTGGGCGGCGCCCGCCCCACCGTCGGGGGACTTCTATATGCCTCAAGGAGGTGAATGTTACGGACAGCAGTGGCCGAAGTACGCACCGCCGGCGGGCGCCTTCTATCCGCATCAAGGAGGAGAATGTTTCGGACAGCAGTGGCCGGCGTACCCACCGCCGGAGCCCGAGCCGGAGGGCTACTACCCATACGGCCGCCAGCCGGAGGGCTACTATCCATACGGCGGCCAGCCGGACGAGAATCCTGGCGGTTGCTCCATCCAGTGATGAACTGATGACTGAGGCCGGGGCAAGGAGAAGCTAAATGCACATCATGCCATAGCCATCTAATGTAATAACGATAAAGCCCAAAATAACGTACAACAACGGGCACAAATAAATAAATTAAACAATGTGCCCATATGTCTGTACGACCAAGAAGCATACTGCAAAGTGTGTAATGGCAAGTATGTAACACGCTTGACTTTCATCTATAAAAAAAAACATGAGCATCCTGAATTTCTTTTCAGTGGGAATTTTGTGCATTTATTTTCTACATCGCACCTTTTTCCCTAAGCAGCTTCTACGTTCTGACTTCTGCAGCACGGTGTAAACCTGTCTTTTGTTTTCTAATCCCATCTAATCAGCGACACTGCTAGGAGGTTCAGAGGTTGGAATGCGATGATGAAAACTGGATTCTCAAGGCCCATCTTAACCTTGGAATATGTTATTAGAAACTAGAAAGCAAAATGATTTATATCACGAGGCGTAATTGAAGTTAAAGCTTCTATGGAGTACATACCTTATAATTGCTTTACGACAAGGAATATTCACATGCAGGTGGCTGTTTACTTATTAGAATCAAAGAAGTCAAGACAACTTGTTGTAATGGAGGATGCAAATATGCTGTACATACGGCTCCGTCCCATAAAGAATGCAAACAACGTAGAATCTGAAACCTGTCCCACGAAGAAACGAAGAATGGAATTTCAGCTTTTGAGTTAGCTTAGGATAATTAAAAAATTTCATGCACAGCTAATTGCGCCTAATTATTGCTTGCCCTATTTCCATTAGACTTTTGCATGCACAGTTAATTATAGCATTTTCTTTTACCACTAATTTATCCTAAAATTCATATTACTTTTTTAGGGGCGCGGTTCACCGGATATGGTTTGCCTTAGAATTATGGTAGGATATGAACGATATGGAGTGGCAAAAGGCATCACAAGTGAAGTGATAGAACATCAGTGGCGCCGGCACTGACGAGGACACGGACTTAGGGTGTGCCTGGTTGGCTATCAAAACGTTGGCATGCCAAATCATGGGTATGCCAATATTTTTTTATCAAAACCTTAACAACTTTAGAGTAGATGGGCTATTTTTTAGATTCTAATCAAATAAGTGCCAAAATTTTAGACTTGTCTATATTTTGGCTGGGCAGATTTTGGTACTCAACCGATCAAGCTCTCAAATACTCGATGCGCACAGTCCGGGCAGCCGTGCAGGTCAAATGTATCAGAAAATCTCCTCTGGTTTCCGGTGCATGGGCTGGCTCTACACCCACACCGCCGATTGGATTTGAGTTCTGGGCCCAAAGTGCAAAGCCACCAAACGAATGGTCATTAAATTGCTAGGCCTACTGGGCCACATCCTTCCTATTAAGCATAAATAAAATTCCGTAGCCCCTGACACCGAATGGAATGATCACGCCGAGCAAACCCATGTGGAGTCAAAGCAGCAGACGAGCCCACATGTCAGGCCGCGAGGCCCAGCCCGTGGCATCCGGAGAGGGGCCAGGCCGCTGACGCCGGCCGTTGCCCCGGAACCTCCGCTGGGCCCGTCCCCGGCTGTCGCGCGGGGAATCCGCGGGCGAGCGCCAACCGACGTTTGAAAACGCCTCGGGCGGCTCGAATCATCCGCCGGGCCGCGCGGGCCGTACGTATCCAGCGCGGTGGTACACACGTGGGTGCCGTACCGCGCCGGTGGCCTCCCTGGTTCCACTCCACGCGCGCGGCGGCGTCCCGGTCACGCCTCGCGCGGAGGAAAATCGAACACCGGCGGGCCACCACCGTGCAGT
This sequence comes from Panicum hallii, assembly GCF_002211085.1. NCBI lineage: Eukaryota > Viridiplantae > Streptophyta > Magnoliopsida > Poales > Poaceae > Panicum > Panicum hallii. The sequence goes on along the minus strand of NC_038050.1, from coordinate 15,989,886 downwards.
GCGAAACGTTCGTGGCCGCTGCCACGGGCGACATGGCAACCGACGAGCAACGAGCTTGCACGAACCAGGAGTAGTCGAGTAGAGAGTGCAACCAGGTGCACAGTCGCGCAGACGGCAGCGTGAGCCTACAGATGGCAGGTGTCACATTCTACTCGTTCGGTGCCACCATTAGCCTTGCCCTTGCTCGCAATCTGTAGTAATCTTGGGAAGAGAATCAAATCAAAACAGCTGCTGCTTTCACTTGCAGACGAAAACCGTTACTACCAGAGAGCTTTACCCCAATGACTCCTGCAAAATCCTGCCAAATCCACGACCAAAAAGGACTTCAATTCCACATTCCCATCCGTGGAACCGAACCAGGGCCCAAGGAAGCAGCCAGGAAAGCAGCGGTAAGCGGCACGCTTTGACGGCGGCGCACGCACACGTACGCCCACGTCCACAGCCGGTCCGCGGTCAGCAGCTTCGCGCAGCATTCTTCCAATCCATCGCCTCCCGGGTCCGACCCGCTCAGCACCGCAGCCGCATGCCGCAGCAACCGCACTTCTTCCCCTCCGCCATCACTGCGCCCACCCACCCCCGCGGCCCCGCCCGCAGTGCGCCACCCTCCCGGCTATTTAACGCCGCCCCTACCCGGCACTCGCTCCCCTCCGTCGCAAAACCCCCCACCCTGCCAGCATCCCACCTCGGACCCCGCGCCCTCGGTAACCACCGCACAGGCAAGGCTCGACGCCAGCCAGGCAGGCAGCACCATGGGAGAGGAGAAGAAGGCCGCCGCCAAGGACGGCGCCGCCGGCGGCGACAAGAAGAAGGAGAAGGACGCCGGGGCCGCGCCGGCGGGGCCGCAGCCCATCGTGCTCAAGGTCGACTTGCATTGCGCCGGATGCGCCGGCAAGGTCCGCAAGGCCATCAAGCGCGCCCCAGGTGCGTGTGCCGCTCGAGATCGTCGCGGGTTGCCGTTGTCCTCTTGCGGCGTTGGGTTTCGTTTCTGACCGTCTGTTTGTTTGTTCCGTGGCGGCGGTGTGTGCGTGCAGGTGTGGAATCCGTGACGGCGGACATGGCGGCGGGCAAGGTGGTCGTCACCGGCCCCGCGGACGCGACGGAGCTCAAGGAGCGCATCGAGGCCAGGGCCAAGAAGCCCGTGCAGATCGTCTCCGCCGGCGCCGGCCCGCCCAAGAAGGACAAGGACAAGGAGAAGAAGGCGGACGGCGGCGGCGAGAAGAAGCCGGACAAGGAGAAGGGCGGCGGCGGCGGCGGAGACAAGAAGGCCGACAAGGAGAAAGCCGGCGGAGGCGGCGAGAAGAAGGCCGAGAAAGACAAGGGCGGCGACAAGCCAAAGGAGGAGAAGAAGGCCAAGGAACCCAAGGAGGTCAGTTACTTGCCGATGATTCCAATCCGGTGCCGCTGCTGCATGCTCTCGTCAGCCTCTGAAGTCTGCAACTGAAATTACTCTGCTTTTTTTTTGTCCCCCAGGAGACGGTGACGCTCAAGATCCGGCTGCACTGCGACGGCTGCATCGACCGCATCAAACGCCGCATCTACAAGATCAAAGGTGCGGTTTTCCTTCGTTTTCGCCCGCGGATTCCCCGCACGAACCGTCAAAAAAAAAGGCTGCGAGCTTCTTTTTCGTCCAGATCGAACATTTGAATTGACTGTTTCCGTCCGTTGGTTCCAGGTGTGAAGGATGTGGCGATCGACGCCGGCAAGGACCTGGTGAAGGTGACCGGCACCATGGACGCCGCCGCGCTGCCGGGCTACCTCAGGGACAAGCTCAGCCGGACCGTGGACGTCGTCGCGCCCGCCAAGAAGGACGGCGGCGGCGGCGACAAGAAGGACAAGGGCGACGGCGGCGACAAGAAGAAGGACGGCGGCGAGGAGAAGAAGGACAAGCCCGCCGGCGCCGCCTCCGCGTCGGTGGCGCCGATGCCCATGGCCGACGCCGGCATGTACCAGATGCCGCCGCACTACGGGTACGCGCCGTACCCCCCGGCCCCCGGCGGCTACTACGGCGCCGCCCCGGCACCCCACCCCGCCGGCTTTTACCACCCCAGCGCCGGCGGCCAGTACCCGCCCCCGCCCGCCTACCCGTACGGCGCCTCCCACCTCCACGCGCCCCAGATGTTCAGCGACGAGAACCCCAACGCCTGCTCCGTCATGTGAGCCTCGCCCGCCGGCCGCCGGCGCCGCCCCCCGTCGAACTCCGCTGTGTCATACCAGAAGCTATGGCTTGGGTTTTTCTAGCAGCTTAGTTAATCATCAGTTAGCTAGTAGTTTAATCGGTGCCCCCGAGTTCCAGTACCAGCAGTCTTCTAGCAGGCCTGTAAATGACAGCAGCGACTCTCGCCATGGTGTGTGTAATGCAGCATCATGTATAATCCGCCCGCCACCGATGAAAATTTTGCCCTTCTGCCACCGCTAATCGCCATTACCGCGTCGTCGCTGGTGGAGTGGTGGTGCTCGGTTAACGGCTGAGCGCGATGGTGCCGCGTCGCCGTCGCCGGTGAGGTCATCGACGCCGACGGGTCCCCCGTCTTTTCGCCCGCTGGGAGGGTTCCAGACGCTCGCCTTGGCGCTGCGTCGGCGTGGGGAGCGTCAGGTTAACGGTTCTCTAACCCAGACGGTTAAGTCAAAAAGGTCGGGTCACTAGCGTTAATGCCGTGTTTCTGCTTGTGCACGGTAGTGTGTTCGTTGTCTTGTGGCTCTGGCGCAACTGAAGCATTTCGCTAACCCTAGTTTAGTGCTAATCGTTCGTCATTTCCCTACGGGAAAAGTGAGATCTTTCTTGTCAGATAATTCGCGTCCTCTCTTGTTCTCGACGGAGTTCTCTAGGGGGTTTAAGCTCCGGCGACGGCCGGACAGGGACGGCGGCCGCGGTTTTCCCTCGATCCGACGTGGGTGCGCAGGAGCAGCCCTGGAATATTTTGGTGTTTCTAGGGGGTTTCTTTATCAGTGTGGGTGGGTCAGGGTGCTTTTCTAATTTCCTATGTGCTGCTGCTGCGTTGCGGCTGCGAGCATGCGAGGCGAACTTGTCCTTCGGAGACTTCCAAAACGGAGCACTCGCTCGCCCGGTAGTTGATTGCCGGAGACGGCTATGCTGGGCGCGCGGCGAGCGTGCGTGTCAAGTGGTCTACCTCTGGCGCGGACGTTTTGGCAACGGATGGTTAATTAATTAAATGCGTCACTCTCTTATCCTAGCTAGTTGGTTGATAAGGATGTTAATGTGCCTGGAACACTGGTTCACACAATTTTTGGTCCATAATCCCACCACGGATGGGTAAAGAAAACTTGATTGTTCTTCCTGCTGAAACGGCTCTCTTTCACACCTTGTTTCATCCCTAGGCGGTTAGGCCCTAACTTGCTACCATTCGTCCTCTCACGCGAGGGAGACGTACGTCTCTCTGGTGTTTTATATTATCAAGAGTATGCTACAGCTCGAACTCAGGCTTCTAGCCTGTAGCATCATACAGAGTACTGTGTGCCGCAACTCGAACTCAGGGTTGACTAATTGAATCGATTTTTTTAACGGGCTTGGCGTACTGTTACGCCGTGAGGGCGTTGGCAATCATACGCCGCATAGTCTACATTGCGTGCCACAAAGAGATATAGCTAGTGTCTACTCAGCTACCATCGAAAGGATGTCAAGAACAAGGGCGATCATACTGCCTGCGTCAAGTCAATTCTATTGGTGATCTACGTATGGTCATCGACAGGGGTGGTAAAAGGTTTTAAATTTTAGCCTGGATAAATTATTTTTAAAGAAATAAAATTATTTAGAAAAAAAATTTACCAATCGATGTTTTCTCAACTATCAATAACATATTGCAATTACCTTAACTTTTTAATTCTGGCAATGATAATAAATAATTATACATTTCCGTCAAAGGATAAACAACTATATACCTTATTCGTGAGCTATAAGAAAGATTTGTACCGATATATGCGCGCAGTTTACAATGTTTTGAGCAAAACTTGCACTTTTTCATAAAACTTATATCAAATTACAGTTAAAAAAATAAATTTATCGATTAATTTTTTGACTACTTCTTTTGAGAAAAGAAATAGTATCCAACCTCTGCGATCACACGCAACAATATTAATATTTTCTTAACTACGCACAACATATCTTCTATTGCCCTATCACCTTAATTATTCGCTGTAATGGGGATAGCTTTGATTTGGTGGGCTTAGCTCTGAAACCCTAAGCTCTCTCCTGTAGGTCGACAGTTCATAATGACTTATATTTGGAACATAGTACGTACTCCCTAGAGTCTAAAAAGACACATATATTTGGTTCGAGGGATCCTATCAAATCCGCTGCCGTTAGCTGCTGCCTCTCTCTTTTTTTTTTCGCCCCTGCATATGCTATTAAGCAAGCGGATGATTGGCTCCAATGGAGCGCGGGTGACGAGCCGCCTGTCGATCTTTATCTCTTGTTGCTATCAGCAACTCGGCCAAACCTACGATCACCACGGATCATCATCGGCGCGATCAGCGTCGCGGAGAGGCGTACCAAAATTCCCAGCCCCATGATTGCATTGTCACCTTGCACGCAAATTAAACTCCGTCGTCTCATCATCTACCTAATAAACCAAGTAAACAACCATGACAACACTCGATCTTGTCCCGGGCGGGCGATCCCGATTGGACGACGCGAATGATAATCCATTTCGCTAATAAGAGTTTGTTTGGATCCTGAACCCTAAAATCTAACCCATTCGTATCGGATATTTGGATGCTAATTAGGAAATTAAATGTGAACTAACTATTGTAGAAATAAATACCTGTAGTACCACATCCTCAAATTGTAGACCACTTAGGCTTCGGTAGCCTGTAAAGCGTTCTGTACTTTATATATAGAGGAAGATTCCGTTCTCTATTGCTCCAGCAGCGTTCTCTAAATAGTCCTTTAAAATAGAGAACGCTACAGGTTTCCTCTATATATAGAGATTCTCTCTCCTCTTCTCTATTTTTTCTTTACGTTTCAAACACTGAATTAAATAAAAATAAAATATGTCCATAGCGTTTGAGGTATGATAAATACGTACGTACAAAAATTTGGAACAAAATACGTTTCTAATATAGGGTTTAATGTATAGATAACGAGATTTAGAGAACGTTGTTGGAGAGAAATGAGATATAGAGGAGAGAATTTTGTAGAAAATTCTGTAAATGAAGGATGTAGAGGATGAGATTTGGAGGATATCGCTGGAGACAGCCTACATATAGATTCGCGTGGGACTATGCAATTAATTTTGTTATTAACCCCGCTGGGCTGGCTGACCGGCCGTACGCCGAGCGTGACGTGGCGCGTCCTACCTGCCGTCGCCCGGCCCGGCCGCTGCGCGCGGGCGCGTGCCTGCCGGCAGCCGCGATCCAGCTGGCTTCCGGCCGATTATTCAACTGGCTTTTGTTCTTGTTCCGGCGCGACATCACGCCGGGAGATGCCTGGCCGCAATAATTAACTAATCCATCGGCTAATCATAACAAGCCGGAAACAAACGTTCTCTCCGTGCTGCGCGCCTGCGCCCCGTGCCTCGCCATAATCAAATCAGAGGATCAAATCAACGTGCCACCCCGTGTCCGTCCTGGGGATGATGAGATGAGATGAGACGGCACCTCACGCTACAGTCATGCGTTATTCAAACGTGTCAGGTTTGGTCCGCCCCGGGCCTGTCAGGCTGTTGTGCACGCATGGGCGCTTCCGCGTGTCCTGATCCTGGCTGATGAACTGTCAGGCGAAGCCAGGACGAGCGCGAGGAACGTAGCGGCCTCGCGGGAGCGGGGCAGATTCCTTGGATGAGCGCGCGAAGGGGGCTGTCAGAGTGTCAGCCTGCGAGGCCGCGAGAGACGAGCGGAAAGACGCTGGGCGCAAGTTCCAACCGCGAACCACCCGTTTTGGCTGCGGGGCGCGTGACGCGGGCGACGTCGCCGCCGCGCTCTGCGCCCGCACGGCGGCGTGCACCGGCCGGAGCGCACCGCGGCGAGGGAGGGACCGCTCTCGCCCTCGCCTGCCTCGGCCTCCGCACTGCGAGATCACACCTCGTAAACGCCGCACCTGCGTCTTCCCGCAATTCTACAGACTACAGCTGCTGAAACCCTGCGAGTTCGCAAATGCTGCATGCCTGCGTCGACGCGGCGGACGCAGGCGGAAACTTTCGCCTAAAGGAGGAGGGGACGAAACGAAAGGCGGCCATCCTTTGCGCGAAAACACTGCTCGCTGGCTCCCTTTTCTTTTCGAAATCCTGCCGGCTTTTCTTCACTCACTCCTCACCTACTGACCTGACCTGCACCACCGCTGCCCAAAAGCCAAATGCATCAATGCACGGCGCGGCACGGGACCGCTGCGGCTGCCACTGACCGGCCGGGGGGAGGGAAGGGAATCTGGCGGCCCGGACACGGAGGAAGCAGACGGCGCAGCTTCCATCCCGCGCCCGCCGATCATTGCTACTCATCATGCGGAACGCGACGCCGGGGCAGCGCCGCCCGCGTCGTACAGCGCCCAGTGCGTGCGGGCATGCCGCTGCGCTACCACGGCCACGGCACTCTACTAGTCTACTGTGATCTCCGCGTCTCCTTTCTGCTCACATGCCCGTCCTGGCTCGTCTCCGGCGCCGCTTTAGTTGTTGCCACTTCGAGGAAAGGAAACCCCGGCCAGGTGAGACGAGACGAGCCAGGGGCATGGGGACAACCGGATCGGCCTTTCCAATTTCCCATCTTTGTTGCCTCTGCTGGTACTCTGGCCGCGCGCCGGTCCGGGAAGGACTGCGAGTGAATGTGCTCCTCCCCTTCCCCTCCGTGCGTAGTTGTAGGTGTAGCTGATGAGAGAATCTGGGATGTGAGGAAGAGAAGAGGGGCAATGCATGTGCCGGCCCTGAGCTGCCATGCCGCCGTCCCTCTCCTTTCCTCTCCTCCTCCTCAGAGAGAGGGAGAGAGAGGGACCTGGCCTGAGCGCCCCTTTTCGCTCGGCACTGTGCAGGTGCAGGGGTTCGGTCACGGCTTTCAATTCGGGCCATATGCGCCTGTCGCGGCGGTGGTCAGGGCGCTCGCCACCGGAATGATGGCAGCAGCGGGCTGCCTGGACGCCTGATCACTTGGTCAGCCAGGCAGTGATTCTCCTATGTGTGCATTGCCAGGATGAGCAGCCACTAGATCTTCGCATCTTTAATGCGTCAACCAGACCCAACGCTCTCAATGAACCAGGTGCGCGCATAAGAAAAATACGCGCTGGATGTACGAAACGTCCGTCATCAGTGTGACTTTTTATAAAAAGGAAATGTTACGAAGCAGCTTTCTCGTGGAAATGAAATGGTGATTATCTCCTGTGATGGTCGAGATGATGACTCTCAGTGGGTGGAGCGAGTAGGAACGAAGCAGCGATGCTGGAGTTGTTGGGTAAGATGGCGGGGCGGCGGGTGGCGCTGATTTTTAATCAAATGTTTGAATGCTAATTAGAAGAACTAAATATAAGCTAACTATAGAAATAATTGCACAAATAAAGATTAATTCACGAGATAAATCTATTAAGTCTAATTAATCAATCATTAGCATATGTTTACTACAGCACAACATGATCGAATCATGGACTATTCATTCAACCTACGCACGTTGCTCAAAGGGCATGTGATTTGCCTTTTTGTAGTGTACCACGCATGTAGTAGGTTGCGCAACCAACGATGGGTGGCTTCTTTTGGACGCCAGTTAAAAAAGGTCCATGCGGTAAACTGGTAATCAACTGTACTTCTTTTTTCTGGGGTGGTAAAAAACGGAGTACCTTTATTAAGCTGAGGCCTCCTCCAGCGGCACTCGCGAAGTCGCCGGCTTACATGGTGGAGAGAGAACGAGTACAGTGCGGAGTTGATGATTTCAGAGTTTCGATCCCTATGCGCTGAGAGAGAGAGAGAGAGTTGCGTCGGGCAGCGTTCGAGATAAGTGATCTTAGGGTGTGTTCGTTTCCGGGTACCTAAACTTTAGAGGGGTCACATCAAAGAGAATCTTATCATTTAGAAGTATTAAATAAAGTCTAATTACAAAACTAATTGCAGAACCCTAGTGCTAATTCGCGAGACGAATCTAATGAGGTATATTAGTCCATGATTAGCGAATAATTACTGTAGCATCACTGTGTCAAATTATGGATTAATTAGGCTCATTAAATTTGTCTCGCGAATTAGCACCTAGCTGTGCAAAAAGTTTTATAAACAGATTTTATTTAATACTTCTAAATAGTAAGATTCTCTTTGATGTGATGGGTCTAAAGTTTAGATAGCAGGAAACGAACAGACCCTTAGGCGCGCTAGTGCTTGCTCTTTTTGCGTTCTCTCTGCTCCACATTGGAGCCCCCGCTAGCTCTAAGCTAGACCGTTGGAGGAGGCCTGACGGGGGAAAAAAATCAGGCCTTGTGGTGCTGTACATGCGTACGAGCAGCTTCATGCGTCGAAAAGGGGCAATGGTACATGTGTGCATGTACCATGTACCACACCCGCATCGGTCAAGTACGTACTGTGGCAGCTTACCAGACGGCTGTGTACGTACCCGATGCCTACCTACGCCATCACACCGACGGCGTCGACGATCAGGATAAACCCGCCCGCTCTAAAGGATCTGGCATGGCTCTAAAGGGCCTTTGTGCTACGGGGCTCCGGACATGCTCTCGCGGGGAAAGCGACGAGAGGCCAGGGACCGAGCGCAACGGCTGCGCCCGGAAGGACCCTCCCGAGAAGCCAACAAGCGCAAACCTGCCTGACGCAGTGACGCTCCTGCTAGTGCTAGCAATCATCGAACGCAGCGATGCACCACCGACGGGTACCGTACGTGGACGAGCCGACGAGCCGTGGTTGCGGCGTCGCGCTCCAACGGCGGCGAGCGAGCCTGCCGCGGCGAACGGGCACGGCAACTCCGATCCTTATTAGCGCGTCGTTGTCCGGCCCCGCGCGCGGCCTCTGCTCCGTGCAGGTGCGCTGGGCGACGCGGGGAGGGGGCGCGGGTGCGCCGTCGGTGTCCGGCTTAACCGGTGGGATCGGATCGATGGATACGCTAGCGGCACGACAACAGGAGATGCTCTGCTCCTGCTCTCGGGAGCATCGGCCAGCGGCGATTTTGGTTGCTAGTAGATGGCATGCACTCGAGCGTTTGCTTCGAAGGAAGAACGGCCTCTGGGTGTTGAGGCACGTACTTGCTAGTACTGGTGTAGCCTGCTGCCTGCACCGGATCGTCCCTGACGATTACCGTCGACTACGACTCCAAGCTTCTTCAGAGATACAGTAGTAGATGTTGCCTGAGGCCCCGACGAACGTTCAATGTGGGCATGCATTTTCCACCCAAAAGCACGTGCATGCATGCTTGCAAATGGAAGTGCATCGCAATCTTTCAAAGAAAAGAAGCGACCCTTTCGCAGCCTGGTCCGACTTCCTAGCCTCATCCATCTACACTGCGTTTCTCGATTATTTTTTTTTTGAATTCCAAGCGGAGAAAGGACAGAGCCACGTTTCTTTCTTCCAATACAAGCTTGGAGGTGGGAGCCTGTCCGGCGTTCGCGGTCTATGCGCTGATTCACTGACCGCTCATAAGATCCGGCCTCGTGGGACTGGATACATAGTATATATATTTTAAGATTTAGGATGAGACATGGTCCACATACTGCACCAGTTGTTACTAGCACAGAAGTAGAATTAGTTGGAACAGAATCAAACTATGCGAGTAGCACTCGGGTATAGGACTCATAGACTCGTATTTGGTTAGAACTTTCATATAACCCTATCATCCCAGACTATATAAGAACGGATAGAACCCCCTCTAAAGATTATACCATCTAAAGCAATACAAACCACCACACATAACGTAGTGAATTACGCTCTCGGCAGTCCGAACCTGTCTAAAATTTCGTGTTTCTTGTTCCGAATCTCAGCGACACCCTACCTACAATTTACCACCTCAGGGTATCCCTCGATGAATTTGAAGCGAGGATTCGAAGGTTAAACACCAACACCGGTCGAAACCGTGGTTGCGGCGCGTGCACGGCGTCAGGGGACTTAACGGTTTCTTGTATGCATGCGGGTTCGTTCGCTGGGTGTCGAGGGGACGGACGGACGCGAGCCGGCGAGCGGGTGCGCCGTCGGCGTCCGTGGATCGGGCGAGCCGCGGCCGGTTGGTGGGATCGCGAGCACTGCTGCGCCAGCGACAGGAGAAGAGATGCTGCTCCAACGGCCGGTGCCGCTGCGCTGAAAGGAAGAAGGGATCCCGTTGCATCGCCATCCATTGGGCCAGATCACCAGAGCACTTCGCTCACCGAACGTCTCGAGCTGATGACATGATCGTTCGTCTCCTGATGACAGTGCGGCACCGTTTGATGATTTAGTGCACGGGGTGCAGTGGCGGAGCGTGACAGGATACCAGGATCAGTCGGCAAAGTATTTCACGGATTCCATTAGTTGAGTTACTTTCCACATCTCTAGCAGATCCAATAGAAGAAAGATGGGTGTGAGATATGCATGCAGCCATGCAAAATTAGCATACATACAACACATATATGCTAAACTCTTCGGAAATTTGTAATTGGCAGGGGGGCCGGAGCTCAGTATGACCCTAAGAGGGCTCCGCCCATACGGGGTGGAGGCGAGGTAGCCACCAGCTAGATAGCCAGAGAATAGGCGAGTGTCCATGCGCATGACGATGTCTCTCTCCCCACGTCGCTCCCGTCGGAGCGACAGCGCTGCCGCCGCTAGCCCCTCCCACTCCGCGTTCTTCTCCTCGCCGCCGCCGGAGTGGCCCGCACGGAAGATCGGGCGGCCACCGGGAGGGCGGTGGCAAGACCTCTCTAGTCTCCACGACGAAACACATCTTCTGGAGGGGACGGTCTGGCTCCCGACATCTCAGGCAACGGGCAAGTCGAGGCTGCCTAGCTCCGCAGCCAATGAGACCGGATCCGGCGGAGAGGCCCTCAGAGAGCCCATGGTGGTGGCCAGCGGCTACGGCCCGGTGGCTGCGGCTTGGGAAGGAGGCGGTGCGGTGGCCTGGGTCGGCGCGAGGATTCGTCCAGCTCGCGTTCGCCTGCCATCGTACCCTCGGCCCATACTTCATCGGATCCGCTTTCCCCTCCCTCAGATCTCTCCTGGGTAGGGGATGGTACTGTCAGGCTGGTCGCCCCTGCTGCTCCGAGGGTTGTGGCCGCCAGGTTTGGTCGCTTCTGCACCGAGCTGTGGCCATACGCTGCCTTGCTGGTCCACCAGCGTCGCATCTGCCCTCTATCGAGCTGGTTCTTCTCAGGCATGCGGTGGCCGTCTACTTCTCAGATCGTAGCTGGAGGCGTACACATCACCGCGGGCACCGGGCTACTCTCCAGTTTGGCACCGCCGCCATTTCTATCAACCCCGATAGTAGTATCACCATCGCTTCTTGTTGGGACGGTGGTGCTGCCGGGTAGGTGTTCCGGATGAAAGTCCTTCTCGCCATTGAGTCGGTGTCGACAACGGTGGCGCTTTTTAGTGTCGTTTCCCTCTGAGACGTTGTCATGGTGTTGCCTGCAACCGTCGTCGATTTTTTGGATGAAAATCTAATTCTGGCTTGTCGGATGAGGCGGCGACGGCGTCTTCGATGTCGTTCTCTTTTTGAAGCGTCCCCTTGGAGATCTTTAGGTTTGATGATGTTGTTTCAACGGGCACCATATGATTCGGACATCAAGTTTCTAAGAAAACAACAGATGTGATAGTTTGGTGCTGCGTAAGGATTTTGAAAGGATGATACGAGAGCAAAGGAGAAAATTGAAGCTTAGTCTTCAAGTTTTTTTCCTTTTGTTTTAGAGTGTTCTTTCTTGTATTTTGGTATTCTCATTTGAGGTATAGAGACTCTAAGAACTCTGCTACCTTCGCTGTATATATCCACAGGATGGACATAGAGGCCGTTAATCCCTTATCTAAAAAAACGTCACGCAAATCCATCGCTTCTTGGCCCATCTTTTGGCTAAATCGAGCTAAAAGGGCCTTTTGTTAGTGGGGACGTGGGCGTGCGGTTTCCAGGCTCACCAGATCGTCTTGGATTTCAGGGGGCCTGGAAGCTTATCAAGTTTTGAAGCAGCCTACAGATGTTGAGTCCTGGAAAGAAGAGGAAAAAGAAAAAGAAACGAAAAGGAAAAAAAGGTTGGCACTGTCACTTTCTTCGTGCTTCATACCCAAGTACTGGCCGGTTATTTCTGAGAAGCTTCTTTGTTTGTTTTTTCTGCGTCGCTTCAGCGATAAACTTGGCTTTGATCAACTTGCTCCCGAAGCCAAAACTCTATCCGGCCACAGCACCATCGATAGCGCCAACAGGGGCGCATCACCTTCAGTCTTGATGAATCAAGCAGTATTACCCGAATATATTTCTTTCTTTGTCCTTTTGGTTTCGTCCCAAGAAACAGGGGAGGAGACTGAATTATTGCCGTGTGTCCGTCGCACTCAGTTTGACTGCTTCAATCCCCGGATCAGTGTGCATTGCATCTTGGAACCTCCGAGTCACCGGAGAAAGAGATGTGATGCCGGCGGTTTGGAACTGCAACTGTGCCCATGTATACAGAGGGGAGGCAGGCAGCAACCGAGCTTCACTAGCAGCGCGAGGCAACGGCGGAGAAGCGAGCAAGGCATTCATTGCATCCTGAGACTCCCAGTCACCAACGAAACCGACCACCGGTGGTGATTCACTGATGGGCCGGCCGTACGAGCGAGCGATCAGACATCAGAGAACCTGGATCGGTTGCGGCGTCGCGCTCCGGCGACGTCCCTGCCGCGACAGCACCCCACCCCACACGGCTAGCCCGGCCTTGTTAGCGGTAGCGCGCGTCCTGGGCGGCGGGTGCGGCGTCGGCGTCCACCGGGCGAACCGAAACCGGTGGATGTATGCGAGGCCCTTGCTAGCGACCGGAGATGCTCTCGCCCGATCTGCCCCGCCCTCGGGAGCATCAGCCAGCCGCGAGCCCGCCACCGCTGGCCAGCCAAGTCACACGTCCAACGATCCGTCCGTCCGTCCGTCCGTCTGATTGCTGTTGATGGTAGGTTCTCAGCTCGGTGTGCTGCCGAGTAGCCCGAGCGATGCGGGGTCACCTTCGTTCACGCCGCGTCGACCGACCAGCCACTCAGATCGTCCCGATCCGATCTAACTCGCCGGACGTTGGGAAGATGACGGTCGAGCACATGCGGCAGCATCGTTTGGTGACCTCTGATCTCGGCGCGAACGGCGCGGCTAGAGGAGACACCCGGAGGTGCAGGCGGCCAGGTAGAGCGTGGCATGGATGGTGTCACGCAAATCCACTTATTTAGTGGCCCATCTCTTTTGCTAAACCGAGCTAAAAGCGCCTTTTTGTAGTGGGGGTGGGGAAGGGACTGATCTGAATACCTGATCATCTGAAGGTGCCGTTTTGACGAGAGGAGGACGACCTCTATCTGCGTTCCTGTTCTGGACTTTCTGGACTGAGCCAGATCCTCGTGGACTAAAGCAGAAGGATCAGCAGGCCTGGGACCGATCCTGAATAGTAAACCGGAGACGGCAGTTTTTAATTTGCACGGTTTCTTCGTGCGCACGCACCGACAGCCACGTTTCATTAATTTGCACATCATTCGTTTTCGTGTAATTTCAGGCCGCTAGGAGACGAAGGCCCTGTTCCTTTCCTACCCTTTAAACTTTAGACCCATCACATCAAAGAGAATTTTGCTATTTAGAAATATTAAATAAAATCTGTTTATAAAACTTTTTGCACAGCTGGGTGCTAATTCGCGAGACAAATTTAATGAGCCTAATTAATCCATAATTTGCCACAATGATGCTACAGTAATCATCCGCTAATCATGGACTAATATACCTCATTAGATTCGTCTCGCGAATTAGCACTGGGGTTCTACAATTAGTTTTGTAATTAGACTTTATTTAATACTTCTAAATGACAAGATTCTTTTTAATGTGACCCTCTAAACTTTAGAGCTCACGAAACGAACGCGCCCGAACAGGGGCAGTTGCGAGCCACAGTCCAATCGAGAGGGATCACAGGCGTTGAGGGCCATGCAGGGCATTGACGAAAGACCTGAGGTTCCGAGTTCCGACAAAAGCTGGCACTGCCGACGAGCGCGTAGGCCGCGCGAGCGTCCACGCGCCGCTCTCTGTCGATGCCTAATTGCTTCGTGCCAAAGCAACGCAAACACTGCGGGAAGCCCATTATTTTGTGCCTTCTTGTCAAATCTTTCTTATACTAACTCGGGAGATACTAATAAGATATAAATAAACCACCTTTAAGAAAAATCCAAAGATATAAACCTTCCATTCCCTCTTATAGGGCTAAACTTTAGCCCTATCACGTAAAAAAATTTATCATATGATAGTATTAAATAAAATCTAATTATAAAACTAATTGTAGAATCTCTGGACTAATTCGCGAGATAAATCTAATGAGGTATACTAATCCATAATCAGCGGAGGCTTACTGTAACATCACTATAACAAATTATAGATTAATTAGGATCATTAAATTTATATCACGAATTAGCACCCATCCGTGCAAAAGATTTTATGAACAGATCTTATTTAATACTTCTAAATAGTAATATTTTCTTTGATGAATTTTAGTATCCGGAACCAAACGGAGCCTCGGTCCTGCTACAAAGCATCGTCGTCCCGTCGATGTCGCCGACACTTTTTTTTGAAAGATTTACGGGAGCACCGCGATATCATTTAAGAAGAAGAAGCATGCAGGTTCTTACAAAGTCGATATTATATAAAAACGATGAAGCTCGAACTCAAGGAAATAAACTCTAAACATTGAAACTAGATAACCCAGGTTTCCCGCGGGCCATTTTCCTGCATAGCACCTCCGCCTTGATCTCCTGCAGGACCTCTCCTGATGTTGTAGTCTTCTGATCGAACATAGCTCGGTTTCGCGCCTTCCAAATGATCCATGCCCCATGCATCATCAGTGCTGCGACGTCGCCAACACGCATAATATGATGCGTCACCTTCAAGAGTCGATCAAGGAACAGGGGAGAAGGCCAGCTGCGCGTCTGCGCCCCTCGGTCCGATCCGTCGCGATCTATTTGTAAGCCTATCTTGACTCTTCTTTTTCCCGGTCGTCCGTGTACCCTGCACCGAACCAACTTCTTGAGTCACCAAAGAAAGGGATGTGGCATGCGGTTTTTTTCTTTCTTCTTTCGCCTCCAATAGAAACTTCAAGTGCACAAACGGAGAAGCAGGAAGCAGCCGGACTTGAGCCGCTACGACAAATAAGAAGAGCAGAGATGTGCTTGTGATCCGAACGGCGCCGTTGAGATGCAAACAACTGAACAAGCAGCCGTTGAAGACGAACGAAGAGTCCGTCGTCCGGCAAGGAAAATCTGCCGGCGAGGCGGCGACTGGCCAACGCCGGTGTGGTGCCGTTGCGTCCCACCCGCCGCGGAGTGAAGAGAAGAAGGCACAGATCCCGGCTCGCTGGCGCTGTGGGCTCGCTCATCGTTGTCGTTTGGCCTGGCCCGCGCGTCGTGTTCCCGGGGATTCCGACGTGCCCCAGGTGGCCGGGGGGCGCGCCAGCCGAGGAGGCGGAGACGTCATCGCGATCTCTCGGAACGCCGCGCGGGCCACCGGGTGGGAGCGGGTTGTCGAGGGACCATGGACCGGCTGGTGCTGGCTTGCCCGTTAGCCCGTTAGCCAGGCGAATGGTCCGTCGTGCTGGCGGCTGGCGGCTGCCGCCGCGCGGCTCGGACTGGTCCGGCGGCTGCTTCGACGAACGGTGACGGATCATGGGCGGGGGGCGGGTGACGTCTGACGCGAAGGGTGATGCCGACATGCCGTGGCCTGGGGACTTGGGGTGGCATCCGGGCATCCGGTAATGATGCCAGCGAGCATGGGCCATGCCGTGCTGGCCTAGCCGCGGACGGATGCCGCCGGATGCGATGCGTCTCGCAGGAAAACCTCGATGGCTTCCTGGCCGCAGGGCACGGCCGCCGGCGAGGCGTGCATGCGCCGCACGTGGCGGGGCGCAGGGGCATTCGGCGGAAGAAAGAACGTAGACGTGGAATGAAATCTCTGGATGAACGGGAGCGATGGTCAAGTATCCGGCCTTTCAGACGCACCGACTGGACCAAAACAAGTAGGCCGTAAGGTTTAGCACACTGGGCTGCTCGCATAGCTCTTGGCCCATGTAGCGCTCCCTCTAACATCATGGTCGGCCTATTGGGCTGGGCCAGAACTAAAATACGGCGGGAATCTGATACAACTCAAGTGGAATACCGTATGCATACACTGGACCGCATACGACGTCCATTCCATTGCTACCCACGTGTGCCACGTTCCCCGTGCGCAACTGCTACGTGTCCCCGACACGAGCGGACGGCGACGGACGCCACCGCGACTTGGTCGCTGACATGCGGGCCTCTAGGATCTGGGGCCCACTTGTCAGTAACAGTCACCATTTGCAGCCAAGTCCCCGAGCAGCCGACGCCCAAGCCAGGAAGAATTTGCGAGCCGACCAAAAACCACCAACCGGCTTCGCCCCCGCCGTCGGCAACCGCCGGCCTCCGCCGCCTGCGCACCATCCGCCTCAGCTCGTTCGTCCGGCAACCCCCCGCGCGCCACCCATGGGCTGCTCCTCCTCCCTACCAGGTAGCTCCTACCGGTCTCACCAGCAACCCAAAAGGAAAAAAGAAATCGCTCCCATTTTCTTCCCCTCATCTGTGGATCTTTCTGTTCATTACTGTTGACTGTTGTGGTGCTTGGGCGATATGGCCTCGGAAGCTCGGAGTTGAGTAGGGTGGGTGCTTCTGTAGGCACGGTGTGATTCGGGCTCCCGATTGGGACTTAAGGGGTTGTGGGGTGAGAGGTCAATGCTGCTTCAGTTTGGGGGAAAGTTTGCGCTGCGACGGTGGCTGGGTTTGCAGCTTCATCGATTCGTGGAGTTTTGATCGGTCTTTTGTGTAAATTTTGTCTAGGAATCCATGGAGCTGAATGGGATATGAAATCTGTGAGACTACGAAGGTTGTTGGGATGTAGGAATGGGGAAAATTCGGTCTTTACAGCTTCTTTGGATAAACCCATTCCCCATGTGGATTGGAGGGGACTGGGGGATTGGGGGGGGGGGATGATTTGGTTGCTTTGCAAGTTCTGTACACTAGCGTTGACTCAAGCCTGAAGGTCGTTGTGTGTTGATGTGAAATCAATCCTTTGGCAGCTCATATACTTTGAGAATAGACTAGAATTCAATTACTGCTCTCTTCTCAAAACTGCTTCTACATGGCAATAGCACTAGTGGGACAATCAAATGAGCAACCACAAACAAGGGGTACAAATTGACATTTTGGTGTATTGACATCTAAAATAGGAGGACTTTTATATTAAGGCGTGGTACTGAGTTCATATCATAGTTCATGCACTCACCCAACAAGCACCCTTAAGGTTGAGAGGCGCTATAAGACACACCAGTTGGCAATTAGTGCGAGTGATGCTTCTGATTTAGGAAGTGCTATAAATGAATCAGTGTATTTAACACCCCCTCTCTCCGTAGTTAACCTAGGAAATGGAAATTGCAGCTATTTATAGTAAGGCTAATCACAATGGGGGTTTCATGTCCATGTTTCCAAGAATGCCACCTCAACTTTGTAGAAGGATGAAACACCCTCTCTCAGTAGAGAGTTTCATCTCACTATTTCATATGCCAACATACTACTTAAATGCTGCAAATAAATAACCAATAGGATTTACTCAATTGTGTGAAGATGAAACAAAACACTCTCAATGGAGGTTTCACACGGTTTCCAAGTTCTTGGAAATGAGTTAACATAGTTTCATCCTCATGAAACTCCATAAAACTCTTACTTCTTAAATGATGTGCCATGTCATCCAAATTGCTGATGTGGCAGGCTAATTAATGCCATGAAACACCCCATGAAACTCCCATTGTGAATAGCCTAAGACAGGTCATTCTTAATTCCATCGATATTCCCTAAAACCTTAATGTTTTGCTTTCTAACTACCGCACATTGATGGTGGGACCCAAAATTAATCCGCTGTTTAAAAAAGAGCTATTATAGCCTTGCAAGGAATGTAGGCCTGCATACTAGTCATCAAAATAGAAATTGCAACTATTGTTCAACAAAATTCTAATAAAGGTAATAGCAAAATAGATCATTCTTAATTCCATTATATCCCCGAACAACTGTTGGAAGCTTAATATTTTGCTTTATAACTATTATGGATTTATGTTGGGACGCAAAATAGTCACCTGTTTAAACTAGAGCTCTTATAGCCTTGCAAGGAATGTAGGCCTGCTTACCAGTCATAAAAATAAACTACGAAAGAAAATTATCTAGATTCCATCCTCTCAAACCTATGTTCACTCAAAAGTGCCATTAGTTGAATATCCAAAATTGAAATTTTTACTAAAATAGTTGTAATCATATGGATTTCCTTAAATCTTATGTTCTTCAGCTCATAACAGGATCTATATAATTTTCACTGTAGCTTCTTGTAAACCTCGTTTAAATCATGTTTTTCCCCCAGTACTCTTAGGTGGGGTGGGGGAGCAGTCATACCTCTTAAAAATTCCTTGTGGCTGCTGGGTTGGCAAATATACTTTAAAAGGATCCATGCAAAACTGCTAAAATGGAATTATAGTTACATGGTATTGAATTTTCTCCAGTTAGTCACTCTTGTGCTTTTCAAATCAACATTATTATAATGTGAAGCTGCTAGGTAGCAAACAATTTTGCTATGCGCTGATGCAGCATTTTTTCCCCTCATTTAGCCACTAATGCTGGAGGTGGAGGGTTGAACAATGTCAACAGTGGGAATTCTGATATTGATTCAAAGAACTTCCGAGTGAAGGTTTGCTAATAACAATCTTATATGGGTCATTTATTTAAATTTGTACTTGGATATGTTTATTCACAAATTAAACTGTAATTCTGTCACTATAATTCTCCTTGCTCTTGTATGTATCTGGCTAGCGTTTTATCAGCATATCGACGTCATATCTCAGTCCAATTAATGCCTTGGTGTAATGCTTGTTGTTTTTTTGAAATGTTGGCATCAAATTGAATCGAAATTGCACATTGTTCTCAGTTTCTCTTATTTGTTCCCTTTGCAGTTGGTATTACTTGGAGACTCTGGTGTTGGGAAGAGCTGCATCGTTCTTCGCTTTGTCCGTGGTCAGTTTGACCCTACTTCCAAGGTTAAACTAGCAACTATCGTTTTTCGGTTTCATGAACAGTACATACATTGTACTTTAAACTTTTCACACGCGCAATTTCGCTTCACCTTCTTCCATTTAATGAATTTAGGTAACTGTTGGTGCATCATTTTTGTCACAAACATTGGCATTAGAGGACTCCACAACAGTGAAGTTTGAAATATGGGATACTGCTGGCCAAGAGAGGTACATATTAGGGGCTTGGCTTTAATTTTAAGTTATGACATGTAGGGCATTAGGAATGCAGGTGGGTGTGTCCGTTAACCCACATATAGTTTATTTTTAGTTGGCTTTAATGGAAACCCATCTAAAAATAACCTATATGGGGGTTCGCGGACAAACCACTTGCATCCCTATGTCATATTTGCATTGATCTGCCTAAAGAAATTTCATCAAAAAAGTACCCACTTACGCTCTCATGTTCAAGTTCAGTTTACTTAAGTTGTATTCAAGCATAGTAATGATTTTCTTGCATAATTCATGAAAGATAGTCAACTTTCAGGTATGCTGCCTTGGCGCCTCTTTACTACCGGGGAGCTGGTGCTGCAATTGTTGTCTATGACATAACCAGTCCAGAATCATTTAACAAAGCACAATACTGGGTGAAGGTACTGCATCTATTCGCTTCTATGAAGTCATATGCTGATTAATCTTGTCTATGAAATCTCCTTGAGATGTATGGATGGTCAAGTTCAATTAATTCACTCCAAACTCCAAAACGTTGGTCACAAGTTCTCTAGGATTTGTGTTTCTGCTTCTGAGTTACCATATCATGTTTGTGTTATACTACAGAGATATTTCCAGTCAGTCTACTACTACATTGACAGTATAATTGTAGAGCATATCTTACTGTATTGAAGTCTCATCTTGTACTACAGTAGTAAGAGGTTTTCGTAACTATTTCAAATATTATGATCATGATTGTTCCATAGAGTCCCATAAGATCTGCTATCGACAGCATAGCAAATGCCCTAACTTCTTGTTATTTAGCTATGCATGTATTCTGTAGCTTTTGTCTATTCAGTTTTGACTGTGCGAGCAACATTTGTATTTATTAGCATAATGAAATCCATGATGATATCCTCTTCTGTTTTTGCCACAAGCCTGAATTTTTCATCACTTTCTTTTTCCACTCCTCAGGAACTTCAAAAACATGGTGGTCCCGATATGATTATGGCTTTGGTTGGAAATAAGGCTGATCTACATGAAAATCGTAGTGTATCTTCTCAGGTATGAAAGAAAGGTTATGCCAATTTGTCTATTTGAATGGTAATGTTAAAGGTTTTGACACTATGCTTTGATTTCTTAAGGAAGCACAAGAGTATGCAGAAAGGAACAGTATGTTTTTCATTGAGACATCAGCAAAAACAGCCGATAACATAAACCAATTATTTGAGGTATGTAACTATGTATCAGGGAGCATAGTGAGAATTTATCTTGATATGCTCCCTCCGTTTTTTAAGTATATGACATACTAATTAGCTTGTCCTAAAAGTCCTGCATTTAAAAACTGAGGGAGCAGTTACTAGGCAGGTGAGAACATGAAAAGCATCTAGGCTCGTGAGTTTTTTCAAAGTGTTGAAAAGGTATTGGTCTACACAATGAAGGCTGGTAGAAGAAGTAATCAAGTAAGACGAGAGCAAAGCCTATTGGCTTCACTGCTGACTAGTTCCTTTAAAATAAAAAACTCCTCGTTCCAAGCAGGATCAAGAAATATGCTAGTCAAATCTTGCAGCAGTTAGCATTTCCAATCTGTTGCCACTTGTCTTTCGGGGAAAAATAGATCTGTTGCCCACGTGATTTAAGATCTGAAATTTTGTGATGTGGCCGTTGGAATCTGGCCCGTCCAAAAGGGACTCCCAGAACTTTTGAATTTGATTGGGGTCATTCTCTATCTTGCGTGCTAATTGTCTTGTCCTTGGAAAAAAACAGCTTTACATGTGAAATCATTGATAGGAAGAAGGGAAGGAGTAGAGCCGAATCTGCAAAACATAACATTTTTTTTATAGGAAACGTGAAGCAGGCCTGAACTTTTGTGCTCTAACCACCACACGTGAAAGCAACCTTTCTGTGTGGATATTCTGACCAACACACTGAGATGATAAACACATTTGTTCCCACGTTTAGTCATCCTGCCCCAGTTTGTTCATGTGCTGTTACAGTCTTTGGCGCAATCATATTAACATATTGAATATCTATTTGGCAGGAAATCGCCAAGAGGTTGCCCAGGCCAACATCATCTTGATGACACTTGATCAGTGTAGGTTTTAAAAAGCCTGATCAAGGAGCATTGTGTAATGTACACTAGCAGATAAAACTCGAACCTTGTCTGTCGAATGTAACATGGTGTCAGGTCAAGCACTCCAGCCATCTGTATGCGCGTTGTTTGCATATGTAACTTCCATGTAAAGCTTGCCCGTTTGTGTATTGAATTGTGCGGAGACCTGGAAATACACGTTTCCAGTTTGGTCCAAGTTAAACTCGTCGTGACATGATCTGCACTGTGCACTGGCGATCACACAAGGAAGTGACTGAACTGATATGCAGGTGCATGTTGCGACTCCTGTTTTCTGATGCGAAATCAAATGTACCATATTATGTAACTTTGTTGTTTACGGTTGGAGATGCCCTTGGTCCCATAATAAAAGCTAAAAACATTAGGAGCTATTCTTTGATCTTTCTCTGGCAATAACTGACCAGCTCTGCCCTTGTACTAGAAACTTTCCTAATTTAATTTTACACTTCGCATTTGAATTCTACGACCATTAGTTCATTAGGGTAGATCCATTGGTAAGAGCCACACCGTTTCTTATTGATATACAGACGAGCTGCAAATCTATTTATATGAAGGTGACAAAGAAGTTCAGAACCCAACTAATTATTTACATATGAAAAAGCTAACCTCAATATTCTAGACTCTGGAATGCTCTATTCCATACCCAAGCTCCTTTCTCACTAAATTTGAACCTGTAGCAGCCCTGAAGGCTGAAGCTTCAAATTCAAAACATGTGATTCGTGCCTTGCTATTTTTCAGCTTTGACTTGACTGCTGAATCAGAAAAAAAAACTGTACTGGCATCCGCATCAACAATTAATTCAGCTCCAAATGAAGAAACCGTGATGGTTAGGGCATCTGATCACGATCCTTCCCTCCTTACATTTTTTTACTTGAAGAATTTCTTCGTCCTTTTCTTGCTTGCTTGATTGGCCAGTGTGGTCATTCAAGTTGACTTGCTGGTACTAGCAAGACCAATGCGTCTAATATTATAGAGGAGACATTCACCTTTCGGCCTAGCCTTAGGTCAAATTTGATTCGAGATTTTCAGTAATTTTGGCTACTTTCTGCTGTTTCTTTGGGTATGTTGTTACTTGTAAACTGTGCCTATATCTACTCCAAATTGGACGCATTAGGGTCTGGACAAAAGAGATGTTTTATGGCTATATTTGTCAAATTCAAATTTCAGCATGGAAATTTCAGGCGGTAAAAAGGCCGAGATTTTTTTAGTGTAGCAAGAATTTTCGTTTCCTGGCAAATTTTGCAGACAAATTCCTGATCATATGAGACTTGGCACATCTGTGTGACTGCATTTGACTCGCTAGGGAAATGAGAAGAAAATGTGGATCTTTCTTCCCATTTATGTGATCCTAAGAGAAGGAAATAAAATGGTCAATTAATAGTTGATTTTGCAATTCTACCTGAAAGGTTTCATGTCCGCTTGCTTGTCTTGTCCGAGACAAATCCACTAATCTGCCACCTACCACCAAGGCACGAAGGATAGGTTCCTTGCCAATCTGCTCCAAGTGACAAGAGATCGATGCTTGCCAGCCTATCCCTTGTCCTGCTCGTCTGCCATTTCCATGGCCTCAGCCAGGCGGCGGTGCCAGCAACCGCCGGCGGCGGTGACGGCCAGTTCATCTACAACGGCTTCGCCGGCGCGGGACTCGACCTGGACGGCATGGCCGTGGTCGAGCCGGACGGCAAGCTCATGCTCACCAACGTCACGTCCCAGCTGAAAGGCCACGCGTTCCACCCGGCGCCGCTCCGCTTCCACGACAAGGCGCCGGCGTCGACGAAGAACAGCACCGCTCGGTCGTTCTCGACGACCTTCGTGTTCGCCATCGCCGCCGAGTACGTGACGGTGAGCGGCAACGGGCTGGCCTTCTTCGTCGCGCCGAGCAAGAACCTGTCCGCGGCGTCGCCGAGCCAGTTCCTCGGCCTCTTCAACAACGAGAACAACGGCAACGCGAGCAACCACGTCTTCGCAGTCGAGCTCGACACCATCCTCAACCCGGAGTTCCGGGACATCAACAGTAACCACGTCGGCGTTGACGTCAACGGGCTGGTGTCCGTCGCCGCGGAGCCCGCCGGTTACTACGCCGACGACACCGGTGCCTTCAAGAACCTGTCTCTGTACAGCGGCGACGCGATGCAGGTGTGGGTGGACTACGACGGCCGGGCCACGGTGGTCAACGTCAGGCTTGCGCCGGCGGAGGCCCCCAAGCCCAAGATGCCCCTGATCTCCGTCGCCGTCGACCTCTCAGCGGTGGTGAACGACACGGCGTACGTCGGACTCTCGTCGTCGACGGGCCCGTTCCGCACGCGCCACTACGTTCTCGGCTGGAGCTTTGCCCTGGACGGCGCCGCGCCGACTCTCGACTACGCGAAGCTCCCCAGGATGCCTCGCGTCGTCACCAAACGTCGGTCCAGGGCGCTCGACGTGGCGCTGCCGGTAGCCGTGCCGCTCCTTGCGCTCGCGGTGGTGGCCTGCGTGTCGCTCCTCGCGTGGCGGCGGTTCCGGTACGCCGAGCTCCGGGAGGACTGGGAGGTGGAGTTCGGCCCGCACCGGTTCGCGTACAAGGACCTTTTCCGCGCCACCGGCGGCTTCGACGGCAAGCACCTCCTCGGCGTCGGAGGCTTCGGCCGCGTGTACAAGGGCGTGCTCCCGGAGTCCAAGACCGAGGTCGCCGTGAAGATCGTGTCGCACGACGCGAGGCAAGGGATGAAGCAGTTCGTCGCCGAGGTCGCCAGCATCGGCCGCCTCCGGCACCGCAACGTCGTGCAGCTGCTCGGCTACTGCCGGCGGAGAGGCGAGCTTCTCCTGGTGTACGACTACATGCCGAACGGCAGCCTGGACAGGTGGCTGTACGGCCGCGCCGCGCCGCGCCTGAGCTGGGAGCAGAGGCTCCGCGCTATCAGGGGCGTCGCGTCGGGCCTGCTGTACCTCCACGAGGACTGGGAGCAGGTGGTCATCCACCGCGATGTCAAGGCCAGCAACGTGCTCCTCGACGGCGAGATGAACGCCCGGCTCGGCGACTTCGGGCTCGCGCGGCTGTACGAGCGCGGCGCTGGCCCGCAGACCACGCACGTGGTGGGCACCATGGGGTACCTCGCGCCGGAGCTCGCGCACACCCGGCGCGTGACGCCGGCCACCGACGTGTTCGCGTTCGGCGCGTTCGTGCTCGAGGTGACCTGCGGCCGGCGGCCCATCGAGCGCGGCGGCGGCGGCGACGACGACGGGCGGTTCGTGCTGGTGGACCGGGTGCTGGAGCTCTGGCACGCGGGCGTGCTCGCGGACGCCGCGGACGCGCGGCTCGGCGGCGAGTACCCCGCGGAGGAGGCCGCGCTGGTGCTTAAGCTGGGCCTGCTGTGCTCCCACCCGGTGCCCGGCGAGCGGCCATCGATGCGGCAGGTGGTGCAGTACCTCGACGGCGACGCGCCGCTCCCCGAGCCGCCGCGGTCGTGCCACAGCTACACCGCGCTGGCCATGATGCAGAACGAGGGCTTCGACTCTTACCCCGCGTCGTACCCGTCGTCGTCGGCGACTGGGACAAGCGTGGGCGCCGTGTCCTCTGCTCACTCCGAAGGAAGGTGATTAGAGCGGCGATGCGTAATCGCGTTTTGTCTGCCTGGTAGCATTGTAAAATTCTGGAGGAAATACTAGGCCATTTTGAAACTAAGCTTAAATTTCGAAAAAATCTATTTATCATGCGTGACTGGAGCGCCCTCCCCCGCTCCTGTTTATATTCCTCCCTGAGCCGCTCCCTGATCCGCGGTGGCCGGACTTCGGGAACGGGGTTGCCGAGGAGCCGGTCGCCACCGGCGACTTTAGAAGAGGGGGGAGGGGCAAGAAAGACCAGCAGCGGAGACGGGTTGTGAGGCCGGTGCGGCGGGTGGGTTGTTGGGGGGGGGGGGCTCCGCTAAGCGCCAGCGGTCGGAGGACAGCCGATAGGCCATGAATAGAGTGGGGGAGCTGGATGTCAGAGTGGAGGTGGGCAGCGGAGGCGGACAGGTGGCGTAGCGGTCGGAGGGTGGGGTGGGCGCACTCGGCATCTGCAATTGGATGAATTCGAATCGTAGGCGTGATGAATAGACTCCCCCAAATTTCCTAGAAAAACTTCATATTTAGGACTCTGGATTTGAGAATAATGTAAATTTTGAAGATTAGTGAGTGATAAGATTAGCCAGTCGAGGCTTGACACGCCTGCCGTAGCTCTCCGCAAAATGGTTAAAGTAAAAACTATGCTAAGATAGATTGGGACAATCACGGATTTAGATTAGACATAGCATGTGAGGTAGTTTTCTTAAACACAGTACAAACACAGGCATAAATACATTAGTAACCCTATTCTTATAAGCAGTGGCGGAGCTGAGACAAAAATTAGGGGGGGGCGGACAAATATTTGCGGGTTCAAAATTTTTGCAGTGCGTTCGAATTTATCATTTTCCACACAAATAAGCACTAGCTAGCAACAACTATAGTAATTAATTATCCAATGGCAATAAAAAAGACGGATAGTTTGCATAAGTGATCATTATACCTTGTTCATTTAAATTTCACCGTGCGCTTCTTCACCGTATGGAAATCATCAATAATTGAATCTGTTGTGACCTTCATTGCAATCTCTCTCTCGATACAGAGTACCAAGCAAGCTCTTAAGAATCCATCTTCCATTTTGTTTCGCAGTCTAGTCTTAACAAGTTTCATTGCAGAAAATGCACGCTTTGAAGTTGCAGTTGAAACTGGTAAAGTAAGAACAAGGCAAATCAACCTACAAAAGAAAAAGAAATATTATTACTTGATGTTGTAATTTCTAGTTAATAAACAAAGTACTAATAATATAAAATAAAAATATACCTGTCAATTAAATGATAATCATCTACTTTATTAGTTTTTTTTAGTTTCAAAGAGTCGATAGCAAAGATCAGCTATACTTGTCAATTTTGAAACTTTGGATTGTTAGGTACATCATGCACATAGTGACGTAGTTCACATCTCAAATTGTCTATCTCTTATTTTCTGAAGTCGGAGGGTAGAACTTTGAAGCTAGAGAGCACACTTTATCGATGTTGAATGAATCACTTGGATCCAAAGATGTACACAAAATAAGAAGCTCTATTGCTTGTTCACTGAATCTGCTATTCAACTCTTGAGCTTGTTGATCTATTGCAACAATAAAGATATCATATCTATAGTGATGCTCAACTATAGTCTTATTGGGTGCCCGAGATCTAATGAAATCTGCATATGAGCCTTTCATATCCGGGACAACAATGCCTTGTTTTACACAAAAAATGTCACATCATTAATAATCTTGTCCCACCCTTTGTCTCTTGACTCCTGAATCAAATTTTTTGTGGTGGCTACATCATCCATAGCATTCACAATATCTTGTGACTTGTGCTGAAACGTTTTGCAAAGCATGTCTGTGATTCCCATAATTTCTTTCATAACATGCAAAATGAATATAAAATCAAATTTCATCATCAATGTGACAGCACCAGCAGCCTTCCCTCTAACTGAAGACTTAGTCCCTGAACCTTTTGTATTAGTAATATCCTTGAGCACTAAGTATATAGATTTGTACAACCTTAAAAGGCTGCAAACAGAATCATAATGAGAGCTCCACCTAGTCTCACCTGCCCGCTTCAAGGTTCCAATTTGGTTAGCTCCACTTCCAGTTTCAAACTCACCAAAATTAATAAGATTTTCCATTTCAGCTACTTGATAGGCACGCAGATCATCATTTCTCTTACTAGAAGACACAATAGTGTTGGCAACAAAACTAAGATGATCAAAAAATTAGAAACCTCTGGCACTTCCTTAGATGCAGCGACAAGAGCTAATTGTAATTGATGAGCAAAGCAATGGACATAATATGCATAAGAACAGTCTGCAACAATTTTTGCTTGTAGCCCATTTCACTCTCCACGCATGTTACTAGCACCATCATACCCTTGTCCATGAATATTTTGAACATCCAATTTATGGCTAGATAACAAAGAGCATAACTCTTTCTTAAGTGTTGCAGATGATGTATCATGAACATGAGCAATATCAAAAAAGTGTTCTCGAATGAAACCCTCTTTGTCAACAAAACGCCATTTGTTCTCTAGTAGATTTATCTCTAGATTCATCAACAGTCAAGCAAAACTTTGCATCACCAATCTCATCACGAATTAACTTTTGGGTTTTATAAGCTATAATATCAAGGGTTCTTTCTGAATTGGATGCGAGGTATACTTTGCATTACCTGGAGCATTGTCAAGAACAACGGCCTTGACCTCATCATCATATTCAGCAACAAGTTTTATCATCTCAAGAAAATTGCCTTGATTCAGTGAATCCTTAGATTCATCATGTCCACGGAAAGCACAAGCTTAGAATGATAACCACCGAACTGTGTCAATTATTACTCTTAGTCGAAGCCTATTTCGCTTGACATCTTCAGTTGTTCGCTTCTTCATCATCCTTTTAATTTGACCATCAGGTTGATTCTTCAAATTATTATAGCATGCAATATTGTAACTATGAGCAGAGTTGCTATCTTTCCCTATGTGAGTTATGAATGCACAGTCCTTGCCCTTCACTTTTTTTCAAGTATTGAAACCCTTCACTGTAAACACATCCGATCCTACCTTTCCAGAGGGTTTCTTGCCAAATAAATAGCAAGGAAAGCAAAATGCTGCATCTTTTGCAGGTGAGTATTCTAACCAAGGAAAGTCTTTGAACCAGTGAGCTTTAAAGCAACGCGGATGAGCCTCTGGACCAGAATATGGGTACTGATCTTTTTTAAATTGGAATGGGCCGTGCATGATATATATCTTGCGAACTTGATCTTGTTCATCAATAGGATATTCCCAAATTTGACAACGTAAACCAGGATCATGTTCTACATTTAGAACACTAGCATCTGAATTTAATCTTCGAATTTTAGCTGGAGCTGGAGAGGGAACATCTTCTGAGTCATTTTCATCTAATTGAGGACTTTGATCAACGATATCATTATCATTTTGCCCTTGCCCTTGCGCTTCCACACGTGCCTTCTGGTAGTAAGAAAATAGTGTCTTCCTTTTAGGTTTTGCCCTGATTTCCTACAAAAATTTGGCCATAATTTGGATAAAAAATCCTATCCTATTATAAGACAAAAATAGATTGGAAATAGTTGGCTTGCTTACATTGGTTTGAGTTGGAGGAGGATCGTTAGTAGCAGAAGGGACAGGGATTGGATCGGCTCCAGCGGTGATGGCAGCCATGCCCCCCGCCGCCCCCCAGCTCCGCCACTGCTTATAAGCATCTCCAAGAGACTGGCCCGGCAGATTCTCAAGATTGACAAAGTCATCACATGCATCTCGCTGTCGACGGGCACGTCGTCTACCACTGAAATATTAGCGTTGGTGGAATCCTGAAAAATAATCTGGAAAAACACGAGCATCTATATCAAGTCGAGAACTCGAACACGGATGAGCAGACTCCACCACAAAAAACCTCACTAGCTGAGCTTTCATTCACATCTAGTGATTAATTCTGTCCTGTCGAGGGCGTGGAAAATTTTGCTCATTCGACGAAACGAACAACATTTCGTGCATATGTCTTGCTTTGCACGGCCGGCGTACAAACTAGTAAAGGAAACGAGACATTATTGAAGAGCCGAGGAGGTTTTGCTTATGCAAGCCTATATTTGAATAACATAATATAATCGAAAGTTCCACCAAAAACCCGATTGATGATGAACGTGTGGTTTAGGTGAGAGCTGCCGTGTATACCACATAAACAAGGACGTTTCAGTCAACACTCGGGAGTCGTGGTCCAGTTCAAACAGTCAACGATCCACCCGATCGCCAATGACGCGCGCTCCGGCATCGCAGGTTACCTGCAGCAGCAGGGCAATTCCCTTTCAACTGTAGTTGGTCACGGTCCTCTCCGGGCGTTCACATTGCCACCACCACCCCATGGGCCATGGCTATGTAGCTTGAGGCTCACAACCATGGTCCTGCTTCAACCGCCCCGTTCACATGGTGCCACTTGCTATCAGCAAAGCTTTGCTAAAATTCACCAAATTTCAGTACTGATTGTGATTGGTATCTCCTGTGGATTGCAGACTGTCGTAGGAGCGCGGAAAGAAAATGCAACCATCCCGTGTAGTCAAAACCTTGCAAATCTTGCAATCTTGTCTCGTCACCCGCCGTGGCCCACTGGCCACGTTTGCGGATGGCGAACCACGGTGGCAGGTCGCTCTCATGGCGGGCGGCCCTTCCTTGCGGGTCTCGGCTTCGTGCGCCCTGAAAAGCGTGCCGCTGCCGGAACCTTCCTCGCTTGACTTCGCGCGGGACTGATGGTGGAGCGATCGTCGGAATCTGTGTGATGTGGCGATCGTGCAGCGTCATGGCTGCTAAGGGCTTCCTGCTGACGATGGCGGTGGCGGTGGCGGCGGCCGTGGTCGAGGCCGGTGGCGGCGCCGCGGAGTTCGCCTACGACGGCTTCCGCGGCGCGGGCCTGTCGCTCGACGGCATGGCCGCCGTCACGCCGGCCGGGCTGCTGTTGCTCACCAACGACACCAACATGGCGTCGTCGCAGAGGAACGACACCGGCATGTCCAAGGGCCACGCCTTCCACCCGGACCCGGTGAGGTTCCGCCGCCCGGCGGCGGGGGCAGGTGGAGGAGGTGGCGCCGGCTCCGCCGCCGGCGAGGTGTCGTCCTTCTCGACCACGTTCGTGTTCGCCATCGTGTCGGAGTTCCTGGACCTGAGCACGAGCGGGTTCGCGTTCCTGGTGGCGCCCACCAAGGACCTGTCCACGGCGATGCCGCAGCAGTACCTGGGCCTGTTCAACGGCACCGACAACGGCGACCCCCGCAACCGCATCTTCGCCGTCGAGTTTGACACCGTGCGCAACCCGGAGTTCGCGGACATCAACAACAACCACGTCGGCGTCGACGTCAACAGCCTCAACTCCTCGGCCGCCGCGCCGGCGGGGTACTACGACGACGCCGACGGCGCGTTCCGGAACCTGAGCCTCATAAGCCGGGAGCCCATGCAGGTGTGGGTGGACTACGACGCCTCCACCGCGGTGGTCACCGTGGCCATGGCGCCGGCGCGGAGGCCCAGGCCCAGGAGGCCGCTCCTGTCCACTAAAGTCAACCTCTCGGCGGCCATCACCGACACCGCGTACGTCGGCTTCTCGTCGGCGTCCAGCATCGTGTTGGTCAAGCACTACGTGCTCGGCTGGAGCTTCAGCCTCGACGGCGACGCGCCGGCTCTCGACTACGCCAAGCTGCCCAAGCTGCCGCGCATCGGCCCGAAGCCCCGGTCCCAGGCGCTGACCATCGCGCTGCCGATTGCCACCACGGCGACCGTCCTCGCGGCGGTCGCCGTCGGGTTCTTGCTCCTCCGACGACGGCACAGGTACGCCGAGCTGCGCGAAGATTGGGAGACGGAGTTCGGGCCGCACCGGTTCGCGTACAAGGACTTGTACGACGCCACCGATGGCTTCAAGGACAAGCGACTCCTCGGAGCAGGAGGATTCGGCAGGGTGTACAAGGGCGTGCTCCCGGGGTCCCGGACCGAGGTCGCCGTGAAGAAGGTGTCCCACGAATCACGGCAAGGGATGAAGGAGTTTGTCGCCGAGGTTGCCAGCATTGGCCGGCTCCGGCACCGCAACCTTGTGCAGCTGCTCGGCTACTGCCGGCGCAAAGGGGAGCTCCTGCTGGTCTACGATTACATGCCAAATGGCAGCCTCGACAAGCACCTGCACTACCACGACGGCAAGCCCGTCTTGGACTGGGCTCAGAGGCTTCACATCATCCGAGGTGTCGCCGCCGGGCTGCTCTACATGCACGAGGACTGGGAGAAGGTGGTCATCCACCGGGACATCAAAGCAAGCAACGTGCTCCTTGACGGGGAGATGAACGGGCGGCTGGGTGACTTCGGCCTTGCGAGGCTGTATGACCATGGCGCGGACCCGCACACCACGCATGTGGTCGGCACCATGGGCTACCTGGCGCCGGAGCTGGTGCGCACCGGCAGGGCGACCACTCTCTCCGACGTGTTCGCCTTCGGCGCGTTCGTCCTGGAGGTTGCCTGCGGCCGGAGGCCCATCGAGGAGGATGACGACGCGGACGACGCCGCCACCGCTGGCCGCCGGTTCGTGCTCGTGGAGTGGGTGCTCGGGCACTGGCGCAAGGGCTCCATCGCCGGCGCGGTGGACGCCAGGCTCGGCTCGGAGTTCGACGACGCGGAGGCGGACCTGGTGCTGCGGCTGGGGCTGGCGTGCCTGCTCCCATCGCCCGCGGCGCGGCCGAGCATGCGGCAGGTGACGCAGTACCTCGACGGCAGCGCGCCGTTGCCGGAGCTGCCCGCGACGCACGCCAGGTTCAACACGTTCGAGGGCGTGGGGAAGCACCAGCAGGCGCTCTTCGACTCGTGGTCCGTCTGGCGGCCGACCTCGACGGCGGCGACGAGCTTCGCCACCATGTCTGACATCGGCCTATCCGGCGGCAGATGACACGGCCGTATACGCGTTCCTCCTCCATTGGAGGTTGCGATTGTTTAGAGTTCCAATTAGCAATTGGGAAGCGAAGCTAATTGTGATGTCCCAGCGGATGTAGTGGCGCGATGATTTGATCAGAACGCAAAATTTTGACCCTTTCGTATATGGCCTCTTAATATGATAAGCTTATCTATCTTTGTTGGAGTGGTGAACACTATCACTGAATCGAATGAACCATAAGTTTTTATAATCTCTGGCCGTGAAGACCGTTGTCGAATCTTTTTTTAAAATATTAACAATCAAAGTTAAAAAGGATTGACTTTACACAAACCTATATGAACTTATATTTCCGATCAGAGCAAGCAAATATCATGGCGCCAGGGGAGGGTGGTGCAGATGAATCGTTTCATCCAGTGACTTGTCTATAGCAGCCAGGGACTGGGGAATTTATTGGTTGTGACAGAAGTTGAATGGCTTCGTTTGAAATCATCAGATTCAGAACAAAAATTGAAGGGTCTAGCACATCATGGTTAATATATATGGTACTCCTTTGAGAAAATTCCAAGGCTTAGGTCATCCACCTTGAATAGATCTCGATCGAAGTACTACCTCAGTCCTGAATATAGTTATTTTTAGATTTTCTTCGAGTCAAGCTTTTTAAACTTTGACCGTAGATGGTAAAAAATCTATAAAGATTGACAACATAAAAATAATATTAATTTATTCATAACGAAATCAACTATAGTAATATGTAACTTTTTCTATTTAAAAATTATTATTTTTGAGATATTATTGGTAAAAGATGAACTGTTATATTTTAAGACGGAGGCAGTACTAGCTGGAGAGAGATAAGCTCAATGAGAACGTGCGTGAAATGAGTGAGGACCGTCATCTTGCGGGCTCACATCAGCACAATGGAATCCAAAGCGTAGGGCGGCACTATAGTAGTACTACCTCCCAAACCATTTCTCAAAACCATAAAACAGGCACATTGTAGGCAGCACTCGTCTACAGAACAAAACATTAATTAACCTATGATATGATTGGAAGTTCCTCTTCAATGAGAATATGTAGGAGAACGACAATGTGTCTTTGAATAATGCTACTTGGAAGTTTCTTCAGAAGGTCCCAACAAAGTTTTTTTTTCTTTTTTTGAAAAGAGGTCCCAACAAAGTTAAGGCTAACGTGCAGCTCAGACAAAAGAAAAAGGATGCGGGGAATAAATAAACAGCAAGGACATTTCAGTCAACACTCGACAGAGCTGGTCAATTGTCCAATTCAAAATCAAGCAGTATAACATAAGTTGTGCAATCTACAGAAGGGCAATGTCCACACGTTCTTGTCATGGTCACGCAATCTAAAAATTTGACAAAATTCAAGTGGATTTGTACGTTCGGTATGTTTGGTTTGCAATGCAGGTGAGCCATACCAATTCAGAATGGCATTTGGATTGCTGCCGTGTCAAATTTTGGCAACACTGTAAGTATGACACAAGGGGTACATGCATCATCTTGTTTTGTAGCTAAAACCACAAGGAGTATTGTGATAAAAGACAAATTACATATTGGATACACGGTTTTGAGAAAATAAAATTGATTTTAGCTTGATAACCGGAGATTATTAGGCTCCGTGTGGTTGCCTGCCACTTCACTGGAGTTACTGTACGTCACACGAGGAATTAGAACCAGTCCGTCAGTCCATGATTTCTATCTTTGGACCGACCATAAGCCATAATTTTGAAACAAAAATTTCAAACCTATAAAGTCATAATTTGCAGAGCGAGCATCCAAATCGAATTTTGATTGCATCGTTGTGTTTTTATATGGCAAGATCTTCAAAGTAAGGTGACATAGTTGATTATGTTTAGATGACATTTGTCAAATATATTTTTTTATGAAATTAGAATATCGTTTCATGAGGTTCAAGAGAAAATTGTTCTAGTTTCAAAAGAAATAATCTTAGTTTACGGAAAATATTCCAGTTTCATGAGGTAAAAGTTCCCAACTCCGGGAGAAAATGTTCCAGCTTAACGAAAAAAATATTCCAACATGTAGAAGAATAAAAATATTTATGTTGGATTCCATTTTGTTATACTAATTCTAAGCAGCAGAAATGTTCAAATTAATTCAAAAACGGATCTATAGTTTAAGAAAAAAATTAAAGTTTCAAAAGTACTCGCGTGTATCACAACACAACTAGTGACCACTACTAGTCCCGCGTGCAACTTTTAACAAGCATGCTACTTCAAACCATGTCTTTATTAGGCTGTCTGATATAAATTAGGGTGAGCAAATCAGCTGTCTAGATTCATCTCTAGCTACCCTTTTCTTGCTATAGTGTCAAATTCTAATCGACTTTAATTTAAATAGCGGCCAAATTTTCAGGATGTGTCAAAAATTGTTTTTTAAGACGTGGCAAATTTTGATCCGGCTTTTCAGGGCAACGAACGTAACGTGCCTCGCCAAAATTTGGTCGCGTCGTTGGATTTTAGCACTACCTGGCCCGTGTCTGCATCACGCTGTGGTCACACCTGTGAATCTTGTTTAGCCGCCGTGGCCCGCGTTTGTGGATGCAGGTCGCTCTCGTTGGTGACCTTCTCTGTTCTTTCGTGCTCCGTCCTCGGTTTCCTGCAGCCTAAACATGCGCACCTGGGCCACGGGTGGCATCTTTTGCTTGTGACATGGCGACTCTAGTGGATGGAGCAATCGGAGGAGGCTGTGATGTAAGCGTGACGACCGTGCTGCCGGGTTTCGCCATGGGCGCTAAGGTTTGGCAGCTGAGGGTGGTGGTTGTGGTCGTCGGCATGGGCATCGTGGCCGCTGGCGCCGCGGAGTTCGCGTACGACGGCTTCGGCGGCGCGGGCCTGGCGCTCGACGGCATGGCGACCGTCACGCCGGCCGGGCTGCTGCAGCTCACCAACGACACGACAATGCCCAAGGGCCACGCCTTCCACCCGGAGCCCGTCACGTTCCGGCGGCCGGTGGGATCAGCAGGCGGCGGCGGCGCCGCCGCCGCCGCCGCGGCGATGTCCTCCTTCTCGACCACGTTCGTGTTCGCCATCGTGTCGGAGTTCCTGGACCTGAGCACGAGCGGGTTCGCGTTCCTGGCGGCGCCGGCCACGGACCTGTCCACGGCGATGCCCAACCAGTACCTGGGGATGTTCAACGGCACCGACAACGGCGACCCCCGCAACCGCATCTTCGCCGTCGAGTTCGACACCGTGCGCAACCCGGAGTTCGCGGACATCAACAACAACCACGTCGGCGTCGACGTCAACAGCCTCAACTCCTCGGCCGCCGAGGCGGCGGGGTACTACGACGACGCCACGGGCGCGTTCCGGAACCTGAGCCTGATAAGCCGGGAGCCCATGCAGGTGTGGGTGGACTACGACGCCGCCACCGCGGAGATCACCGTGGCCATGGCGCCGGCGCGGTCGCCCAGGCCCAAGAGGCCGCTCCTGTCCAAGAGGATCGACCTCTCCACGGTCATCACCGACACGGCGTACGTCGGCTTCTCGTCGGCGTCCAGCATCGTGCTTGTCAAGCACTACGTGCTCGGCTGGAGCTTCCGCCTCGACGGCGAGGCTCCGGCTCTCAACTACGCCAAGCTGCCAAAGCTGCCGCGCATTGGCTCCAAGCCCCCGTCCAGGGCGCTGACCATCGCGCTGCCGATTGCCGCCGCGGCGGCCGCACTCGCGGCGCTCGTCGTCGGACTCTTGCTCCTGCGGCGACGGCTCAGGTACGCCGAGCTGCGCGAAGATTGGGAGGTGGAGTTCGGGCCACAGCGTTTCGCTTTCAAGGACCTCTACGACGCCACCGGCGGCTTCAAGGACAAGTGGATGCTCGGCGCAGGAGGCTTTGGCAGGGTGTACAAGGGCGTGCTCCCGGGCCCCGGGACACCGATTGCCGTGAAGAAGGTGTCTCACCACTCAAGGCAAGGGATGAAGGAGTTCGTCGCCGAGGTCGTCAGCATCGGTCACCTCCGGCACCGCAACCTCGTCCAGCTGCTCGGCTACTGCCGGCGCAAAGGGGAGCTCCTGCTGGTCTACGACTACATGCCATACGGTAGCCTCGACAAGTATCTTCACGGCCGCGCCGACGAGCCCGTCTTGGGCTGGACGCCGAGGCTTCACATCATCAGAGGCGTCGCCGCGGGGCTGCTCTACATGCACGAGGACTGGAAGCAGGTGGTCATCCACCGGGACATCAAGGCGAGCAACGTGCTCCTCGACGGCGACATGAATGGGCGGCTGGGCGACTTCGGACTTGCAAGGTTGCACGACCATGGCGCCGACCCGCAGAGCACGCGCGTGGTCGGCACCATGGGGTACCTGGCCCCAGAGCTGGTGCGCACCGGCAAGGCGACCACCCTCTCCGACGTGTTCGCCTTCGGCGTGTTCCTCCTGGAGGTCGCGTGCGGCCGGAGGCCCGTCGAGGAGGACGCAGACACCGACACCGGCGACTGCTTCTTGCTCGTGGACTGGGTCCTGGGGCACTGGCGCAATGGCTCCATCACCAGCGCGGTGGACGCCAGGCTCGGCTCGCACTACGACGCAGCGCAGGTGGACCTGGTGCTGCGGCTGGGGCTGGCGTGCCTGCACCCGTCGCCGGCGGCTCGGCCGAGCATGCGGCGGGTCACGCAGTACCTCGATGGCAGCGAGCCGTTGCCGGAGCTGGCCGCGACGTACATGTCGTTCAACTCGTTCGTGGGCATGGAGAGGTACCGGCCTCTCTTCGACTCGTGGTCCGTCCGGCAGACCACGGCGGCGATGAGCGTCGCCACCATGTCTGACATCGGGCTCTCCGGCGGCAGATGACACGACCATGTAGGTGTCCGTCCGTAGTAGGCTTTCAGTTTCAGATAACAATTGTGAGGAAGAGATGTGATGTTTCATTGGATTGATTCGATTTGGCCACATAAATTGGTGGCCATGTCAGCTTTTCTAGGATTTGGTGGAGTGGACCGAATTAACTTACGTTAAAAAAAGTACGTTCAAAATTAACTTACGATTCTGGCCGTGAACATTGTTCGGTAACGTTTTCCATGTTTGCAGCAGTCATGGTGACAAAACAATGCAATGCTCAGACTTCAGAGACAGACAATGGAATCACACTTTCCTTAGCATCGTTCTGTACATGGGAGCTCCGCGAGCGAGGACATGGCGCTCCCAGTCGGACACCACGCCGAACGGGTTCTCCATCCGGTGGCCACCATCATCGCCGTCCACGACAAGCTGGCCCTTGCCGTAGGAGAGGAACTGCTCTTTCATTCCGAGCAGAACGGATTCCACGTCAGACTGCAGATAAACCTGAAGTGGTAATTGCAGTATCTGTGTTAGGATCAGTGTCTCTTCAACAAGAACCATGCTTCATTGATCAGCAGAATTTTGGGTCTATCCTAGATTCAGAGATGATGAACATAACATACCTGTCCATTGGTCCGAAGAAGATCGGTGATAGCTTCAACGAGCATTCTTCGCACCATTCTCCACCTATTTTGCTCTTTGTTGAAGTCAGGATTCGGGCACTGAAGAAGGGAGACAATAATCAACAAACAAGATGACCGCATAGACCATGGAATAGCATAAAAGGTTTAAGTGCTAGGGCGATGCATCTGAGCTAATGTGGGAAAGTGAAGCTACAGAACCAATGTTTCCATGAAGCATACAAAGTAACATCCCAGGTAACATTCAAGTCTCATGAGCGTCGTATTGCTTTCATCCCTTTCTATATGGAGGTCATAATACTAATGTCATAGAGCATATGGACCTTAAGAAATGATAGGATTTCAACAATGTTGATCCAACAATCCAAAAATACAGATCAAGATTTTTTTCACGAGTTTGCCCTGGTTCTACATTGGGAGAGCAAGTTATTTCCCTCAAATAACAGAATGGCTATACTCTATCACTTAAAACTGGCTTCTTTCTTTTTTCTTCACTTCGTACCTTCTCTGTACTCTTTTTTAATTTACTAATGTATAATAATAAGTAGGGGCACAACCCCTCCTGTTTCCTTAAAAAAAGCATATGAACCATAGGAGTAGAAGGAAACCTGTATTGTGACAAGAGTCAACCGTCCAGGATAACTTGAAACTATGGAGTGGAATGTGGACGTTGCATTCGTTGATACAAAATATCTGTCAGAAAAATAAACAACAGCAATATTGATGACGAAACATAGAAGGTAACACAAAAATAGACAAAGGAAAATGATAACATTAGTCTCAGACTGTCAGTTCATACAATTATTGGTAAAAACTGAAAGCACATGTACACACACGTTCTGATAAATGAACGAATCACCACAAGAACTTCATGTACAAGGACTACTAATGAGCAGCAAGTCCTTGAATCTGGGTTTTTTAGAGCTTCGTTCCAAGCAGATAGATTTTGTCACCAAAACACGGTCATACTTGTGCATCTTGTTGATGATCTAATTTTCTAGAATGAGATTTCTGAAAATGGTTTAAAGGTCCATAACATTTTGATGGCACCTGTGCACATTGCACAGAAAGATCCATTTGGTTACTCAAAGTCAAAGAAAGCAATCCTGCTCTTTCTCCTGATTAGAACGTGATGCTTACAAGAGAGAAGTTTACATTCATAAGGATGTACAATTCAGCTCTAATCTAGGCTCCCTCAAATTCTGTGCCAAACTAATAAGCTAAACTAAAAAAGGAATGTGTAATTCCTAAAGTGCATGAGGCTATTCTGGTATTTTGTTTCATCTTTTTTTTTGTGTAATTAAAAAACAGCTGCAGCAACTGAGATCACTAGCTTATACAGAGAAAGGCCGAGGAAAAGACACAGGCAAGCAACACTTACAGGTTCCTTTTCTCATCTGAAGCCATATCCTCGAGACACCTTATAACAAGCTACAGTAAATGTGAGTTACTGAAAAGGTTAAAGACAAGAATGGGATTCCATAGAGATTAAAATGCAGTAGTTACCTTTTCATTCATCTCAAGCCCAAGGAAATTTGAACTTTCATAACTTTTAGCCATTTGAAAAAGAAACAAACCATTTCCTGCACTAAGAAAGAGTATTTACATGAAAAGAGTGGTTCACAAAAGCAGAGATAGCCTATAATGAAGTAATACTCTAGAATTTGGAAGTTTGAACTCTGACCAAATGTACGGCTACCAAATCCTATCACGAGGTACAAACTGATACTTTCTGGTCATTAGTGTGGACAAGCTGAGAACAAGACTACAAGAATAAATTTATGGAATCTATACTGGAAACACCAATAAAGATGTGTATTGGTAAATGTTGAGTTAGTTCAATACTATCTGCTTTCTCGTATCTTTCACGGATGTTGGTTAGCTAGTACGTTACTAATAAAAAGGAGCATATACACCATAATTCCCAAAAGAAATATACTATTCCACTTCATTTTGTACTCATTTATGAAACAAATACCCAATTTAAAATATTTAAGGAGGCATACCACTTCCAATATCAACCACTAAGGGTAGTGTAGGATCACAGAAGACAGAGCTCCATGGAATCCGGTAGGGGTAATGCTGCAAAAAGTTTCAATATGAAGAACCAAATATATCTATATCATTGGAACTAAAAGATACTCCACTACATTATTAAACATTAATAAAGAAAATGTAGTTTAAAAACGTGGGCACCCATCTCAATGAAATATTCAGGTACAAGTCCAACGACTGGGATAGGAACAGAGGATGACACTGAGACCTTTAAATCATATTTTAATACAATGATTACTGTTTCTGGAACCAAGTTATGCAGACATAGCACATAAGATCCATCGCTGTTCAGGACTTTCAGGCTGTATACAAACCAATATGCCAATAGAAGTCCTTGAGCAATCATTAGAAATCCTTGAGCACAAAATTCAATCAATAATTTTCTTATCTTAATTGATCCACATGTCATTTCTATATAGTAGATATTCTCCATCTATAACACTGATGCAATGTTGGAGGATTTTAATGCCATTAAATCTATATATAACTCCAATTTTCTTGTACTATTTGGATTATTTGTGTTCCATAATACAATATACAATGGAATTTTATGTTTTGGAACATGCTCGATCCTTAATCAGACATGTAGATGGGACCACTTAGATCTTTTGCTATCTGCAATTCATACCAGTATATTTATGCCACCATATGATCCAATGTAGGGTCATATGAAAATAAAAGAATTGTATAGGCACACACATATGTGCTGGCCTGCTGAGAGGCGTTGAGGGGACAGTCTACACTTTCAACTTCACTGTGATTTAAAGTGTGCTTCATTTGTCACATATTGAATAAATAACATGGATGAATTGAAACAATACTTTGCTGATGAAAATTTTTACTGTTATATGAGCAGCACTATGACCCAACAGAATAGTTTCCAGAGCATTACTTACTTTATCCAATGCTGCTATGCCAGGCAATATTCTTCCTTTGAGGAATTCCCATACGACAGTGGCATTTTGAAATTCTATATATCGAGATGAGGAATCCATATTCTGTCTTAATGTGTTGCATGCTGCACTCCCTACTAAAATAACTTCACAGCTATCAAAGCTTGCTTTTTCCAGTATTTGACCCAACTGTGTTGCTCCGGCTGAGAATTCTTCTGCTAAATCGTAGTTTGTAGGTCCAATCCATAGTATCTTCTGTAAAAAAATGTCATAAGTTGGCCAGTATCTAAAAGAGTATCGTAAGATGAATGCAACTTGATAGGAAGAAAGGAGAAATCCAATCAATGGCAGTTCACAGACACAACTTATCACATATCGACCAAAGTTAAGCTTTCAAACTGATCTGGATGTAATTTTATCTTTAATACTTCCCTTAGACCATATAGATCAATACGAACTAAACTAATATATAATAAACAAGAGAAGGAAAAAATAAAGTATGAAATAATGGATTTAAGCAAACACTAATTAGTTTCATGTGCTGCACTACTAACTACGATTATTTCGCAAACCCACTCAAACTAACTGAAACAACGTTTCCATTAATACCATTCTTACCTTATATAATGGTATTATAGAAGAAATTTTCTCCAATGTTGATGGTCCTATATCAGCTGGTGTCCAGCCTAGAAAAAAGTATGGAGAAATCGCAGGTATTAGAATAATTCATAACTGCTTCAAGTAATTGCTAACATGCCATTTCCATAACTTTAACTGTTAACACGATCACTGAATTTATTTTAGGAAATACCTATAGCGCAATGAAAATGCTAGTTTTAAGAAATAGCTATAGGGAAATCGAAATGCTAGAATTTGCAGATAGCGCCAAACTCCATAAACACGCCCAGTACTATAAATTGCAAAATGCAGGTTCCTTTGGAAACTGTCAGTTTAAAAATGAAGGGAAAAAAAACTCGACCAACCTAGGGGGAAATAGGTGTCGAATAGAAACCTAAATTCGAATTAAAAAGGACTCGAACCTAAGGTGGTGGGAGTGTACACACACACCTCCCACCAACTGAGCTAGGCTCAGTTCCTGGCAAGTGGCAACTGGCATATAAAACAAACATTTCATTGTTTAATTGCTATTAGCATAATATTGCTGCTAACAATCCAATTCAACATGTTTGTCCATGATGTAATTGACAAGTAACTTGTTAAGTGGTGAGAAACATGTTTTGCAGACAGGATGATGCTTAATCTAACCAAGGAAAGCACAATTTCATAAATGTTACCACGGAAAAAGTTGCTTGAGAAACACACGAAGGGCATGAAAATTTCCTAGTAATACTCACCATCCAGTTGTCCAGTAGAGTTAATTACTCCCAATGTTCCACTATCGTCATTGTTCAAGCACCAGAGATCTGTTGGATAATAAATAGGAACATTCCTATCCCTAGCAACTTGTATAATCTGTAGTACTTCCATAATTGCATTTCTTTCAATGAATTGAGAGGGCACTGACATTCCAAGGCCATTCATTATTTGAAATGATAATTTTCCAACAAAG
The DNA here is from genome assembly GCF_002211085.1 of Panicum hallii. Classification (NCBI taxonomy): domain Eukaryota; kingdom Viridiplantae; phylum Streptophyta; class Magnoliopsida; order Poales; family Poaceae; genus Panicum; species Panicum hallii. The sequence continues at coordinate 15,947,971 of NC_038050.1, read as the reverse complement.
AACAACCCATCACATAGAGAGATTAACATCCGAAGAGCAGGTGCCTTTCTCAAGAAGTTACTGCCTCCAATCTGCAATAACAAGAACAAGTCATCAGAAATAAATTAACCTGGCAATAGGAAGCAGTTGCACATTTTCGGCTTTAAAAGGTATTTCGTAGTGACACATGGATCCTACTTGCATATGGTTCATATGAAATACCCATTGCTAGGACCAATGAATTTATTGTTCAATTGCCATTAATCATCTACTTTAATCAGTAATCACTATGTTTCATGTAAATAAAATCTGAAACATAACTGAAAGTGACAACACAGAATATTTACCGATGACCTTAAGATTACAGAAGGATAAAATGTAATCATAATATTTCGCAGTATCTGTCTTTCTAACAAAAACTCAAGAAACGAAATGCAATTATATTATCAGCATATGATCCCTGGCATAATGCCTAAACCTTTGTTCACCCACTTAATAAAAAAGAATACCAGTATACACTACTTATGGCTAGTTAGGTACTTTTGTATAGGTTCTCAGTGGCTGGGGGAATTCTGCTTTAATAATATGAAACATAGCAAACACTAGTAGTACTTGCCTAAGTCCATAGACTTATGTCTGTAAACAATAGGGAAACGAAATTTTGGTTGTTTGAAGTGCATTTAACAAGCCATTCATCTTTCTTCGGTGGTTCCAGAGCACAGAGGATATATTAGCATTTCATGGATGAAGAAAACAGGTTGAACTAGCATACTTTAAATACGTTGTTTTTCCTTCATGTCGAATACAGAAAGCAAAGCTGAAACCTATTTCGTTAAAAAAAAAGACAACTGATTTTTGAGAGCTAGATCATGGATAAAGTCTGTCAGCTACATATACATAGAAAAAAATAGGCTAATTATTACAATTGCAATATATGGGCGCCTCGTGGTGTCCGTGATCTTTATCAATCGCGTAAGCTCCTCCTCAAAATGGAAACCAGCAAGAGATGCATAGCAGAAGCGGGTGATGCCAACAGTTGATGCAAGAATCTTATGAGACAGTGAGAAAGAATCATTGACAAATATTGTGGCACCTGAAGCTAGCTTCTGAGAAAAATCATTGCAATTAGCAACTTCTCCTCTGAAGCTCAGAAGATTTTCAAACAAAATAATGTTGTTCTGCACCCACTCTTCCATCTTAAATGATGTTAAACCAGGTGCACCATCTACTGGGATGACTTGTAATTGAAGAAGTGATGACAAGTACTCTGACAAAACCAGAATTTATGATGTGTCAACATAAAACGACCAGCATTTAAGGCAGATTATTTTTCAAGCTATCAACTACAGATAATGTTTTGATTTTGCAGATCCTTTGAAAATTGGTGCAGTTGTTTGTCTTATTAAAATGATAGGCAAATGGCCAAATGACCAATTTATCACCATCAACAATGGCAAAGGACTGTAATTGTGCAGATTCCCATAGTGGGACATCTTCTGTATAGGAACTCAACATCTTCCTTTTACAAAATTCAAGATTATTTTCAAGCTATCAGCTAAAGATACTGTTTTTTATTTTGCAGCTCATTTGAAAATTGGTTCAGTTCTTTCTCTTATTAAAATGATAGGGCAATGACCTAGTGACTTATCACCATCAACAATGGCAAAGGACTGTAGTTCTGCAGATACCCATAGTAGGACATCTGCTGTATAGGAACTCAACATCTCCCTTTCACAACATTCAAAACCATTCCTTCTTTCAGTTAAAAATAGAACTCAACATAGGCGAATTTAAAAAAATCAGTGTAATTAAAGAAATAGGGGTGTGCAATTCAGTATTCTGCTATACTGACATAAAAAACTGGAAAAAACCCTGCAAAAGAATCAATTGATTTAATCTCTGGAGATATGTAACTCAAGAAGGAAGTAACAGAAGATATGTTAAGAAATTCGTGTTGCACAATAAATAATATTATGAACATTGACTAACCTGCAAAAGAGTCAATTGATTTAATCTCTGGATTATCGGACTGAAGAACTGTATCCCAGCTGGTGACTATAACCACTTTTGCCCTTGCTTTGTACAAGTATTTGATAGTTAGCAATGCTCTTTCAAGTGAGAAAGTGCATGTTCCTAAATGTCCCAAGAGAAGTGCAGAATCAAGACGCACCGCAACCACTTCTCCGCGAAGTTTTTCAGTTGGAAAGTTCCTAAGAGATTGTACATGCAGATACGATGTTGACTGACCAATACAAGAATATCTGTCCTTCTACAGTGGTGTAAAAGAAAAAGGTTAGCATTCCATCTCAGCAGGAATTGAGGTGTAACATTTAAACAAGCAGGAAACATAGAAAGGAAATCACTATCTCAAAAGTATTGCAGAGTTTAAAAAGTATCCTTCTAACATGTTTGTTTCAGCACACCATTCCCTGATCTGTTTTATATAAAAATGTAAGACAACATGATTATAGTTATGCTGAATTTTGGCTTTGTAACTTATATTCTTGTGATGTAAAAACTTAAAAGAATCTACATGCAGTTCATCAAAGACCTGAATTTATCATTCCCACAAGTCCCAAAAGATCTGTCCTTAGCATCCAATGTTACCTTAAGTTTGGAGAAAGCACTGTTGCATTCAAATTAAGATATCACGACATAAGTAAAAGAAAAGTTCAAGTATGACTATAACTACTAATCATATTACACACTATTTAAATATCCAATTATCCAGTGCACTCGAGATACCTCTTTCTGATTATGAAGTAAACTCGTAGACTGCCACAGCTGAGAGCACTGTAATCTACATTTCAACCTGGATAGTCCTAGCCCCCCTACAATATCAAGTAAACAAAATCAATATGGTATAGGAATCTCAATGCATCCAAAGTACACAAAAACATCTAAAGAACCAAAGCACACCCAACTCACCTGAAAAGTAACCACTATGTGTTGCGACCCGGAACCCAGCGGATGCCAGCCATGGCTCTAACCAAGGAGACCCTGATGAGCGTGACTGAAAGTTAGAAGCCTGCATATAGCCTTCCTTCTGAAATGCCAGGTGATGTGGATGCCCGCAAGTGAGGTTTAAATTAAGCGTAACACGTGTATAAGATCAATCCCAATCATTTCACAGTGATTTGTTGCAAATGCACAGTGACGAGTTAGGGGCAGCAACCAGCAAGCCCGGGCAGTAGAGGTGGCCTCAGTGACGGTCGCACGGCTGGACGAGCGGCGGCTCCAGCGGCCGGCGTGGCAAGGCAAGTGCGGATCTGTTACCGGCGGCCAGTGGCTAGCTGCAGCTCTGGCCGGCGAGGCGAGCGGTGGCTCCGGGTCAGCGCGCCAAGGCGAGGTGCCGCTTGAGGGGCCGGCGGGCGGGGGCTAGCTGCAGCTCTGGCCGGCGAGGCGCGCGGCTCCGGAGCAGCGCGCCAAGGCGAGGTGCCGCTCGAGGGGCCGGTGGGCGGGGCGAGCGACAGCTCTGGAGGCCGGCTGGTGGGGCGAGCGACGCCTCCGGGGACCGTTACGGCGGTGCGAGTTGCGGCGCAGGCCGCCGGCCGGCAGGGGCGGGTTGAGGCTTGGGCAACCGGCACGACCAGGCAAGCTCTGCCGGCCACCGGGTTTGGGTGCCCGCACGGCCAAGCGAGCGACGGCTCCTTAGCTCCGACGGGCCGGATCGACGAGATCAAGCAGGCAACCTCGACCTTTCCCACTCAAACCCACCCCTCTCGCTGGGATAAGATCACTGGGATACGTGGCCCTCATTTCCCATTCCCGATTCTAAGATTTATCCCTTTCCCAGTATCCAAACGAGGGTTTAAAACCCTCTCCTCGTATCCCATTACCACCCCTCATTTCCCACTTCCCAAACACCACATATGGGATTCAGTTCAACGCCCAAAATTTTAGAAGATAACCTGGCATTAGTAATTCAGCACGCGGCAACAAATCGCAACAGATCCACTCCAAAAATACCAACCCCCAGAATAATGCATCCAAGCAAGATGGGGGGCTTACATACTAGCAAAAGAAGGGAAAATCAATCCAACGGCCCGGTTTGGTCTGGCTGCTCCAGTTGCGGAGGACGAGGAGGAGGAACAGGACGGCCCTGGTTTCGTCTAGCTGGGGCAAGGCTTTTAGAGTTGCTTGGCGCGGTAGGGCGAGGAACGTTTGTGTCATGATGATGGAGCTCGGGAGGGGTGTGTGTCCTTGTGGTGATGAAGCGGCCGCCGACAACGTACGGGATGCCAATGAGGTGGGAGAGTGATTTTAGGATAAGAAGGGGGAATGAAATGCAGGAGGTATTTGCAGTCATATATGTAATTGAAATACGACCCATCATAGAAGGACCGGCCTGTAAAAACAATACAGAGGGCAGATGAGGAAGCGCTAGTCAAGATGATAGCCAGGGGCGCAGTACGTGTTGATTTATATCGCCAATAGCGCAGCACATGTACAAGGCAACAATCTCAGGTGATCACGGCATGAGAGTCCCTAGGATCCTATACAACAGTTTCTATTTTTACAAACTCTATCTTTAGTAACAAACCTACAACCATGGACTCTCATACCGTCTTACCCAAGATTTACATTGACACATCAACACGACACAAACTATTTCTAACAACCTCCCTCAATCACAACTTAGTTAAGTTGAGATTGATCTTGAAATTCTCTACTAGCCTCACAGGTAAAGCCTTGGTGAATCCATCAGCTACTTGATCCTTGGAGGAGACAAAGTCAATTTCAAAACGTTTCTGCTTGACTCGATCTCTCACAAAATGATAGTCCACCTCAATATGTTTTGTTCTAGCATGAAACACAGGATTGCTTGAAAGGTATGTAGCTCCTAGATTGTCACACCATAATTTGGCAGCATTAGGACTCTTCACACCTATCTCATGTAACAAAGTCTGTATCCACATCACCTCTGCCGTAGCATTAGCTATTGCTTTATACTCTGCTTCAGTACTGGATCCAGAGACAATGGATTGTTTGCGAGCACCCCAAGACACTAAATTAGTTCCTAGAAAAACTGCAAACCCTCCTGTGGATTTCCTGTCATCCACACAGCCTGCCCAGTCAGCATCTGAGAAGGCACTTACTAGTGTGAAAGCTGACCTGTGAATCTTTAGCCCGAGTCCAGTGCACTGCTTTATATACCTTAATATTCTTTTCACAGCCTCCCAATGTACTGTAGTTGGAGCATGAAGAAACTGACAAACCTTATTCACCGCAAATGAAATATCAGGCCGTGTTAATGTTAGGTATTGCAATGCTCCTACAATGCTCCTGTATCTTGTGGTGTCTTGAGCTCCTAGAGGAGTTCCTTCGTACAGAGATAGCTTCTCACTGGTGGATAACGGTGTATTGACTGGCTTACAATCTACCATGCCGACTCTCTTCAGTAGATTAGACGCATATTTTTCTTGTGTAAGCAAAATTCCACCGTTTGTTTTATGTACTTCAATACCAAGAAAATAGTGAAGCTCTCCCAAGTCCTTCAATGCAAAATATTCTTTAAGATCTCGAAGTAATAAACTTGTTGCTTGCTCGGTGGAACTTGCCACAATTATGTCATTGACATACACAAGAACAAACATTGTGATGCCTCCCTTACTGAAGAAGAACAAGGATGTGTCAGCCTTGGATGCTTTAAACCCCAATTGAATCAACCGTTCACTTAATCTGGAGTACCATGCTCGAGGAGCTTGTTTCAACCCATATAACGCTTTATCAAGTTTGCACATAGTTAGGCTGGTTTGGATCCTCAAAACCAGGAGGTTGATGCATGTATACATCTTCTTCTAAGAGTCCATGTAAAAATGCATTCTGCACATCGAGTTGGCGAAGGGACCATCCACAGAACACAGCTAAAGACAATATGACTCGAATAGTTGCAGCCTTAATTACTGGACTGAATGTATCTTCATAATCAATTCCATACCTTTGCTTGAAGCCCTTGGCAACAAGGCGAGCCTTGTAACAATCTAGACTCCCATCAGGCTTTCTCTTGATTTTATACACCCATTTACACCCTATAACATTGGTTCCCCTCTGTGGCGGAACTAGGTGCCATGTTTTGTTCCTCATCAATGCTTCATCATCAATGCTTCATATTCAGAATTCATGGCCTGTTTCCAATTTTTATCCTGCAGTGCATTAGCTAGATCAGTCGGTTCACCAGTGCTAGCTAACATCCCGTACCTGACCGTGCCATCAGTATAAATTTTCTTCTTTTGAATGCCGTGCTGGAGCCTTGTTACCGGCCGCAGAGGAGCTGCGACCTCTTCTGGTGTACCGGCATCAGGTAACGTCGTTCCCGTGCCTGAAGCACGCGCAGTCCGTGTCGGAGAGGCTTCAGCAACAGGTGAGAGTGGGTGCACAGTTGATTGGCCCCCATGCAACATCACCTCGGTGGAAACGGGCACGATCGGCTGGCTGCCAGACCCGCCTGGCGAGGTGGGCGCGGAGTCTGATGGAGACCCAGGCGGCTGGACACACGCTGATCCGGGCGCAGAAATTGGCTGAGGATCATCGCGTGACTCGTGTCGCTGCTTCCAACGGTGATATCATATGTATCTGGCACCTGAAGTAAGCTAGAATCTCCACAAGAATTGTTAAATCCATTAGGCAAATTGACAGGCAAATTAATATGTTGATCATCCAAACTATTGTCCCCTTTGGTAACCACGTGATCAGGAGATAACAGAAGGATCTCTGAGCGCAGACGAGCACCCGCATTGGGATGCATCTCGGCAAAAGGAAAAATAGTTTCATCAAATGTGACGTCTCTAGAGATATAGACACGCCCGGATGCAATGTCCAGACATTTATACCCCTTGTGAAGATTACTATAGCCCAAAAAGACGCATCTCTTAGAGCGGAACTGGAGTTTATGGGCATTATATGGGCGAAGATTGGGCCAACAGGCACAACCAAACGTCCGTAGGGAGGAGTAATCTGGTTTTTTACCAAAGAGACGCTCCAGGGGCGTAGTAAAATTGATGACTGCACTAGGAAGGCGATTGATGAGATATGTGGCTGTGAGGAACGCTTCGTCCCAAAATTTCAGGGGCATACTGGCGCATGATAGAAGAGCTAGACCAACTTCAACGATGTGCCGATATTTGCGCTCGGCGGCACCATTTTGTTGGTGTGCATGAGGACAAGAAACATGATGCGAGATGCCAATTTTAGTAAAAAAGGAGCTAAGCCTTTGATATTCACCACCCCAATCAGTTTGGACAGCTTTTATTTTCCGATCAAGTAACCTTTCAACGAGGTTCTGAAAATCATGAAATTTCTGAAAGACTTCAGACTTATATTTAATGAGGTAAATCCAGGTAAACTTACTGTAATCATCGATAAAACTAACATAATACTGTTTTCTACCAACAGACTCGATAGCTTGACCCCACACATTAGAGAATACAAGTTCTAAAGGGGCACTAGATTGACTCACTAACTTAGGATAGGGCAACTGTTGTGCCTTTGCTTGTTGACAAGCATCGCACACATGCTCATTATTGGACTTTGAAGCAAATGAAAGGCTATTATTACTGATGATGTGACGAACGATCGGGGAAGCTGGATGTCCTAGTCGTTCATGCCACCGAGACATGGACGGGCGAGACGCCGTGAGGACTTGTTTTGGTGATGAAGGAAGAGAATATAGCCCCCGATGACAATGACCTTTAAGCAGAGTTTTCTTGGTTGCCTGATCCTTAACCAAAAAATAGGTGGGGTGAAATTCCATGTAGGCAGAGTTATCAGAAGTAAATCGACGAACTGAAACAAGATTCTTGGAAGCCTTAGGGACATGCAAATGTTTTTTAACTGAAGATTGCGGCTAGGGGTAACAATAGTAGATTGACCAACATGTTTAATTGCCATACCTGCACCACTTGCAGTGTGGATTTGATCACCACCGTTGTACTTCTCACGCATGGAGAGTTTCTCTAATTCGTTGGTGATGTGGTCAGTGGAGCCGCTGTCGATGTACCAGTTGGTGTCAATATTGTATGAACCGGTTGCCGCTGCTGCATGCTTTTCTTCAGGAACGAAGTCCTCATCGAAGCGGTACCAGCAACGAGCTGCAGTGTGCCCCTCCTTGAAGCACACCTGACAGATCAGTTTGTCCTGTTTCTTGTTGTTGGAGCCGCCACCTTGCTGGTTGCTCCTTTGACCGCGACCACGACCCCTACCATTTGGAGGGCCGCGGCCGCGTCCACGATAGGGACCACCACGATCATGATTATTACCGCGGCCTCCTCCACGGCCGGCCATGTTGGCCGAGCTCTGGTCACCACCTTGGACCAGATCCATCCTGGTCTCGAAGTTGAGGAGCTGTGAATACAGCTCGTCGACGGTCACTGATTCCACCCTCGTGACAAGAGAGGTAACCAGTGACTCATATTCCGCGGGCAAGCCGGTGAGTATGTACTCAACCAACTCGTCATCAGTGATGGGTCGTCCCGCGGCCGCCATCTCATCGCTGAAACCTTTCATCTTGGTGAAATAATCAGTAGCAGATGAGGTACCTTTCTTGGTATTGGCAAGGGAGATGCGCAGATTTACCGCGCGCGCACGAGTTTGTGAGGCAAACATGGCCTCAAGCTTAGCCCATGCATCAGCCGCCGTCTTCGTCTTGGCGATGTAGCTGAGGATGCCAGGAGAGACGGAAGTGAGAAGGAAGCTAAGGATCTGCTGATCTCGTGCCTCCCATTCTTCGAACGCCGGGTTGGAGATCTTCTTGCCATCTTTGTCCTTAATCTCTGTCACAGGCGGCATAGAGGCACCAGTGAGATGGCCGTACAGGCGAGCACCACGCACGGCCGAGAGCACCTGGGCTTCCCAGATGGAGTGATTGCTCCTGGTAAGCTTCTCTGTCACAGCACCGGCTGAGAGAGGTTTGGAAAGGAGGGTCGAAGAAGATATGGTGGGCAGCGATTGGATCTATTGAGTGTTTGTGGCTCTGATACCATGTAAAAATGATACAGAGGGCAGATGAGGAAGCGCTTGGCAAGATGATAGCCAGGGGCGCAGTATGTGTTGATTTATATCGCCAATAGCGCCACACATGTACAAGGCAACAATCTCAGGTGATCACGGCATGAGAGTCCCTAGGATCCTATACAACAGTTTCTATTTTTACAAACTCTATCTTTAGTAACAAACCTACAACCATGGACTCTCATGCCGTCTTGCCCAAGATTTACATTGACACATCAACACGACACAAACTATTTCTAACACGGCCCATGCGCTCCCTCCTCCCCATCTTCTTCCTCCTGACGCCGCCCTCTTCTCCACATCCCCAGCCGTCAGTTGCCGCCACCGCGCCACCCGTCCACCCACCACCACCCACTGTCGCGCCACCGCAGCGCAGGCCTTCTTCTTGGCCCCGCCGCTGGCCACCGCCCACCAGAGGTCCGACCCCGCTCGCCCGGGAGCGCCGCCTCGCCTCCGCGGCCGGCCGAACCGACACAATCGTTGAACCGTCGCCGCCCTTGACCTTCTCCTTCTAAGCCGTCAGCCATGGAGCCGCCCCCACCCCTCGAAAACTCAAAACCCTAAAACCGCCGCCTCGACCACCATCCCGCCAGCGGCAACCTCGCTGCTGGCCGCTCCCCCGAAACCTTAACCCCGGCGGCGGCGGCCGTGAGCCGTAACTGGGCCTTGTGCGACAGGTTGCATCGCACCCGCACGCGTGAACCTGAATATTAGCGAATGAAATGGAGAGCAGTGGCCGGATTTATAGGTCTCCTTTGACAGGCTTTGGTTCGACATGGACCAAGGCTTGATCCACGTTCCAACTTTGGCTGGAATTTTTTCCGGCCCATCCTACAAAGTCCGGTCCACTTCTTTCCACGGGAAAAAGCCATCCACAATTAATATACGCTTCCGCAAGTTTTCATCGCGAGACTTATGGTGTTTATGACCCATGCTATAGTGGACGGATGATTGAGATAAAATGAGGAAGTAAAGGTAGAGTTCGGTAGTAACAATAGGACATTGCACGCGATCTCCCGTAAAATTTTGCAAACTGGATCACCGGAATGATGCAAAGTTCACAAACATCTTGTCAAATAGTGTAAGTTAGAAAATAGGAAATATAAAGAGGAGCATTTGGACTAACCTTCTCAACATAGAGTGATATTCACACATGCGGGTGTAAATTGGTGATCCTTAGTGCACCTCCAACCCTAATGAGAAGTAGTACAAATATTTGAATAAAAAAGATTGAAGATACACCTAAGGATCATTAATTTACACCCCTATGCACACAACACACAAGTAACCATGCAAGTTCATAGCTACATCCACATAGGTGGAGTTCGATATATAATTCAAGCCTTGAAGGGTCAACAAAATCTAGCAGGATGCCGTGTTTAACGTTTCCCCTCTAGCCTCAATTTCCGGCCATAGATGAATGTCCCTGAAGTCTCATTTGGAAATGCAGAATCTGCTTCTAGGGTTTCCTCAAATGAAAAGGAAAACGGAAAAGAAAATAAGAAAAAAAAGGAAAAGGAGTGTAAAGCCTACTCACAAGCGATTATGACATGAGGCCCAAAATTCTGCAGGTCACGCGATCGAGGTTATACGCCTCTGGTTGGCTACAAATCATGTGTGCATGCAAATCTACATAAATGTAGAGCACCCAAAGTATATTTAAAAATGATCATAAACACAAAATTCAAGAGTCGAGCTCTAGATTTAACAAAATACATGCATGTGTTCTCGCCACATCAAAGACCTCGAGGGGTATATGTTGACACGGATTTTGGCTTACCCTTACAAGCACGTACAATATTTATTTCAGTCAAAAATAAAATAATATAGTGGCTAAAGTCCATCTTCCCATCTAAATATGAAATGGATAAATAAATATTACTTTTTAATAATGTTGATATAATTTAATAATGAATATGCATGACCCTTGAAAAGTGCATCCGTAGTAGTGCCTATCTCCAAATATGGTATGTGCACAAGAGTACACTATTCAAAACTAGCAAGTCAACCCCGCATGCGTATAGTATAGGCTAGAATGGATCATTTCTATTCTCTTATATATTGGTAGGCTAGCTTACATTTGTTATCATTAGTATGTACGGATATGTAAGATTATTTGTTGATTGTGCACGTGTTCAATAGGTGGACCATCGCTAGAAAATAATATAATGCATCTCCTTCCAGCATGCATCCTACCTTGATTGGTACCCTGCCATCGTCCTTGCTGAAGGCATCTGCATCCTTGTTTATGGCTACAACCCACAGGTCCTCATAACTAACTATAAATGATGAAAAATTTCTAGACTTTGAAGAGGAAAGAGCCTAGCATTTGAACTCTTTTGCATTTCCATGTTCCTTCCTAACCATTCATAGATTGAATCTTCATCTTCTGAGCCTCACTTGCACCTGCAAAAAGACACACATTAGGACTTCTTTGCATTCACTACCCTATCCAACAGTGTTAAGTTAAAATAACATGGAAACAGGATAGCGCGTAAAGAACTTGCATATCTCAGGCAACCGCGAGTTCTTCTAATTACATATGGACAACATGGCTGTAACATCCTTTACCGTTGGAGCTCGAAAATGATTTGTGAAACCATTAGTTTTCTGATTGCTGCTCGGGCACGGGCAGACGTGTGTATTCATTAGTGGTGTTGTGGATTAGTGTGCCAGTACTAATGTTTGCCTCACAAGTTGTTTACGACGCAACACAGGTTTTGACATTTCCATACTTGACTATTGTTCTTGTTCCTCAAAAAGAAATAAAGAATACTTGGCCATTACATAGGAAGAACCTGGATCTGATGCAGAAGTCAAGCAACATATTTATCCCTCATCCAAATAAATATCTCCTTTTTGTGGTGTTCCCATCCAAACACACAAGACTCAGGCGATCATCAACTAGATCCATCCATTCCTCACTCGGTGCCATCTAGATATGTATTTCTAAACTACACAGCGGACAGATTGGTTGGAGTCAAAACAGAGATACATCGAACAACATGGAAATTTTAGGAAAACGCAGTTCGTATCGATTGGTAAAATGTTCAGTTTTTGACACACCAATGAACTAATTGCTTGGGTTGAGGCAGAACGGCTCGCTAACAAGTAACACCCCGCCGCAGTCAGGGCTATCGCTGCCATAGATGCTCAGACTGGATCGAAAACCTTCAAATGTCGCCGTCGGCAGACCTTTGGTCATTACATCCGCAAACTGCTGATCCGTTGGGACATGAACAACACGTACCTCGCCAATGGCAACTTTCTCTCGGATAAAATGTGTATCGAGCTCAATGTGCTTCGTTCTCGTGTGATGCACTGGATTTGAAGCCATGTAGACAGCTGACACATTGTCACAGTAAGCGATGGTCGCCTTGCGTGGAGGAACACCCAGCTCACCAAGTAAGTTCCGCAGCCAGCAGCACTCGGAAACTGCATTCGCAACAGCTCAGTATTCGGCTTCGGCACTAGAACGAGATACCGTCGGTTGTCGCTTGGAGGAGCATGATACGAGAGAGTCGCCGATGAAGATACAGAAGCCAGACGTGGACCATCTTGTGTCAGGGCAACCGGCCCAGTCGGCGTCTGAGTAGGCGATGATACCCATCGAGCTCGTAGCATGAAGATGAAGGCCGAGCTTGGATGTGCCACGTACATATACCTCAGGATGCGATTGATCAGTGACATGTGAGCGTCTCGAGGATCATGCATGTGCAAGCAAATCTGTTGGACGGCGTAGGACAAATCCGGGCGAGTCACGGTCAGGTATTGAAGAGCTCCGACCAGGCTGCGGTAGAGCGAAGGATTGGCAAGATTGGCACCTTCTGTAGCTGACAATTTTGGTTTGGTGTCGATCGGAGTAGTAATGGGATTGCAATTTGCCATGCCTGCCCGTTCAAGAATCTCTTCAGCATATTTTGCTTGACTGAGAAAGAATCCACGGGGAGATCGCTGCACATCAATACCAAGAAAGAAGCTGAGGTCGCCCATGTCCTTGACAGCAAATTCATTCTGAAGCCGGCTGATAAGAGTGCGTAGGAGCTGATCACTTGACGCGGTGAGCACCATGTCATCTACGTACAGCAGAAGGATTGCCATTTCAGTGCCTTGACGAAGAATGAACGAGTGTCTTTTTTTTTAGATAACAGAAAAAATTATCCGTCTTTACCCTCCTCATCGAGGGGGATTAGACCAATATTATTACACGCAGTAGCAACCACACCACTTCACCCAAAATGTTTAAAGTATAGATCATGCTTATTGAAAACCAATCCGTAAATTAAAAGGCTATCCATGGGAAGAGAAGAAACAAAGAGCCGACATCTCCAGCAAGCGACATGTCTGAATCATCCTCTCCTTTTGAACCTCACTGTGCTGCAACTGCGCCCAGTAGCGTAGCCAATACGTTCCCTGAATAAAACTTGTATAAAAGTTTTTGGTTGACATTTGTTAAAAACAACATCATTTCGAGAGAGCCAAATAACCCAACACATAGCCGATATGCCTGTAAATGAAGTTTTGATTTATGGCCCTCCTGTTTAACCAATGATTAAATAAATCATCAACATCCTTTGGTGGTGCTAAACCAAAAACCAGATGAATAGCATGCCAAAAAAATTTAGCGTAAGCGCAATCAAGAAAAGGTGTTGGATGCAAACTTTGCTTCCAATCCAATTTCGCTTAGCTAAATTATCTTTTATAAGTAACATCCCTTTTTCGAGGCACCACATAAAGATCCTAATCTTTAAAGGTACCTTCGCATGCCAAATTTTTTTGAAACCTTTATATCACTATTAACAAGATTTTTATACATGGAGTGCACTGTAAAGGAGCCATTAGCTTGTAGGGACCATGTGAAGATATCCCTCCCCTCTTGTAAATTAACATTCAACAACTTATTCACCAAACGGAGCCAATCATATAGTTTATCCCCCACTAAAGCTCTCCTAAAGGAGATATTTAGTGGTGAGGTGCTAAACACTTCCGCTAACATGTTGTTTGCGAACAATGTTAAACAAAGATGGGAATTGGGACTTCAATGTCCTGTCGCCTAGCCATATGTCCTCCCAAAATCTTATTTGTGAACCATATTTAAGCGAAAAACGTCCCAAGCTAAGAAACTTATCCTTCACCCCCATTAGGCTAGTCCAAAAGTACGAATCTCCTGGTTTCTTATTGACTTGCCCTAGAGTTTTATTCTTTAGATATTTATTCCTTAGCAACTCTTGCCAAATTCCCTCTTCATTGCATAGTTTAATCAACCATTTACTAAGTAGACATTTATTTTAAATATACATATTTTGTATTCCCAAACCACCTTGTTCTTTTGATTGGCACATCGAAAGCCACTTAACTAATCTGTAACTTTTCTTATGTTGGTCATTTTGCTAGAAAAATCTTGATATGTAATACTCAATTTTCTTAAGAATTCCTCTTGGGACCTCAAAAAAAGATAGCACAAACATAGGTAAACTAGATCACAAAACGGAATTAATTAGTACCAACCTGCCACCTACGGATAAAAGCTTGCCTTCCTGACCGCTAAGCCTTTTCTCGATCCTATCCTCAGTTACTTTCCAGTCCTTGTTGCTAAGCTTTCTAAAATGCATCGGGATTCCTAGGTAATGAAAGGGATACGAGCCTAGTTTGCAACCGAAAGACTTGAGTACATTAATTCGTGTTGCTTTGCTCGACCAAAGCAGAATATCTCGCTTTTATAGAAGTTTATTTTAAGATCAGATAATTGTTCAATGACACATAATAATAGTTTAATACTTTGATGTTCTTTGCTTTGTCAATATCATGGTCCAAAAATATAATTGTATCATTTGCATATTGCAATATAGATAGCCCCTCGTCTACTAGGTGTGGTACAACCTCTTTCACTTGCACATCCACCTTAGCTCTGGCAATGATGATAGCTAGCATATCGACCATTATATTAAATAGTATTGGCGATAGTGGATCACCTTGTCAGAGTCCTTTTTAGTTTGCAAGTATGAGCCTATTTGATCACACTTCTATCCATTTGCACCAAATAAGGAAAGTGTCTGACCGTGATGACTTGAATCCAATGCTTGTGACGAAGTCAGCAAATCGCATGTACCAAGCTCTGGGAGCTTGTTTGAGCCCGTACAGTGACTTGGACAGCAGACAGACAGCATCGGGGGCTCGAGGATCAACAAAACCTGTGGGCTGTTGGCAATACACCTGCTCTTGAAGGTGACCATGCAAGAAGGCGTTAGAGACATCCAACTGCTTGGCAGACCAACCTTTGCTTGCAATCAGTGTCAGAACTGTCCGGATGGTGATTGGCTTTACCACTGGAGAGAAAGTCTCGCCGAAATCTACGCCGGCACGCTGCGAGAATCCACGCACTACCCAGCGAGCTTTGTATCGCTCCAAGGACCCGTCAGGATGAAATTTGTGCTTGAAGACCCATTTCCCAGACACCACATGAACGCCGCGGGGTCGAGGAACAAGGCTCCAGATAGAGTTTCTGCACAGGGCGTCGTACTCGAGCAGCATCGCAGCGCGCCAGTTGGGGTCGCAAAGAGCTTGACGAACGGACGTCGGCACCGGAGATACTGTGCTGGTGGAGGCCGAACACACGTAACGCGGGTTCGGTTTGACGATCCCGGCGCGGCCCCGTGTGACCATTTGATGGCGATCAGCCCGGGGCACCAGAACAGACGACGGTGTTGGAGACGGTGGTGGCGATGATGCGTCCAGGTCGGAGCAGGAGGCATGGTCCGGCGGTGATGACGTCATGGATGATGCGCCGCGACCGGAGCATGACGGCGTCGTGATCACGTCGCAGCCAGAGCGTGGCGGCGTTCCCAGAGCGCGGCGGCGCCGGGACCGTGTCGCGGCCGTGGCGCGTGGTGAAGACGTGGCCGAGACGGGCACGGAGCGTGACAGCGTCGAGAGCTCGTTGCTGCCCGGGTGCGCGGATGTCGTGGTACGCGCTGGCCGGGATGGCGGCGAGGCCGGTGAGCGCGCAGCAGGGCCTGAGGGCGCTGAGGATGGAGGCCGATGATGGTGAACTCGAGTCGGGCGCGGCGGCGGCGCCATGGTGAGTACCTGCACTTGACTATTGTCTTGCATGGGGTCAGTGGTGAGCTGCAAAGGCGATGAGGGCGACGATTCGGTGGCAAAGGGAAAGCGTGTTCCATCGAAGATGACATGGCGTGATGTGATGACACGCCGTGTGCTGAGATTGAAACAGCGGTAACCTTTGTGATCGAGTGAGTACCCAAGAAAGGCACACGGTGTACCGTGCTTTTTGCAATTTGGTCTTTCTTCTCAAAAACTCACTGGACTCAACTTTAGACCTATGTGGTTCACATCATGACTCACAGCGCCGAGCTAATACGTCTTGGCGCCGTGACTCATAACGCCGAGGTGTCATAGCGCCAACCCCCAAAGTGCAGACACCTCGACGCCGTGACTCGTGGCGCCGACCCCCCGGATCCAAAGATAAGTTTACGTCACCCAGAGATCCAAACATAAAATTTTTTCAGAAAAAGGGACAAAATGCAAAAAAATCCGCACGGTGTACCCGAAAAAATGAACTAATTGTTGTTTGGCCAATCAATTGTTAGAGCATATCTAAGAGCCTTTCTAAAATCTACTTTCTAAATCATCATTTAGAGAGTCATTTGAGTAAAAATCATTTTATATATTTTTTACTCTCCAATAGCTTTTATATATCATGTGCGTAGTCTAGAGAGCAATTCTTGTTCTCTATCTTTAGCTAGCGAGAAATAAATCCGGAATAGAGGAGATCTATATTTAGATATTCAATTGAAGAGGTCGTTGGAGGGTAATTTTTTTACCAAATCTCTACTCCTAAAGATCTAAAGAGTCTCTTAGAGATGTTAAAAATTATCCTCCAACAGGTTCTTCAATTAGATATCTAAATATAGACCTCCTCTATTTCGAATTTCTCGCTAGCTAAAGATGGAGAGCGGGAATTGCTCTCTAGACTACGCACAGGATATAGAAAAGCTACCGTAGAGTATAAAGATATAGAAAAATAATTTTTATTCAAATGACTCTCTAAATGATGATTATTTAGATAGTAAATTTTAGAAAGGCTATTGGAGATATCTGACTTCCAATCGGATGAACAACACATATTCTCCTATTCTTTTTGCTTTTGTCACGAAACCAATGTAGTAAAAGGGATCAGTTGAGATGGGAAATTGGGAATCGAAGCGAACCTGCGCAAGGGAGTCGTCGTGGACTCGTGGTTGCAGCAACCGTAACAATGGATGCCGGGGCCAAGAGTAGCGGTGGCGGTGGCGAGGGAAACATGGCTGTGAAGGAGACATGCGTCAATAGTTACAAGATTAGATCAAAACTGAGAGAAAAAAAGGAACGCGATTTCGCAACTGCTGAAAGAACAACGTAAAGAGGAGTCACAAGCTAACGTTGGCGAAGTGGCTGACATGGACCTGCAGCATCACAAACCGCCGGCGCCACGCCAAACCATGGCAACGGTGCAAATAAAACCTTCCGGCCGGGCCCCTGCACAGACAGAGGGCGGAGGGGGAAGGGTGCAGGAAGATGGATTATGAACTGAAATTCTCCGAGAGCAGTGGATGATGGGGCAGCCGGGCAGGTGGAATTAAATGGAGCAGGCGTCACCGAGGGCATGCATGTACGTGCCTGGCTTGTGGGAGGAAACGTATATAACGGATCAGATGGATAATCACAGCGCCGGGGCTTTTCTTTTTCATTCTGTTCGCGGTGGGAAACCAACCATTCTCCCTCGATCTCCGGGAGACGTCGTTTCTCAGTTGATTGGCACACTGCGGTCAGGTCAGCGAGCGCATGCAAGGGTAGGGGATCACGACGGCTATAGTTTTCCATCCGGCCCAACTTTTTAGCCCGGCACGGAATTTATTGGGCCTGGGACGGCCCGGCACAAGCCTCGTGTCCTGCTTGGGCCAACGCCTCGGCACGTGCGCCGGCCCGGCATGGAACGATTAAGCGTCGGGCCGACAAAGCAAGTGGGTCGGTCCGAGCACGGAAAGCCTACTAAGGCTCGGGAACCCGAGCGCCTCCACGTATATAACGTGAGGCGCCCGGCTCCAAACCCTAGCCTCCATTCCCCACTCACCTTGCCGCCTGGCCGCCTCTTCGCCTCCCCCACTCCCCGCGCGCGCCTCCCATGACCCCCTCCCCCAAACTCTAGCCTCGCCGGCATAGATCCGTTGCTCCCCTCACCTCCTCCGCCTCTCCTCGCCTAGATCCGATGTCCCCCTCTCTTCTTCTCCCCCTCTGCTCTAGCTCCTTGGTGGTCTTCCTCACCTCCCGCGCCGCCTCCAGAGCCGCGGCTCGGCCAGATCCGATGCCGGCAGCCGCTCACCTCCCTCCCCTGTCGCCGGTGAAGGTGGGGCTGCGGTTTTTAATGAGGCAGCAAATAAATAAAATAGTTCAAGTTAATATATGTTGTTCTTGTCAATATTTATGTGTGAATGTTTGGATGTGTATGTTTCTGTCTATATGTATGTGTATGTTTGAATGTGTGAATGTTTCAAATTTTTACTTGTAAAATTAGAATAGATGGTAAAATTCTGTGAAGATGAAGTGGTGGATAGGATGCCGGGGCAAGGGCCGACACGGCACGCTGAGCCCGTATGTGATATCGGGCTGGCCCGACACGGATAACAGGCATTCGTGCCGTGCCTGGGCCGACGCCTCAGCATGTGGGCCAGACCGGCACAGCATGAATAAATAATCAGGCCAATCGTGCCGAGCCGAGTCGGGCCTAGGCCGTGCCGTGCCGGACGGCCCAAATGGCCAACTATAACGATGGCCTTGATCTCGGAGTCTATCGTCAGTTACTGTGGCTAGCGCCAGGATGAACGCGATCGATCGAGATGCATGGCACCCGACGAACACATATTGTGGGAGGTGGTTAGTCAAGTTGTTGACACGATCATACTTGTTTTTTTGTGTATAAGTCATTCAAGTATTCAACTAATCCCCTCTATATATAAACCTAGTAGGCATTGTAGTTTCTGTATCGGGGATTCTTGAGACCTGATAGAAATACTAGGAGTATCTATACCGCGGCTGAAGAGCTCCGGTACATATATTGTCTGTTCCGGACTTCCGGTGTTCTTATATAGAAGAGCCAGCATAGGTAGGTAGTGTTCGTTCGTGCCAGTGGGCATACGCAACAGGTGGACAAGCCTTTGGCACCGATGCTCACTGCGCCGGCACAGATGGGCCGACGCGGATGAGGCGATAATGATCCAACTAAGTATTACTGCTTATCATCTTCCATTCGCTTGCACATGTCCTTGGTGGAGGATATACATTGCTCGCGCCACAAATTGCCGAGCTATTATCCACACTGGTCCATTTGCAATTTCTTTTGCCAACACACTTGCATCGTCCAATCGTGACCCACGACGGCCCAAGTGCGCGTGTCTTCTTCCTCCAGCAACAACAGCTCTAGCTTGCCCGCCATGGCTAGGGGTTAGGGTTCAGGTTAGGGTGGTGGGAGACATGGTAGTGGAGGCGGGGGCATTCCGATGAGATCACAGGTGAGGGCAGGGGGGCCAATGGATGGACCGAATATGCCATGGCATACGTAGATATTCCGGCCCAACCAGAAAAAAATTACCATCCCAAGCCCAAGGCCCATGCGCATAACTCACAGCCTCTTAGGCTCTCACGAACTCACGAACGCACTGCGAAAGGTGAGTCACGACTCCGCAGGATTGGGCAACGCTGCCGCCTCCGCCGGCCGCCGGTTCACCCCTACGCCGCGCCGCCGTGTTGTCTAGCCCTGCATGTCAGACCCGGGGCCACGGAACTGGGTACATAATGTAGTTTAAGAGATTAAGTTCATCTTATCTCTTATTCATTCTATTTATCTCTTATTTATTCCATTTAAATAGGAGATAAGGCTAACCGATACAGGACGAATCTACTTGAGATATGTTCTGGTAGGATTCCTTAGCTGGTATTGGTTAGTATCTTTGTAACCCTGGCCTCTCGGATATATAAGGGAGGTCAGGGACCCCTCTCAAAATAGAAGATCATTAGGTCATTCTACATCAAAGGCAATACAAACCACCATACAGGACGTAGGGTGTTACGCATCTTGCGGCCTGAACTTGTCTAAGTTCTGTGTTCCTTATACCTTCGAGTTCCTGATCTCGGCGTCCCCTCACCCAAAACTTACCACCTTGGGAATATCCCTCGGTGGGCAGCCGGTTAAACACCGACAGCTGGCGCGCCAGGTAGGGGAGCGCGTCGAAGATCCACCGGCGAGCTCGATGGCATCTTTCAATTTCATCAGGTCAGTTCCCTCTCAGGGTATGACATTCGTTTTTGGCTCGTGGGTCTGCATCGCAGATGGTGTGGGCAACTTGCGGCGATTCCTCGTTGACATGAGGCCAAAGACCTTCGCTGCGGATCTTCGCAGCGACCTCGACAAGTTCGTCGACCAGCTCGACAACTTGCCGCTCCATGCCTCTACTGCACAGATCGAAATGGAGTCTGTTCCAGGCTCGACTTCTTCTGGTGTTGCGACAACTTCTCCTGGTTTGGACTTGTTCCAATCTAGGGATTTGCATAGCCGATCTCAACTCGGCTCATGCAAACCGGCCACTGATCTTCAGGAGGCCAATGTCTCTGGATCCCTCTCCATGTTAGAGAAGGACCTGGACTTGCTGCTCCAGGGCGGAAGGCCGGAAGCCACCGCGTGTCGGGGGGCTTCGGGTTGTTCTGGTACCGGTGGTCTGGTGATCACCTCTTTGCCGGAGGGGTGCATTGTGCTTTGGAAGGGCATCATACTCTCTGATCTACTCGAGGCAGAGGGACAACTTGTGGCTCACCTCGAGCTCTTGCCTTTTCAAGAAGGCAGGCCATTGGCTACTGCGGCGGAGGGGTCATCTGAACTAGTCGACGAAAGCTCTCATGAGCTTTCCTCCCGCCAGGTGCTGATGGTCGAAGAAGGCGAGGACGATGGGGATCTTCCCATCGTCAACTTTGAAGCGGTCTCCGAAGATGAGATCACGGCCAACGCCGGCGACGAGAACGATGCCGACCGTGAGGCACGGAGGGCCAGGAATAGGGCCCGTACAATCCAGCGGAGGAGGGCCAACGAGCGTAGGCGATCTATGCATCACGAGCTTGACCCTAAGTTTGTCGCTGTAAGCGAGCGGGGTTTCAGGACTCCGGTGGCCAACATCGCCAGGGTAACGGCCATCCTTGAGCGCAGCCACGATCTGGAAGTGCGTCAAGCACTTCTTTACGCACAGAGGGCTTGGATCCAGTTGGATCAGCACAACCCGGCGTCCACCATTAGGGAGGAGCGCGTGGGAGAGAGCCGAAGTCAGGCTCACAGCCGAATGGCTGGCGGCCGTCCTCGACACCAGCTTAGCAACGACAACGCTCGCGGGAGTCTGGCTCCAGGCGGGAGGCAGCAGCCACCGCAAGGGGGTCATCAGCGGCAGGCCAATCATCGACCTTCTCCAGAGGACCTGCGCCAGCACATCAATGAAGGTCGCGACGCGCGGACAGTGATCTCCTCCAGACGCAAGGTCCGCGACGAAGTCGAAACTGAAGGTACTGATTGTAGCGACCGATTCCCTATTTTTTCTGCTCGTTTTAGCAGCTACAAGTATCCGGAGGGCTTCAAACCGATCGGCATTACCAAGTACGACGGCAAGCAAGCTCCTCAGCAGTGGCTCCGTTGCTACTCCACGGCCATTGTGGTCGCAGGGGGGTCGAATATCACCAAAGTCGTCTACTTCCCGATGGCTTTGGACCCTGCACCGCTTACTTGGTTGGAAAGCCTCAGCAACAACTCAATCGACTCCTGGGAGCGCCTCAAGAGGGTCTTCATCGACAACTTCCAGGGGGCGATTGCTTGTGCAGGTACTCGTTACGATCTTGCTCAGTGTAAGCAGGAACGTAATGAGCTCCTGCGGTCCTACACACGTCGCTTCTTCGACGTTCGCGCCACCATCGCCAACATCTCGGAGGATGGCATCATCGATTGTTTCTACAACGGCATCACCGACCCGGGCATCTACAGGGATTTCGGGCGGAACAGACCGAAGACTGTTGCGGGCCTTCGTGATATGATGCACGATTGGTCCGAACAGGAGGAGAAGATGCGGAAGCGGTTCCCGCGGCGTCAAGATAGCAATCTGCGGCGCCCAAACGACAACCGCAACGACAAAGGCCAGCGGGACTTTTCGGGTCCGCCCCAGAAACGAAAGCCAGATGATGTCATCGCGGCTATTGATCGTCCTTCGCGGGGCAAGAAGTCGACGACGCAGGAGGAGTTTGAGAAGCTCCTGCAGAAGAAGTGCCCTTGGCACCCAGGTGTCAATCATGCCGCCATTGACTGTTACCACCTTCGGAGGATGTTCAGCAACTCCGATGGTGGCAAGAAGAACAAGAAGCCTGCGGACAAAGAACCCGAGGATGACGAGGATCAAGGGCGCAACCCGAAGTTCCAAGACACCTCGAAGGTCGTCAACATCATCTTCGGTGGAGATGAGGAATTCGGTTCCAGGCGGGACCAGAAGTTGCTTCTCCGGGAGATTTTGTCTATTGAGCCAGCGGTACCACGACCACTCTGTTGGTCGGAGGTCCCCATCTGTGACACCCTGAAAAATTCACTTAATTAAATCATGCGCAAAAGTGATTCGTGAAAACGGCTCGATGTCAAAACCCTAAAACGCTGTCCCGTTCCGCATCGCTCGCTGACTTGCCGCTCACGCGCGACCGGCCGCCGCGATTAGCGCCGGCGCTCCTCGTGCAGCGCACGAACCCCGCGCGCGCGTGGCCGACCGGCCGCGGTCACCGCCGCGACCGGCGCCGACACGCCCCCCCCTCTCTCTCTCTCTCTTTCTCCTTTTCTTTCTCTCTCCCATTTCCTTCCTTTTCCTTCCTTTTCTTTCCTTTTCTTTTTCTCTCTTCCCTTTCTTTCTTTCTTCTCTCCTTTCCCTCCTCCTTTTCTTTTTCCTTCCCCTCTCCCCTGCTCCTCTGCTCCCAAGCGCCACCCCTGCCCTTGCGCGCGCGCCAGCCCTCCTCCCTCGCGCACGCACGCGCCAGCCCCCCCCCTGCGTCACGCACGCGCGCGTGCCCGTGCGCGCCGCGCACCCCTGCCGCGCCGCGCGCAGGCCCCTGCCGGCCGTGTCACGACGCGCGCGCACGCGCGGCGCGTGGCCGAGCGCCGCGCCGCGCCGCCCGTCGCCCGCGTCCTCGCCCTGGCCCGCGCCGTACCGCGCTGTTCGCGCACGCGCGCGCCCGCCCCGGAACGCGGCCGCGCCGCCCGTCGTCAAGCCGCGCCGCCCGCCGCTGCCGCGCCCTTCCCCGCGCGCGCCCGCCCTGTGCTCGCACAGCGCCCCCCCCACGTGCCCTCGGCACCTGCACCCCGCCGCCACGCCGCGCCACGACAGGAGCAAGCGGACGAACGCCATTACGGCGCCCCGCACCGCTCGCCGGCTCCCCCTCACCGGCCACCGCCGCTCACTGCCTCGGCCGTCTATAAAAGGGGCCGAGGGGCACCCCCAACTCCCCACCACCGCCGCCGCACACCTGGCCTTCCCCCTCCTAGCCCTCAACGCTGCCGCGCCGAGCCCCTGCGTCCGCCGCCGCCGGCCTTCGTCGTCCCGCCTGCACACGCCATCCCGGCCCGAGGTGAGGCCGGGGATGGGATCCCCACGCGCCCCTCTCCCTTTTCCCCCACTCCCGGGCCGCCGCCGTGCCCTGGCCGGCCGGATAGGGCCGCCGCCGGCGCCCTGTCTCCCCCTCCTCTGTTTTGCACGGGGGAGAGGAAGGAGAAGGGCGTTTTGCCCATAGCCCCCCCCTCTTCCTGTATTTCCCAAGAGGACCCCTTCCCCCCTTTAGTTACTTCTTTTGCTAAGGAAACCTCACTCTTTTTATTATTTCAAACCAAGTCCCTCCACCACGTAAACCTAATTACACTCGACATCCTTTAACGTGTCCTGCGTATT
Organism: Panicum hallii; assembly: GCF_002211085.1. Taxonomy (NCBI): domain Eukaryota; kingdom Viridiplantae; phylum Streptophyta; class Magnoliopsida; order Poales; family Poaceae; genus Panicum; species Panicum hallii. Next base: position 15,923,981 of record NC_038050.1, on the reverse strand, counting down.
TCTAGAAATTGCAAATAGGCCCTTGTCCCTCCAGATATTTACGAATAAATCCCTGGAGCCCTGTTTAACCACCCGAATCCTCTTTAGCTCATCATTTTATGTGCGAAACGACCTCCGATCGACCCGAAACTTTACCACACCCTTTCTAGTATAGTTTTAGCCATGCCATTAAGAAACCACCCAGAGATACCACCCCAAACTCCGTAACTAAATTATTTCCGATTCAAGCTTAACGATGAAAGCTTTTAGTTCTTTCGCTTGATGGTATGTCTGTTTGTTTGCGTCGTAGGACACGGAGTGAACGAAGGAGTTCCCGACTGTGACCAAGCACCCGAGGACCAGTTTTGCGACCCCGAACCCGAGGGACAGTACTTCGATCAGGACCTCCCGCAAGGGTTTGACGATGGCAAGTTCAATTCCGCCCTTTGATGCATGTTTTTGTCCTAGTTTTTATAAACACAACCCAGTGGCCTATTTTATAAAATTGCATGGATTTGCGTGCTGGAAACCTGGTAGGATAGCCACCCTTGTTTGAAATACCCATACTTTGACCGCCTGATTTATAAAAGAAAATGCGTGTGTGTGGGAAGGGATAACATGTGGTTTTGAAAAGCGAGTTAGACGGGATGGATGGCATTTCTGTGTGAATTGCCGTTGGTGTGCTCGTACCTGTGTGGTTGAGCGTGGAAGGGAGATATCCATCTTGTCACCCCTAAGGACCGAGTTGATGTGTCGTCTCACCTAGCTTCCTGTCGTGCAAACCACTTGACCGTTGTATGGGCAACGGCTTAGCCTAACCCCACTAGTTGGTCTGATAGCCATCAGGAGGGCTGGGAGCAACGGGTGATCAAGGAGACGGGATAAGCTCTGTGTGACTTATGCCCCGGTTAAACCTCGGTGATAGGTCGAATGACCCCTTGATAGATCCCGTGGTGGCTAGTCAGGTCTAGCTAAGGTGGGTAAGGGCTTCCATGGGATCTGCACCGGCACTAAGGTGTTCGTGCTGTGGTACCCCACCTGTGGGTAAAGTTGCACACCTCTGCAGAGTTAAAATCTATTCGAATAGCCGTGCCCACGGTATTGGGCAGGTTACGGTGTGGTCACATAACTAGTGTTTCTTTTGGGAATGATTGGGCTGGTGTGAGTTGTTTGGAAAGTGTCCGGCAGTTGTGCCGTGTGCTACGGCGGACGGGGAGTCCGGTAGCAGTTTAAAACTCGGACCCTGTGTGGATCGACACCGTGTGCTCCTTGATACTAGAAAACTTGTTTTTGAGAATGTTTTTTTTTAAACGAACCTTTGCATACAACTGAGTTTTCCGCAAATGAACCATGACCTTACCTTTGGATTACCCTGTGCATTAAATTCTGTTATACCCCCTCCGTGGGCGTGATTGGGCTTGCTGAGTACGTTTGTACTCACCCCATTTTTACTTTTACAGTGGAAGACCCAGACTACGTCCCCGAAGACAACGAATAGGGTTTCGTCCTGCACCCAGTCTTGCCTGTGGGTGAGGTCACCGTTGGAGCTCCGCATGGCGCAAGACTCTGATGATCCCCTGTTCGTAGTTAGTGTAGTAGTATGGGTTTTCGTTGTAATCCTCGCGATAGTGGCGCTTCACTGCCCATTACCGCGAAGAGTTGTACGGTGATGTATCATCTGATGTAATAAAAGTGTCATCAGCCTCCTGGGACTGATAAAGTGACACTTTTAAGTCTTCCCTGATGGGGGGACGCTTCAGGTGGTATCAGAGCCGTAGGCTGGCCGTAGGACGTGACCCTAGGAACGAGACCCCTTTTCAAGCCCTAGAACTTGTCCCGATTTAGAAATTTTCTGCACAAACACTCACCACTGGTCTTTGCCTTGTTCCAGATGGCTGGCAATGGATGGGTTAGCGGAATCTGCCACGCAGAGCCCGGCCTCCCCAAGTTACTATTGCTCAGCTTGGAACGCGTTGGGGTTATGGAACCACCGGAGTATGCCTACCGTGAGTACATCGCCGGAGGCACCCTTCGGTGCGACATAATGGTTTTTGTGGAGAAAAGCACCCGCTACCCTGATGTGGACCCTTGGTTCATCTCCACCACTGGTTTCCGCTTCCCCGACACCTATCGAAAGGCCGCTCGTAAAGCCCTGCGACGACTGCGTGTGCTCTACAGGCACCACCTTCAGCGGACTCCTATGGGATTTTTCCCACTCGCTGAGGGACGAGGGCGCACTTGGATTGCCCGAATGAGGGGACTTGGACGAGAAGAAGAAGACCTAGAAGATACGGTCTCCCACCTGTCCATCTATCTTACTGGCTTGGATGCACTTTACCGCGAGCAGGCGGCACAACTGAAGTAGCTAATCCATGGGATTGAAAAGTTAACCCAGGAGCTGGAGGAACAACGGACAAGAGCTGCAAACGCCGAGTATTCCGTAGCTGCCCTCCAAGTCCAGATACAAGAATACGAGAACCGCAATGGAATAGGTGGGTGGATAGAGGAAGAAGAAGAAGAACCCATGGAAACCCATTGGGATAAGGGAACTCAGACCGAAAACGAGATGGATCGGTTCCTTCCAATAAAGAAGCGCTCTATTAGGACCGAGGAAGAATCCCCATGATAGGATTAGCGCCCCTAGCCAAAACCCTACCCTAATGATCACGTATCCATGAAAACTGTACCACCCTTGTTGTAATAATAAATATCATCTACTCCCTTTTGCACCTGTACCAGGTTGTTTACCCTGTTCCTGTTTCAGATGGCTGAGGAAGGATGGACCCAGGGCGATTGCCAAGCTGCACCTGGATTCCCCGGCCTCTTAATCAACACCCTGGAGGACCTTGGCGTTACAGAGCGCCCAAGGTACTACAGCCGAGAGTACGAGCACCATGGTACCCTCCGCTGCAGGGTGATCCTGGTCATCGCCAGGAGCAACCGCTACCCCGACATCCAGCCCTGGCGAGCGACCGCCACAGGGTTTAGGCACCAAGACACCTACCCCTTGGCCATCAGAAAAGCACTCCGTTATTTGTGCCGGATTTTTGAAGAACACCTCGCCCCCACGCCAGCGAAGTTCTTCCCACCGGCCATCAGAACCCCAGTCTGGGAGGCGCGCATGAGAAACCTAGAACGACGTCGCCACGAAGAAGGCCCCCTGTACCAAGTGGCTACTTACCTAGCCGCCCTGGACCAACTCTTTGATGAGCAAGCCAACCTTCTAAGGGAGCAGACCCATCGAGCCGAGCAAGCGGAGCTCGCAGTAAGATTACAGCAGATCCGAGCCGCCCACGCCGAGGCGAGAGCCGCAGCCACGGTCAGTAGCGAAGCGGTCGCCCAAGAAAGCCTCAGGCAAGCCCGAGACCGGCGCATGCAAGATTGGACCCGAAGTGGGACACCAGTCCCGGCAATTGGGGAGGGCCATGTTTTACTCGGGACGCCCATCATAGGATGGGGACCCCTTTTTGGAGACACACAAGCCCCACCCGGGAACCCGGAAAGCTCTGCCGCCACCGTCGAAAGGAATGCTGAAGCGCAACCCCTGGCCGGTGGAAACCCAGAGTACGGCGAGCAAGGATCACTCACGCTCCCCGCCCCAGAAGAAGACACGCCCCGCGAGTAGAATGACCGTCGCTACCCTAGTGATGTATCCCTAGCCGCTTTTGTTAAATCGCGCCTGATCCTGGACGAGTAGTACGAGGCCTAGCCTTACCCTAAGTTGTACCCCCTTGCAGTAATAAAATGGTTCGTGCTTGTTGTTTGTGATGTTGGGTGCTGGTTTGTTGTGTGCTGATTATTTATATGGATACAGGCAGAAGGTAGATCCTGCCCTATATACGAATTAAACATCTTAAACATCACATAATTGTAACCCTAGTTTACCCAATCAACAGGTGACCCCCCGGAACGTTGCGAGGGCCTCCTGTGGCCGGAACCCCGTAGCCGCTAGTGTCGGAGCACATCCCGTTGAACAAGATCTTCCCCAAGGAGAACAAGAAGTGAGCCAGAACCGAGGGGGAAGTCGAGAAGGAGAACAACTACCACCACCCCCACCCCTCGGAGACCTGGCGCAGATCATCCATAACCAGACCCTCATACTGGAGACTCTGGCGAATGCCCTCATTAACCGGCAGCCACGAGGGCAGAATATGAACGACAAGCTGACGGCCTTTCTAAGGACCAAGCCACCAACCTTCGTCGTGTCCTGCAACCCGTTGGATGCTGACGACTGGTTGCGAGTAATTCAGAGGAAGCTCGAACCATTCGAATGCCAGGACCGGGATAAAGTCCTTCTGGCAGCCCACCAGCTCACCGGAACGGCATTATCCTGGTGGGAAAACTATTGTGCTGCAGCCGAAGATGCCTCTACCATCACCTGGGGAGAATTTGTAAGGGAGTTCCGCCGCTACCACATCCCTTCGGCCACTATGAAGCGCAAGGCGGATGAATTCCGCGCACTACAACAAGGAAGCATGACGGTGGAAGAATACACCCACCGGTTCATAGAATTGGCCCGGTACGCGCCGGAAGAAGTGAACGACGACGATAAGAAGCAAGACATGTTCAAGAAGGGGTTAAGCCCAGAACTCCGGACCTTGCTTACTCCCCAGATCTATCCGGACTTCAACACCCTGATGAACAAGGCCATCCTCACAGAAAGGGCCAAAGCTGAAGAGAGAAAGGAAAACAAACGCAAATTCCTGGAAAGTAAGGCCCGCCAGCAGGACCGCTTCCAAAAGCCGAGAAATTCCAGCTATACTGCACCAGGATCTCAGGCCCCAATGCAGTATAGAACTCAGTCCCAAGTGACAGGATCACAGGCCCCGCCCAGGAGTCAGAACGCCACGAGGGCCCCGCAGAACAACACAAGCCTGGCCGCCTCCGACAACAACAATGTTAGGGCTTGTTTCAACTGCCGCGAGACAGGGCACTTCATCGCCAATTGCCCCTACGCCAAGCATAAGCCGGCCACGTCAGCCTTCTCCAACACAGTGAATGAACCCAGACCAGCTCTGACCGGTACCAACCGAGTGCCTGTCCGCAACAACGACAACAGCCAGCAGACGAAGCAGCCCCAACAATCATTCGGACGAGCCCGCGTCAATCACATCGATGCGCAGGAGGCTCAAGAAGCTCAGGGCGTAGTGCTCGGTGAGTACCTAGTCGACTCAGCCCTGGCAACAGTATTATTTGATTCTGGAGCATCACACTCGTTTATATCCTCGAGCTATGTGGAGAAACACAAAATACCTACAGTACTACTAAAAACACCCCTATTAACCCGGACGCCTGGAGGCGACATCAATTGTCAATTAGGTTGTCCACGGGTAAGGATCAGTTTAAGTGGGGTAGACTTTCTAGCAGATTTGGTAGTACTTAAGCCTGGGGGAATAGATGTGATCCTTGGGATGGATTGGTTAAGCCGACACAATGGTCTCATAGGCTGCACTGACAAAGTGGTGCACCTAACAAACCCCGAAGGAATACAAGTGATCTGCCATACCCGGGATAGTAAGTTTGACCCAATGATGTTTAGCATGGAAGCCAAGCCCTTAGAAGGAGTCCCGGTAGTAAATGAATACCCAGATGTTTTTCCCGAGGAGCTCCCCGGTATGCCACCAGACAGGGATATAGAATTCGTCATCGACCTTATCCCCGGAACCTCCCCCATAGCCAAGAGACCCTATAGGATGGCAGCCTCGGAATTGACGGAGTTAAAGAAGCAACTAGAAGAATTGCAATGAATTGGTTTTATCAGACCAAGCTCGTCGCCATGGGGAGCCCCAGTGCTGTTTGTCAAGAAGAAAGATGGGAGTATGAGGTTGTGTGTAGATTACCGGGCACTGAATGAAGTTACCATTAAGAATAAGTACCCCCTCCCCAGGATTGATGACCTGTTCGATCAGCTTAAGGGAGCCAAGTACTTTTCCAAGATCGATTTAAGGTCAGGGTACTTCCAACTCAAGATTAGATAAAGTGACATCCCTAAGACAGCTTTTGTCACCCGCTACGGGCAGTTTGAGTTCACCGTAATGTCCTTCGGACTAACCAATGCCCCTGCCTATTTTATGAACCTCATGAACAAAGTATTTATGGACGAGCTGGATAAGTTTGTCGTAGTCTTTATCGACGACATACTTATCTACTCCAAGAGTATTCAGGAACATGAGCAACATCTGCGGGTAGTATTGGAAAAGCTGAGAACACATAGGTTATATGCCAAGTTCAGCAAGTGCGAATTCTGGCTGGAGAGAGTAGCTTTCCTTGGTCACATTCTGACCGCGGAAGGCGTAGCAGTGGACCCAGAGAAGGTCGAAGCAGTTTCCAACTGGCAGCGACCGACTAATGTTAGTGAAATCAGAAGTTTTCTTGGATTAGCTGGGTACTATCGGAGGTTTATTGAGGGGTTCTCCAAGATAGCCCGACCCATGACGGAACTTCTCAAGAAGGAGAAGAAGTTCGCCTGGACGGAACCTTGTGAAAGAAGTTTTCAAGAGTTGAAACAAAGGCTGACAACCGCCCCAGTGCTGACCCTACCGGACATTCACCGGGACTTTGTCATCTATTGCGACGCGTCCCGACAAGGATTAGGGTGTGTGTTGATGCAAGACGGGAAAGTCGTTGCATATGCTTCCCGCCAACTCCGGACCCATGAGCAGAACTATCCGACCCATGATTTGGAACTTGCAGCTGTAGTGCATGCCCTTAAGATTTGGAGACATTATTTGATTGGAAATAAGTGTGAGATTTACACCGACCATAAGAGTTTGAAATATATCTTCACCCAACCGGATTTGAACCTAAGACAGAGGAGATGGTTGGAGTTGGTTAAGGACTATAATTTAGAGATCCATTACCACCCCGGAAAGGCGAACGTGGTAGCCGATGCCTTAAGCCGGAAATCCTATGGACCCAAGGATGACAATCTGCGCGAGGAAATGGCACGATTAAACGTGCACATTGTGCCTCGAGGTTCCAGCCATGTGCTAAGCGTCCAATCAACACTAGAGGATAGAATTAGAGAAGCCCAGAGCTCGGATCAGGAGTTAATGAAGATCCGCAAACAAACTGGAGAAAACAAAGCACCGGGCTTCAGAGTAGACGATAAGGGGACATTATGGTACGAGGATAGGATTTGTGTGCCCCAGAATGGAGACTTCCAGCAGATAATCATGGACGAAGCGCATAACTCGGCCTACTCCATTCACCCGGGATCCACCAAAATGTATATGGACATAAGGCAAAAGTATTGGTGGAATGGAATGAAAGCGGATGTTGCACGATTCGTGGCCCATTGTGATACTTGTCAAAGGGTTAAGGCCGAACATCAGAAACCAGCCGGATTATTGCAACCCTTGCCTATCCCGGTTTGGAAATGGGATGAGATAGGAATGGACTTTGTAGTGGGTCTGCCTAGAACACAGAAGGGACACGATTCCATATGGGTAATAGTAGACCGACTCACTAAATCGGCTCATTTCATACCCGTACGAACCACTTATGGTGGAGAAAAGCTGGCAAAGCTTTACGTGGAGAACATAGTAAAGTTACATGGAGTACCTAGCAGAATTGTCTCAGATAGAGGAACCCAATTCACCTCTAGATTTTGGAAAAGCCTGCATCAAGCCATGGGCACCAAGTTAGATTTCAGCTCCGCGTATCATCCACAGACGGATGGTCAGACCGAAAGGGTAAATCAGATCATGGAAGATATGCTGAGAGCATGCGTCCTGACCTATGGAAATGATTGGGAACAGAGTCTGCCTTATGCAGAATTCTCGTACAACAACAGTTACCAAGCCAGCCTAGGCATGTCGCCATTCGAAGCCCTCTATGGAAGAAAGTGCAAAACTCCCCTGATGTGGTCAGAAGTTGGGGAACGCGCCCTAGTAGGACCCGCGCTCATAAAAGAAGCGGAAGAAAAAGTAGCGGAGATCCGCGAGAAATTGAAAGCAGCCCAGTCGCGACAAAAGAGCTACGCAGACAGGAAGAGGCGAGAAATAAGTTTCAACCCAGGCGATCTTGTCTATCTTAAGGTCTCACCTATTCGAGGGACGCGAAGATTTCAAGTAAAAGGAAAGTTGGCTCCTCGGTACATTGGACCGTATCGGGTTCTAAAGAAAGTCGGAGCAGTGGCATACCAACTGGAGTTACCAGAAGAAATGTCGGATATACATCCAGTGTTTCACGTCTCGCAATTAAGGAGATGTTTGAGAGTACCCGAGGGAGAACACGTGCCGGTAGAAACAATAGACCTGCAACCGGATCTGCGATACCAGGAAGTACCGGTCAAAATTCTGGACACTATCACTAGGAGGACAAGAAACTCCGAAGTACGGATATGTAGAGTTCAATGGAGCAGACACGGAGTAGAAGAAGCAACATGGGAACGCGAAGAGGCGCTAAAGAAGGAGTTTCCCCATCTATTTAGGAGCCAGCCGAATCTCGAGGACGAGATTCATTTAAGTGGGGTAGGTTTGTGACACCCTGAAAAATTCACTTAATTAAATCATGCGCAAAAGTGATTCGTGAAAACGGCTCGATGTCAAAACCCTAAAACGCTGTCCCGTTCCGCATCGCTCGCTGACTTGCCGCTCACGCGCGACCGGCCGCCGCGATTAGCGCCGGCGCTCCTCGTGCAGCGCACGAACCCCGCGCGCGCGTGGCCGACCGGCCGCGGTCACCGCCACGACCGGCGCCGACACGCCCCCCCCCCTCTCTCTCTCTCTCTTTCTCCTTTTCTTTCTCTCTCCCATTTCCTTCCTTTTCCTTCCTTTTCTTTCCTTTTCTTTTTCTCTCTTCCCTTTCTTTCTTTCTTCTCTCGTTTCCCTCCTCCTTTTCTTTTTCCTTCCCCTCTCCCCTGCTCCTCTGCTCCCGAGCGCCACCCCTGCCCTTGCGCGCGCGCCAGCCCTCCTCCCTCGCGCACGCACGCGCCAGCCCCCCCCTGCGTCACGCACGCGCGCGTGCCCGTGCGCGCCGCGCACCCCTGCCGCGCCGCGCGCAGGCCCCTGCCGCGCCGCGCGCAGGCCCCTGCCGGCCGTGTCACGAAGCGCGCGCACGCGCGGCGCGTGGCCGAGCGCCGCGCCGCGCCGCCCGTCGCCCGCGTCCTCGCCCTGGCCCGCGCCGTACCGCGCTGTTCGCGCACGCGCGCGCCCGCCCCGGAACGCGGCCGCGCCGCCCGTCGTCAAGCCGCGCCGCCCGCCGCTGCCGCGCCCTTCCCCGCGCGCGCCCGCCCTGTGCTCGCACAGCGCCCCCCCCCCACGTGCCCTCGGCACCTGCACCCCGCCGCCACGCCGCGCCACGACAGGAGCAAGCGGACGAACGCCATTACGGCGCCCCGCACCGCTCGCCGGCTCCCCCTCACCGGCCACCGCCGCTCACTGCCTCGGCCGTCTATAAAAGGGGCCGAGGGGCACCCCCAACTCCCCACCACCGCCGCCGCACACCTGGCCTTCCCCCTCCTAGCCCTCAACGCTGCCGCGCCGAGCCCCTGCGTCCGCCGCCGCCGGCCTTCGTCGTCCCGCCTGCACACGCCATCCCGGCCCGAGGTGAGGCCGGGGATGGGATCCCCACGCGCCCCTCTCCCTTTTCCCCCCACTCCCGGGCCGCCGCCGTGCCCTGGCCGGCCGGATAGGGCCGCCGCCGGCGCCCTGTCTCCCCCTCCTCTGTTTTGCACGGGGGAGAGGAAGGAGAAGGGCGTTTTGCCCATAGCCCCCCCCTCTTCCTGTATTTCCCAAGAGGACCCCTTCCCCCCTTTAGTTACTTCTTTTGCTAAGGAAACCTCACTCTTTTTATTATTTCAAACCAAGTCCCTCCACCACGTAAACCTAATTACACTCGACATCCTTTAACGTGTCCTGCGTATTTCTAGAAATTGCAAATAGGCCCTTGTCCCTCCAGATATTTACGAATAAATCCCTGGAGCCCTGTTTAACCACCCGAATCCTCTTTAGCTCGTCATTTTATGTGCGAAACGACCTCCGATCGACCCGAAACTTTACCACACCCTTTCTAGTATAGTTTTAGCCATGCCATTAAGAAACCACCCAGAGATACCACCCCAAACTCCGTAACTAAATTATTTCCGATTCAAGCTTAACGATGAAAGCTTTTAGTTCTTTCGCTTGATGGTATGTCTGTTTGTTTGCGTCGTAGGACACGGAGTGAACGAAGGAGTTCCCGACTGTGACCAAGCACCCGAGGACCAGTTTTGCGACCCCGAACCCGAGGGACAGTACTTCGATCAGGACCTCCCGCAAGGGTTTGACGATGGCAAGTTCAATTCCGCCCTTTGATGCATGTTTTTGTCCTAGTTTTTATAAACACAACCCAGTGGCCTATTTTATAAAATTGCATGGATTTGCGTGCTGGAAACCTGGTAGGATAGCCACCCTTGTTTGAAATACCCATACTTTGACCGCCTGATTTATAAAAGAAAATGCGTGTGTGTGGGAAGGGATAACATGTGGTTTTGAAAAGCGAGTTAGACGGGATGGATGGCATTTCTGTGTGAATTGCCGTTGGTGTGCTCGTACCTGTGTGGTTGAGCGTGGAAGGGAGATATCCATCTTGTCACCCCTAAGGACCGAGTTGATGTGTCGTCTCACCTAGCTTCCTGTCGTGCAAACCACTTGACCGTTGTATGGGCAACGGCTTAGCCTAACCCCACTAGTTGGTCTGATAGCCATCAGGAGGGCTGGGAGCAACGGGTGATCAAGGAGACGGGATAAGCTCTGTGTGACTTATGCCCCGGTTAAACCTCGGTGATAGGTCGAATGACCCCTTGATAGATCCCGTGGTGGCTAGTCAGGTCTAGCTAAGGTGGGTAAGGGCTTCCATGGGATCTGCACCGGCACTAAGGTGTTCGTGCTGTGGTACCCCACCTGTGGGTAAAGTTGCACACCTCTGCAGAGTTAAAATCTATTCGAATAGCCGTGCCCACGGTATTGGGCAGGTTACGGTGTGGTCACATAATTAGTGTTTCTTTTGGGAATGATTGGGCTGGTGTGAGTTGTTTGGAAAGTGTCCGGCAGTTGTGCCGTGTGCTACGGCGGACGGGGAGTCCGGTAGCAGTTTAAAACTCGGACCCTGTGTGGATCGACACCGTGTGCTCCTTGATACTAGAAAACTTGTTTTTGAGAATGTTTTTTTTTAAACGAACCTTTGCATACAACTGAGTTTTCCGCAAATGAACCATGACCTTACCTTTGGATTACCCTGTGCATTAAATTCTGTTATACCCCCTCCGTGGGCGTGATTGGGCTTGCTGAGTACGTTTGTACTCACCCCATTTTTACTTTTACAGTGGAAGACCCAGACTACGTCCCCGAAGACAACGAATAGGGTTTCGTCCTGCACCCAGTCTTGCCTGTGGGTGAGGTCACCGTTGGAGCTCCGCATGGCGCAAGACTCTGATGATCCCCTGTTCGTAGTTAGTGTAGTAGTATGGGTTTTCGTTGTAATCCTCGCGATAGTGGCGCTTCACTGCCCATTACCGCGAAGAGTTGTACGGTGATGTATCATCTGATGTAATAAAGGTGTCATCAGCCTCCTGGGACTGATAAAGTGACACTTTTAAGTCTTCCCTGATGGGGGGACGCTTCACCATCTCATTCTCTCGCGATGACCAGTGGATGAGCTTTTTGGAGCCTGGTAAATTCCCCTTGGTCCTGGATCCTGTGGTGGCGGAGGTTAAGCTCACCAAGGTCCTCATCGATGGCGGGAGCGGGCTTAATCTCATTTTCGTCAGCACTCTGAAGAAAATGGGCCTGAATTTCAAGGACATGCTGGTTCCCAGTAAGTCCCCCTTTTACGGCATCGTCCCAGGTAATGCGGCACACCCGCTTGGTACGGTGGTTCTCCCAGTCACCTTCGGCACGCAGGAGAACTATCGTACCGAGTTCATCAAATTCGAAGTAGCTAACTTCGAATCTTCTTACCATGCCATATTGGGTCGTCCGGCACTCGCCAAGTTCATGGCAGTGCCGCATTACGTCTATCTGCTTCTCAAGATGCCAGGACTCAGTGGAGTACTCACCCTCCGTGGCGACTTGAAGAAGTGATATGATTGCAATCAGGAGGCGATCCAGTATGCCTCGACTACTCGCGTGCCAGATGCTTCGGGAGAAGTACTCGCGGCCGCACAGCAGTTTTCCCAATCCGGGCTGGAGATTCCTTCCAAGAAGGCCAGCAAGTCAAGCATCCAGTCGACTGATGACGTGGCCCTCAAGACGATCCAGCTTCAGGAGGGAGATTCATCTAAGACTGCTGTCATCGGTGCGGGCTTAGGTGACAAATAGGAACTCGCGCTCGTCAGCTTTCTACGGGCTAACCGAGACATATTCGCGTGGAAACTAGCGGATATGCCAGGGGTGCCCAGGGAGTTGATCGAGCATGCTTTGAATGTACACCCGAAGGCTACGCCTAAAAAGCAACGCCTGCGAAGGTTTGCCCATGATAAGCGTGAGGCCATTAAACGGAAGATTGCTAAACTTCTCGCGGCTGGATTCATTAAAGAAGTAATCCATCCAGAGTGGGTAGCGAATCCCGTTCTTGTAAAGAAAAAGAATAATGAATGGAGAATGTGTGTCGACTACACGGATCTCAACAAGCACTGGCCAAAGGACCATTTTGGGTTGCCGCGCATTGATCAAGTTGTTGATTCGACAGCTGGTTGTGTCCTTCTCTATTTTCTTGATTGTTATTCAGGTTATCATCAAATCGCACTTAAGGAGGAGGACCAAATCAAGACTGCATTCATCACCCCGTACAGGACTTATGCCTACAAAACAATATCCTCCGGGTTGAAGAACGGAGGAGCAACCTATCAGCGTGCGATCCAGATGTGTTTCGCGGATCAGCTGCACTGGAATGTTGAGGCTTATGTGGATGACATTGTCATCAAGACCAGGGCGTCCAACGACTTGATAGCAGATTTGGAGGAAACATATAGCAGTCTGTGCAGATTTCGGTGGAAACTCAATCCCACCAAGTGCGTTTTTGGAGTACCTTCAGGAAAATTGCTCGGGTTCATCGTCAGCAACCGGGGCATCGAAGCCAACCCTGTAAAGATCATGGCCATCACTGATATGGAGGCTCCGGCCACAATCAAGGATGTGCAGAAGTTAACAGGTTGTATGGCGGCCCTGAATAGGTTCATCTCCCGACTCGGGGAGAGAGGACTACCTTTTTTCAAGCTCCTGAAACGCCAAGATAAGTTCCAATGGACGGAGGAGGCCAAGCGGACCTTGCAGGATCTGAAACATCGTCTCCTGTTACCTCCGATCCTTACAGCACCATTGCCAGGGGAGGATCTACTACTTTATATCGCGGCAACAACTCATGTTGTCAGCAGTGCTATTGTAGTCGAGCGAGACGAGGAAGGCCATGCGTTTGGAGTGCAGAGGCCTGTCTACTTTGTCAGCGAGGTCCTCTCCGAATCCAAGGTACGGTATCCAGCTGTTCAAAAGCTTTTATATGCAGTCTTAATCACATCAAGAAAGCTACGACATTACTTCAACGAGTACAAGATTACTGTGATCACGGATTTCCCGTTGGGGGATATTCTTCATAATCAAGATGCCACGGGGCGCATATCCAAATGGGCAGTGGAACTGGGGGCTTTGTCAACCGACTTCAAGCCATGCACTGCAATCAAGTCACAGGCTCTAGTCGACTTTATGGCTGAATGGAGGGAGAATCAAGTCCCCACTCCAGTAGATAAGCCAGAGCACTGGACCATGTACTTTAATGGGTCCCTCAAGCTCGACGGCGGCGGCGCTGGTGTTCTGCTTATTTCTCCACGAGGTGAACAATTAAAATATGTCCTTCAGATCCTGTGGGCGGTGTCCAACAATGAAGCCAAGTATGAAGCCCTGCTTCACGGGCTTCGTTTGGCGACATCACTAGGGATCAAGCGACTACTTGTATATGGCGATTCCCTTCTTGTTATTCAACAGGTCAACAAGGAATGGGACTGCAACAAGGAGACGATGGATGCTTATGTACAGGAAGTGCGCAAATTGGAAAGCAACTTCTCCGGCTTGGAGGTTCACCATGTATTGAGAGAGCACAATGTTGGCGTGGATGTCCTGTCCAAACTGGGATCCACACATGCTCAGGTCCTGCCGGGAGTCTTCGTCCAGGAGCTCAAGAAGCCATCCATCAAGTCTTCTCCGCAGGTAACCATCGATGCGGGTCCCCAACAACCCAATCGAGAGGTTATGGTGCTAGGGGAGGACTGGCGAGAGGCTTTTATCGACTTCATTCGAGATCAAAGGCTACCAGCGGGAATTGACACCAAGAGCGCGGAGGCGGCGCGCGTCCTGCGAAGGAGCAAGGGTTTCGTCTTGGCCGACGGCAAGCTTTATCGGCGTAGCGCTCGGTCAGGAGTTCTCATGAGGTGCGTCACAAAGGAAGATGGTTACGACATACTGCGGGAGATCCACGAGGGCGTCTGCGAAAACCATGCAGCTTCAAGAACGCTGGTGGGGAAAGCATACAGGGCCGGTTTCTGGTGGCCCACCGCAGTCACCGATGCGGAAGATCTTGTGCGCAGGTGCCAAAATTGTCAATTCTTCGGCAAACAGACTCATGTTCCAGCCCATAGCCTCATCACTATACCGCCATCCTGGCCTTTTGCTTATTGGAGCCTCGACATGATCGGGCCCTTCACGACGGCGCCAGGCGGCTTCACCCACGTTCTGGTGGCTATCGACAAGTTTACTAAGTGGATTGAGTACAAGCCGATAGCCAAGCTCACGCCAGATCGAGTCGTCGACTTCATCTCAGACATTTTGTATCATTTCGGCTTCCCCAACACCATCATCATGGACCTGGGATCAAACTTCACGGCAAACCAATTCTGGAAGTTCTCGAGAATGCTTGCATCGAAGTTAAATATATCTCGGTCGCACACCCAAGGGCCAATGGACAAGTCGAAAGGGCGACCGGCTTGATAATTGACGGCCTCAAGAAGAGACTTTATGATGAAAACAGCAAGAAGGGAGGCAAATGGGTGCATGAGCTGCCACATGTCGTCTGGGGGTTTCGGACTCAGCCGTCCAAAGCCACAGGACAAACACCTTTCTTTCTCGTATATGAATCTGAAGCTATCTTACCAGCCGATATCATGTGGAAGTCTCCAAGGGTCGAACTGTATAATGAAGGCGAGGCGGACGAGACGAGGCCGTTAGAGCTCGATTCTGTGGAGGAAGCTCGCTGCACTGCTCTTGTTCAGTCAGCTCAGTACCTGCAGGGGATCCGGCGATATCATGATCGCAATGTCAGGGAGCGGTCATTTAGTGTTGGTGATTTGGTCTTGCGTCGCATTCAGGACGAATCTGGCCTACACAAGCTCAACTCAAGGTGGGAGGGCCCGTTCGTCGTCAAGCAAGTTACAAGGCCAGGGTCTTATCGGCTGCAATATCCTGAGGGTCAGGATATCCCGAACTCCTGGAACATTCAGAACCTGCGCAAGTTCTACCCATAAGACGAGGCCCGGTGATAGCTGAATCCCCGGGGGCTTGGAAGATTTTGTTTCCTCGAATCAATTTGGAGGCTATGAGCCACAAGATTCGGGTTGTACATTCCCTCTTACGCGCACGATGGCCGCGGTCACGTGCAAACACTTATATTAATCGACTTCTTGTCGTGAATGTTACGGGGGCCATGGCCACGTTCATATCCTTTCGACTTCATTCTCTGACGAAACCCTCGGCTCCGTCTAACTTCTCTACATATCGATTTCCGCCGCGACCTTGGATGGTCGCACGTGACAGCAGTCGCATTTTTCCCAACATAACCAACCCGTTCGACTGGTTTATTCCCAGTTTGTTGGATGAGCTCGTGCAAAGAGCTGCTTCGACTACATCCTGCATGGTTGCACCCAGAGTAGTCTCGTCCCGGCCAAGAGCATGGCACACTAGCGGCGACGCCCGCATTCGCTTCCAGCAAGTCCGGTCCGTCCGTTCGGGTCCTATATAACTTGCGAAGCGCGCTCCTATGAGGAGCAACCCCGACTACGTCCAGAGTCGATGCACTCGGGGTAGTTTTGCCTTAAAACCTGGCAGTTGCGCGACGATGCTCGCGTTCTTTCCTAACAGTTTTAGACCCACAAGTTCGGGTTCTGGTCAACTTGTTAGACAAGTTCCTACATGGAGCTATGGCTACCTTTAGGGTCGTTGCACCCAGGGTAGTGTCTACTACTTACACCTTGTAAGCTTGGATACCAATTCAGCCTAGGCACATACACAAGTAGAGACATCAAATGAAAACATATATGTACAAGGAAGCGAATACTTATTTTCAGTACCCTAATCCTGCATTACACTTTGAACTATGCGTTCTGATACAGGTTGGGCCTCTAGGAGGTATCTGTCGAATTGCTCCTCGGTGCAGTCCGCCGCCATGCCTTGAGCAAATATCTCCAGCTTCGCACTCGGCAGGAAGGACTTCACAATTGCGAGGGCGTTGTTGACGCACGTGACTGGTCCCTCAGAAAGGAACTCCATCACTTTCTTTGGGGCCTCGCGGAAACGCTCTAGCAGGGGTCGGGGGCTTGGTTCCCCTTCTTCTGGTGGATCCACCACGTCCACCAGTTCCCAGGTGGCCCCCCTGATGCTCTCGAGTTCTTCGCCCAGCGTCTTGATTCGCTGAAGGCTGTCGACGAACTGTTGCTCAGTGTCGCTGATCACCTTCTGCAGCTTCTCGACGTTATCTGTACGGCGATAGAGCAGGTTCTTTACGTTAGTAAGTAGCTCTTCTTTACTGGTTAAGATTCTCCTAAACTCTGCGGTGGAAAGCTTTTCAGAACCCAGGTCAGGTCATACAGTGCAAGTACCCGAGGGGAGCAATGGTTTACCTTGGTGCGCCTTCTTTTGCTCCCTGAGCTGCTCCTCATGTGCCTCGAGCTCCTTCTTCTGCTCCTCGAGTTGTTGCTGGAGCTCGGTGTTCACCTTCTCAAGATGTACGTTTTCCGTCTTCTCGTTGTCAAAGCGCTTCCTCAGGGCAGCGAGTTCCTTGCGGTCACGGGCAAGGGTCTTCAATTCCTCTGCCTGCTTCCGGGAGTGGGCGATCACACTCTGCATAAAAATGGGAAACCCAGATTAGCAACTCGATATAGCCACTGGCAGAAAGGCTCTCAGGTCTTACCATGGTAAAGTCATGCGCCTTCTTGACGTTTTCTACATTGTCGTCCGTCAGCAGCAGGTCATCTGCCGGGTCGGTGGCGACGGCATCTTGGCCACTAGACCCGGCCAGCAGCAACTCAGCGGGTCCCCCGGAGGCTCCCGCGACTTCTTCAGTAGTCAGCTGTTGCGCACCTGCAATCACATATGTTCTCAGCATACAGCATGCAGATCCCGGTAGCCAGCCAGGGCGGTCAGATGCTCATCTGCGCCATCCGTGGGAGCGGCGCCAGGGGTCTCGACTTGTTTCTCACCAATGGCCCTGACTTTGACTTGTCGGAGCTCAGGCGGCGGCAGGTCGGGCAGCGTCGCGTCTGTCCCGGGGGTTGGCTCCGCGGGCGCTGATCCTTCTGGGGCTGAGGCCTCGGGGGC
Source organism: Panicum hallii (assembly GCF_002211085.1). Taxonomy (NCBI): domain Eukaryota; kingdom Viridiplantae; phylum Streptophyta; class Magnoliopsida; order Poales; family Poaceae; genus Panicum; species Panicum hallii. The sequence continues at coordinate 15,906,441 of NC_038050.1, read as the reverse complement.
TGATGCAGCGGCGACTGGTCCCGCACTTGATGATTCCTCCCGGGTCGGGGGTAGCCGAAGCTGGCGTCAGCTGGAGGTCCGCGGCACTTGCAGCACTAAGGAAGTCGAAGTTAGTCAATACATAGGTCGAAAGATCAAATCATTTGCTGTGCAACCAGAGGCAGACTTACAGTACAGATTTCTTCTTAATGGCTTTCTTCATCCGCACGGCCCGACGCGGCGCCCCCGTTGCTGGCGGCGGGGTTTCACTAGCTTGTGGCGCGGTCCCCGCCACGGTGATGGTGACGGCGGCGGCGGCCGCGGGACTCGTCCTTTCTTCTTCGGGCTCGGCCCGGGTGGAGGACGCGGAAGGACTATAGGAGGATGTCATAAGTACAACTCAGCATTAAGGTACCGCATTACAACAAACCAGTAGACTCTTACCCGGTGGATTCGAGTTCCTACGCCTTGCGTTTGCGCACCAGTCGACGGCCTTGCGGCACCAGCGGCAAAGCGCCGGTCAACTCCACACTTTGCTCGGAGGAGTTGTCCCGGCGCGCTTCTCCTTCTGCTCTTTCCCCCGCTTGCGAGCTCACGCCTTCGGTGGACTCGCTGCTGCGTTGAGCTGCAGCAAGGCGAGCCCTCTTGGCTTCAGCGGCGGCAGTGGGGAGGAGGTGGTCTGGCCGGGGGATGTCAGGTCGCGGCGGGTAGCTGCGGTACAGCTCCGTGTGTCCCTGCAGAAGGTTCTTCAGTTAAGTAACGGAGTAACAGAGGTTATCTTCAGCAAAAAAGAAGTCGAATACTTACTGGTTTGGGCGGATTTCGTGCGGAGAACAATGTGGGCACGTACGGCACGGCGTCCACGTCCAACAGCACCCACTGAACTCGCTGGAGAGTGGCTTCATCTGGCAAATCCTCTGCGCACATGCGAGAAGGATCAGCGGGGCCTGTGTACTCGAATCCCAGGCGATGGCGCTGTTGGATGGGTTGGACGCGGCGTTTGTAAAATGTGAACATGACGGAGGCGCCGGTCACTCCCTTCTTCTTCTGTGCCTCTATGACGTCGAGCAGCTCCTTGACCTGATCCATCTCCCCGCCGGAGGGTTTGAGATTCCACTCTCCCCTCACTACAGGTGGTCTGTTCGACTTCGTCGGGAGATGGGGAGCATGGTTCTCGATGTAAAACCAATGGTTCTTCCATCCAGGAAGGTTGGAGGGGAATTTGTATGTGAGATATTTGTCGCCGGCCTGCTGACGCAGTTGGATGCCGGCGCCCCCCACAACGGAAAGATTCTTGGAGGTGGGCTATGGTTTGATGCGGAAGAGGGAGCGGAAAAGATCCCAGTGGGGTTCGATTCCAAGAAAAGCCTCGCAGTAATAGATGAAAATTGAAATGTGGCAAATAAAATTTGGGTTGAGATGATGAAGCTCAAGCCCGTAGTAATACAGAAGGCCTCGGAAGAAGGAACAAGAGGGGAGGGCCAACCCCCATTCGGCAAAATGGAGAAATGTGACGATTTCGTCAATATTTTCCATGGGAAAAGGTTCACGGTAAGAGGGGCGCCAGTTGACAAGGTTCTTTTCTTGTAGCAACCCCTCGGAAACTAGGTTCTTAAGATGGTTGAGGGAGCACTTACTGTGTGTTCACTCCGTGGTCGAAGGCTGCGCCTCTTTCTTCTTCCCCTCGATCTCTACTTTCTTGGGCGCCATCTCCAATTCGCTGGCCATGAGATGCTCGGGGGCTGCGGGGAGAGGGGCAGGGAGGTTGGAGGGGCAGGATTTCTGTGGAGAGGTGGCGGCGGCGTTTGGCTCTGTTTGGGGATTTTGGTGGTTCTTGGCAAAATGCAGATTGAAAGCACAGTTTTTTCCACTGTTGTCGCGGGGTTAAATAATCAGCGGGGTGGGGAAAGTTACTGTGCCGAAGTCCAAGGGTCGTTTTTTGGGAATATTCCGAATATGAGATGTCATTTGGTGGACTGTTTGGATTAAAAATTCGATTAACCATTTTTTCAGGGCTAGTTAGCCCGAAAAAAGGGGTTTTTCGGGTTGATGATCTAGTTTCCATCAAGTGTATCATCATTTTGGTAATTTTTCAAGTCATCATTTTTAGCCTGCATGCCACGGTTTTTAGATCCTTATCTCCATATTTGTGGGATTTGGATTTAAGGCTCGGGGGCTGCGGGGTACGTGGCATCGACTACTTATTTTTCAAATTTCTTTGACGAATAAGGAGGATTACAGACAAATGGGACCCTCAGCCTGATTCTCCGATTCAACCTAAGGCTCGGGGGGTACTCCATATGGAGTGCGATTTTTCAAATCGCACGTCATGTTAAAAATAAAAATTCGGGGCATGAGCACCTCATAGATTCGATGCAGACAAGCAAGTACTCGAAGAAGGACTTCAAGGCGAAGCTTCAGAAGAAGTCGAAGACTGCTTCGAAAGTACTCGATAAGCCTGCAGTACTCAGCTACGAAGAGCTCGGAGGCTTGTCAGACCCGGGGCCATAGGACTGGGTACATAACGTAGTTTAAGAGATTAAGTTCGTCTTATCTCTTATTCATTCTATTTATCTCTTATTTATTCCGTTTAAATAGGAGGTAATGCTAACCGATACAGGAGGAATCTACTCGAGATATGTTCTGGTACGATTCCTTAGCTGGTATTGGTTAGTATCTTTGTAACCCTGGCCTTTCGGATATATAAGGGAGGTCAGGGACCCCTCTCAAAACAGAAGATTATTAGGTCATTCTACACCAAAGGCAATACAAACCACCATACAGGACGTAGGGTGTTACGCATCTTGCGGCCCGAACCTGTCTAAGTTCTGTGTTCCTTATACCTTCGAGTTCCTGATCTCGGCGTCCCCTCACCCAAAACTTACCACCTTGGGTATATCCCTCGGTAGGCAGCCGGTTAAACACCGACACTGCGTCCACACCAGGCTTTCCTCCGCACGCCGCAGCTGACTAGCTGAGCACTCTGCCTTGACATCGGTGCTGTTGCATTGCTGCTGCGCCGCATTCGCCTACGGCGCCCGCTGCCATTTGATTGACCATGTGATTGTAGCACTGGCCCGATCTTTCGATAGGTATGGTAATTTCGATTGGTGGAGACTCGACGTTGGCGATCCGGTTTCTAATCAAACATGATTCAAATCCCTACAACCGTTACACCGCTGCTCCGTTGGTTATCAACCAAGTTTAACTTGATTGACCTCACCAAGAAGACTTTTCCCTGCAAGCGAATCGAACAGCACAAGCAAAAAAGGATAAATACACAATCTGAAATTGCGGATGTGTATGAAGTAAAGATATTCAAGCTCTGAACATAAAAGAACTAATTGCCATAGTGGTGTAGAATAAGAACAGGGACCCTGATTCATAGCAAAAGAATTCAACGTCACAGTTAAAATGAAAGATATCTATTTCTCGATGGAAAATCAGAACTAAACAAACTCAAATCCTAATGTGGCGGTGATTACTGAGTTTATACCCAAGAAGGACAAAGCTAGGATTGGGGGCGACCAAGGGGGCGTCCACAACATGGGCTTAAAGCCCGACATGATACAAAGGCCGTTAAGGCCCAAAACTGGTGATGCAACACCTTATCGTGGTTGCAAAGGATGATCCATGAACCTTCTGGAGCTAGAATAGAAACAGAACCAAAAGAAAGCTTCCGTCGTTAGATTTGCAACACATCAAAGAACGCCTCGTTTTGATGTCGTATGAGGGAGATGTGGCCGATTCCATCTAGCGTGGTCTGCTAAATCTGAACCAAACGCAGAGTCTAAGTTGATGATGATTTGTAATTTGCGAGGACATGGCTCATGCGTATCCACCTTGGTGATGTCCTCATCACCGCGTGGCACGACGGCTCTCCCTTCTGCAGCCACAAGCGCGACCTCGGCACCTCGGCCCTCCACTCCTCCTAGCTCAGCAGCTCCACACACATTCTGGTATGAAATTTGTGGAACCCTAACTGTTAAACTGTAGTTCACTAATTTTTTACTATGATTGAACAATTGGACAATTGCAAATTAGTGTAGCACATAGGAATTATGGATTTATGAATTAATTGATTATTGATGCACTTTCATACTTTGTCTTTACTCTGTAGAACAATTGAACTATGAAGAGGAATGGGGATATTGCTTCTCCTTTTAGGAAGCATGAAGCAAAGAAACTTGTTGCTGCTTCATCTCCTCCACCAGCTCTAGCGACAAAAGTGATTGAAGAAGAAAATCAAGAGCAATCGGCTGTGCTTTCATAAGCAATTGATGTTGATAATGTCTTACCACCGCAACCACAGCCACCAACACCACCGTTGCTGCCGGTTAATGATATCAATCGTCTTCCACATGATCCAGGTGAACGGCTGCCAATTGCAAGTTATCACATTAATGATCAAGATGCAATTAGAAGAGCATATATTCTGAAAAATCCGCTCAAGCAAATTAACCATGAAGTTCCAAAAAGGAAAATTGGAAATAGATATTGTCGGTGTTTAACCGGCTGCCCACCGAGGGATATGCCCAAGGTGGTAAGTTTTGGGTGAGGGGACGCCGAGATCAGGAACTCGAAGGTGCAAGGAACGCAAGACTTTAGACAGGTTCGGGACGCACGGAGCGCAACACCCTACGTCCTGTATGGTGGCTTGTATTCCCTTTGGTGTAGAATGACCTAATGATCTTCTGTCTTGAGAGGGGTCCCTGACCTCCCTTATATATCCGAGAGGTCAGAGTTACAAAGGTGCTAACCAACCTCCGTCAAGGGATCATACCAGAACATATCTCGGGTAGATCCTCTCCGTGTTGGTTAGCTCTATCTCCTATTTAAACGGAATAAATAAGAGATAAACAAGATGAATAAGAGATAAGACGGACTTAATCTCTTAAACTACGCTATGTACACAGTCCCGTGGCCCCGGGTCTGACAGATATCGCTCATGCAGGATGCTGCATTTTGCTTCTTTTGCTACTTTGCTTCTTTTGCTGTAGAACCATGATTGACTTGAATAATATCAAGAAGGATGCTGCATTTTGCTTCTTTCGCTGCTTGTTCATTCACCCAAATTGCAAGGCAAAGGGGTACAACTGCATTTACTGTGGAAGGTTGGAGAAATTGGAATATAAAAGACAAATCACTTCTGAAACATATGCATTCTAAAGCACACAAGTTGGCTCAAGAGAAATACATTGGTTTTATTAATCCCGTGCAGCAATTGATAATCAAATTGAGAAGTGGAGTGATAAGGATCGTCGTCTTTATAAGATCAGGTTGACTTATACACTTAGATGCATTAAATTTCTTTTGCATCAAGGATTGGCATTCTGTGGACATGATGAGAGTGAAGACTCTAGCAACAGAGGGAACTTCATCGAGCTTTTGAAATTTCTTGCAGCAAATAGTGAAGAAGTGAATAAGTATGTTCTAAACAATTCTCCAGGTAACCGCTCCTTAACCAGCCCAAAGATAAAAAACAGGTTATTCATTGTTGTGCCATAGAAACTAATTGAAGAACTTGGTGATGAGCCTTATGCAGTTTGAGCTGATGAGTCCAGTGACATATCATATAAAGAACAACTAGCTCTTTGCTTGCGGTATGTGGATAAATTGGGAAGGCCATGTGAGCATTTTATTGGAGTTATTCATATTGATGATACAAGCTCTTTATCACTTAAGGAAGCAACTGAAGCTTTACTAGTTAGTCATTGCTCGACTATAACTCAAATTCGTGGTCAAGGTTATGATGGGGCTAGCAACATGAAAGGTGGTATTAAAGGGCTGAAAATATTGATCATGCAAGAGCCACCTTCTGCTTATTATCTCTCTTGCTAAATATTGTTGGAGTTTCTTGTAAGCGTCATGGAATACTTTGAAATGCCAGACTTGAGCAAATCACAAAAGCACTTGATTGTGGTTTGAATCTGGGAGTGAATTATATCAAGAGATGGGGTTGCCTAGACCTAGTGAGACTAGATGGGGTTCTCACTATAAAACTATATGCAACATCATTGCTATATATCCTTCAATCCATGAAGTACTTGTCACTCTTGGAGATGATCCTTCACATAAGGCTGATTGGATAAAAATACATTTTATGGTTCGAGCATTTGAGTCCTTTGAGTTTGTTGTTGCTGCACACTTAATGTTTGCTATTCTTGGATACACAAATGAATTATCCGAGTGTTTGCAAAGAAGAGAGCAAGATACTCTTGTTAATGTGGCGAAGAATAGAATTTTGAGCACTACTGGTTGGGAACAATTCCTTGAAAGTGAGTTACTTTGTTTTGCAACAAACATGGTGTCCAAATTCCAGCTATGGAGGATAATTATGTGCCTTATGGAAAATCAGCATGTTATGCTCGGAACCAAACAAATGATGATCGCTTCGTAAGAGAAATATATATTGGTGTCATTAATCAAATTAGTCAAGAGCTTGATTATCGATTTGATGAGATAAACATGGAGTTGCTTTCTTGTATGTCGGCCTTCAAACCTTCCAACTCATTTGCTTTTTTTGATGCACAAAAGGTGCGTAGACTAGCTGAGTTCTACCCTAATGACAATAAAGGCCATAATTTGATGAAACTTGAATTGCAACTTGATAATTATGTTGATGATGTGAGGCAAAATGATAGCTTCAAAGGCCTTGTGAATCTTGTTGACCTCTCAGTAAAGCTTGTTCAAACAAATAGACACACATTGTATGACATGGTTTACTCACTTCTCAAATTGGGATTGCTTCTACCGGTGGCGACGGCAAGTGTTGAAAGATTATTTTCTGCAATGGCTTCCGTCAACACTAAGAAAAGAAATAAGTTGGGTGATGCTCTTTTAGATGATTATCTTGTCACCATTCATTGAGTGGGATATTTTCTTTGAGGTGGTTGAAAATGACATAATCGAGACTTTCATGAACTTTAGAAATCGTATTCATTTGAACTAGTATGTTTGAACAATTTGTATTATAATTTATACAACATCGGTATTTAATTGTTGAATTTAAGACTTGGAATGTAATTTTTATTCTTGGTAACCGAATTTCTCGGTGAAATTTAAATTTTGTCACCGAATTATATATGGATCATACCGGATTGCAAGTGGGAAAAAATACCGTAGCATACCCTCTATGCAATCTTAGGTACGCCACTAGGTGAGGCCGGGTTAGCGTGGTGTCGGCTTCGGCCGCCGGAGATGGTAGAGGAAGGTGGTGCGGGGGGCAAAGCAGAGGAAAAACAGAACATGCTCATCGGGCTTGGACGGCGGCAACGGCTTTGCCGCCAGCGCCGGGAAGAACGACGGCGTGAGGGCGAATACAACGAGAAGGAAGCGGGCCGTGTTGCGCCGTTGGCGGAAGCAGCAGCTTCAGGTGATATATATGGTGCTGTTCCATCACCTGAAGCGATAGCATCAGTGGCCTCCGTGGCCACGATGCTAAACTTTCGATCCGATGCCTCCGTGCGTGGCCGTCACGCGCTATCCGGCTCACAGGTCACGGGACGTATGCGTGTAAAATTAAGAAACACATAGCTAGCGTGCACCTTGACAGCGGCTCAGCCCATTTTTCTACGTCAGACGTTTCCAGGCCAGGCAAGCAGAGAGCTTCTAGATTCAGCAACGGGTGACCAAAGGTCATTGGCGTACGTACGTAGACATCAAACCTGCACAACAATACAATGGCCGACCGTACACACGCTTCGATCGAGCCGGCCGGTTTATGTTCGACGGCACACTGGAGGATACTATACAACGGCTACACCTACACGGCTACACATGATACATGCCACGGATTCCAGACCTCGCGGCGCGGCTGCATGCTTCCTCGGCTAGCTCCGATCACTGGCCCCCGCACCTGCGCTTCAGCACGTCGACGAACTCGTCCAAGTTGCTCCGCGACGAGCCGCCGGGCGCCACGGCGGCCTCGAGCGTGGCCCTGAGCTTACGCACCTGCCCCCTGAGCCTCTCGCCCTCCTCCCCGCCCATCACCCCCTCGATCCGCGCCCTCACCTCGTCGGCGGCCACCGCGCCGCGGTCCCCGATGGAGACGCCCGCGCGCCACTCCCGCGCGACGAGGCGGCGGTTGGTGAACTGGTCCGTGAGCAGCGGGAAGCACAGCATCGGCACGCCCGCCCACACGCTCTCCAGGACGGAGTTCCAGCCGCAGTGCGTGAGGAACCCGCCCACGGCGGCGTGGGAGAGCACCTCCACCTGGCAGCACCAGGGCACCACCAGCCCGCGCCCGCCCGCCGCCGCCGCGAAACCCTCGGGCAGCGGGTCCGGGTCGTCGGAGCTCACCACGTCCGGGCGGAGCACCCACAGGAACCGCGCGCCGCTGGCCAGCACTCCGCCCGCGATCTCGTGCAGCTCCCGCCGCGTCACGTGCGCGTAGCTGCCGAAGGAGATGTAGAGCACGGACCCCGGCGGGTGCGCGCCCAGCCACCGGGAGCAGTCGGACTCGGCCCACATGGACGTGGCCACGGCGCTGCGCGCGAACCCCGCCGGGAAGATGGGGCCCACCGCGTAGAAGGGCTTCTCGGCGCGCAGCGCGGCGATGGTCGATGGCTCCAGCTCCTCCACGGTGTTGCACAGCACGTAGTCGGCGCGCCGGGCCTCGTCGAACGCCTTGAAGATGATGCGGTGCACCACGGAGGTGGTGTCCGTCTCCTGCAGGTACGACATCAGCTCGCCCGGCTCGATCGACGGAACGCCGGGGATGTACGTGATCGTGTCCTTGCGAGGCTCTGCATTATAAATTCAGGCATTATTCGTTGTTCAGCAAAAACATTACGTACCACTAGACATTATTATTAGTCCAACTCCAACAAGAAGATTTTCTGGCAAGACGATTGTATTAGTTCAGTTTCTAAAATAATGACCGTCGCATCTAAAGTGGCCGTTCTGGGTGAGCAGGTCCATGTGGTAGTAGAGGTTGAAGATGAGCGCCGGCTCGGTCCAGAAGGACACGTAGGCGATGCCGAGGCGCCTGGCCAACGTCGCGGGCCACACGAAGAAGGTGTCGGCGACGAGGAACGTGGCGGCCGGGTCCACGACGACGCGGCGGAGCAGGCGCTCGACGTGCGCGGGCAGCGCGTGGAGCAGCGCGCCCATGAAGTCGTCGTGGTGCAGCGACCGGTCGAACCCCACGGGGAGGCCGTCGCTCACCAGCTCGCACGCCACGTCCAGCCCCTGCTGGCCCGACGCCGACGCGCGCGCCGCCGCGAAGACGTCGTACCCGTCCGGGTCGGCGCCCAGCGCGCGCGCCGTCTGGTCGTGCACGGCCTCCGTGCTCACGAAGGTGACGGCGAAGCCCCGCGCCGCGAGGCGCAGCGCGAGGTGCGTCACGGGGATGAGGTGGCCCTGCAGCGGGTACGCCACCACCACCGCGTGCGGCTTGCCGCCGCGGCCTGTTGCTGCGGCGCCGGCGGCCTCCGGTGGCCCCATTTCTCCCTAGCTAAGCTACCCTAGCTAGTTTCTCTGTCTCTCCACTTAGCTGGTCAGGTGGTCAGTGTAGTTGGGCATGCCTGCGCATCGGCTGCTCGCTATATGACCCCCATGTCTGACACGAGCAGCGTCACCTAATAACGTGCCATCCTTCTTCTTCTTTTTTACTCTGTTACTTTCGCGTTAGCCGCCGGCCGGCCACAAGCCTTCTTGTTGGTTCACAGTTAGACTCTTTATGTTTGAAAATACATACACAAAGGAGTAGGAGTACAAGCTTTGGTGCTGCTCTATGAGCCGCCGCACATACATACTTTTTGACTTCAGAGAGTATTGTATAGGGGTGCACATGCAATAGATAAGGTGACAGTGTAGAATAATCGAACAAGTCTATCAGAACCCAGAGGATACCAAGTAGCTAACCATTTAAGATTCTTCTACAGTTCTACATGAGGATCCCTAGGGCTACACGGCCAGGGGCGGCGACGGCCGGCGCGACGCGAGGAAGAATCAGAATATGGTTAGCGCCTATCGACCAGCGAAATCAGAATATGCATCGGGTGGAGATCTAACGGCTGACATAGTTGGCATATGCATATATGCTTAACTGATTCAGTTAGTTTCATTAATTTGTGGAGCCGCCGATGTAGTCTTTTTATGGAAGCTAGACACTTGTATAGAGTGACAATTTTTGGGTATTCCACCAAGAATCGTTGATTAGAGCTTAAAAATTTATCACGCCTGAGTTTTACTATTTGTATGAGATCTTTACTGTAACATGATAAGTAAGCCTAATCCAAGTACTTGGACAAGCTTAGCTCAACTAGTTTAATTTGGCCTTCTCGTTTCGTGCCTCTGCATGTATATGTCCTGGTAGTTTTTGCAATAGAGTGAAGTAAACAGCTTAGTATGGGTCGTCATCTACAGCAAACTGCTTATGTGGCTGGGGCGGCGGCAGGGTATGCCCCTGTATGCCTCGGCATACCTATAATTTGAGAGAAAAAGTTAACAAGTATACATATTTATACGCGCATGGAGAAACAAAGCCCACTAGTCCAGCAAGGAACAATTGTTTGGTTACATTTATTAAGAGAGAATTCTCCAGTCAAATGAAAGATGATGATATCATCGATCTCTTCCAATAAGTGGAACTAACCGTAGCTTGGGCGGCAAACGCTCCAGGTTGAGGAGCTGTCGGTCGTGAGTTCGAGAGCTGCTCGACTCGCGATTCCCACCGGGGTTTTTCCTAGTTTCTTCTGCAGGTGTGTTTTGCGGTTGCCTCACGCATGGATGCACCACAATGGTCAGGGTGACGTGCCCGTCAAGTGCCAAGCCTAATTTCTGGGTATAGGTTGTAGGTCTAGCATGCGTGTGTGAGTGTGGTGGTGTGGGTTAGTGCGTAAGGTTCAGATATTACAGCTTGTACTTGAAGGGTTGATGCATTAAAAAAATAAGGGAATCGTAGGATTATATTGTAGTAGCCCTTACTGTTTTATAATATATTTTAATTATTTATATTTAGAACTTGTAATTTGGTTATTATTATGGATTTGTTATGGCCATTATAACTTAGCATTCATTATATTGCGTATTTGCTTTAAAAAAATTTATACATGGCATACCCAGCCGCAAATCCTGGCTCCGCCACTATTATGCGGTGCTTCCCCCCATCAGAATGGGTTTATGCAAGATGCCTTAAACGTATGGGCAATTGATCCACTCGAGAAGTGGCAATTACCCGTTCTCGCAGCCATTTGACTGGCCAAGTGGTGAAACAAATTGCCACCCACTCACCGGGAGTCCATGCATGACTGGCCAAGTCATCGGTCCGTTTCAGCCTGCGCAGCACGATATTTACTACTCTTCCTCGCTCACCGGACCAACCAGGCAACGACATGAGCGATAGATGACAGTGAGAGTGCTAGTTTTCTTATAGAGGGACGGACGATGAGAGAGAGCGTTTGGAATGATGCTGCACGCCCGCAACAAGCCGAACCGAAAAGCGCCAGTCGTGTGGCCCAGATGGCGACCGCTGGCCGAGTGTATCCGCGCACGGTCCCGGTCCTGGGCCTCCGGCTACGTGGTTCGTCCCCTCTCAATCCTGCTGCCAGTGACGTTCCTGCCCCTGTTCCTGGGATGGCGGCTGGAAAATCACTCGATCACCTGTGGTGCCTCTCACTGATTGGGGTCCGCTCGCGTCACCTGTTTTGGCCATGTTCTAGTTCTCCAGGAAAAGTCATGCTAAGGACTAGCCCCAAGGAGATGGTCACCCATCCTGGACTGGAGAGTACTACTGGAGGCGATGTGCTTACTACGTGTGGTACTGAGAACCGCATTCTCTAACACATCTAGTTAGAAAAAAAAGGTGGCCTTGTTTTTGTTTAAAGGAAGAAGAATTATTATCTCATAGATAGACACCCGCCCAAGCCCAACTTAGCAGCGATTATGAACGACGAACAGGTAGCTAACGTAAGGCCACTATTTCGATTACGATCAGCGTACGTACCTTTGCATTTGAAGTGGCCGTGCTCGGCGAGCAGGTCCATGTGGTAGTAGAGGTTGAAGATGAGCGCGGGCTCCGTCCAGAAGGACACGTAGGGGACCCCCAGCCTCCGCGCCAGCGTGGCCGGCCACACGAAGAAGGTGTCGACGACGAGGCAGGTGGCCGCCGGGTCGGCGACGACACGGCGGAGGAGCTCCTCCACGTGCGCCGGGAGCACGTGCAGGACGCCCTCCATGAACTGGTCGTGGTTCAGGGACCGGTCGAACCCCAGCGGGAAGCCGTCGCTCACCAGCTCGTACCGCAGGTCCAGCCGCCCCTCCTGGCCGCCGCGCACGCCCGCGAAGATGTCGCCGCCGCCGCCGCCGCCGGTGCCCCGCAGCGCGCGCGCCGTCTGGTGGTGCACGGACTCCGTGTTGACGAAGGTGACCGCGAAGCCGCGCTCCGCGAGGCGCAGCGCCAGGTGCACCGCCGGGATGACGTGCCCCTGCAGCGGGTACGGCACCACCACGGCGTGCGGCCTGCCGGCGCCGTTCGCTGCCACGACGGCCTCTTGCCCCATACGTGCCACGCCACGCGCTCTCTCCTCCTCCCCTCCCTATGTGCCTGGACCAAAATATATAAAACTCCTCTCTCTGGAGCCTGTGGTGCGCGTGAAACCGTGAGGAAAATGCAAGCGAGCGGGGTGGGCGGCTGGTATATAGGAGGGTGAGGCCGGGCTCGATCCATGGTCGCGCGCTGGTGGCATGTGGGGGGTGGTGCGCGCGGCGTCTTGCGGAACGACGACGATATGGCTCCAGGCGCGTGCATATCTTGGGTTGGGTCGCTGCAGGAAGGATCCGGTTGAGCTGCTGAGGAATCGTCCATGAGCGGTGGGGCATCCTGCTGCCGCGTGACGCCATGGCGGGCATGCAAGAGGATCCGACGTGTCGACGTCTCCTGTGGTCCGAAATGCTTGGAGAGGACCCAAGGGAGTCGTCGTCGTCAGCGTCTCTAGCATGCAACAGCACCTGCGATAGCCGACGCGTCCAATGGTCCGAAGGTGCGGGGAACATCCGCGGGAGAGGTGGTTATCGCGACGCTATTATTGGAATGGAGAGATACGCAGGCATCTGATGGTAGATTCTTCGTTCTCAGCTGATATTTGGGGTGGGGTGATGATAGAGTGCGATTACCGCACTGAAGAAACGGTGAGAGAAGGCATACGAGAGAACAACATATGCAGCACGAAGATACGTAATATAAGATACTTGGAAAAAGCATAAGAGTTTGCCCACCAGAGCAACTCCAAGAGCCTAAGTGCCTAGGTATATTGACTTGGCTGGGTAAATTTGGAACAGGGATGGTGAAAATTATATCCAACAGACTCTCCTTCTTCCTCTCCTCGCTGTGCCGCTCGGCATCTTCTCCCCTCCGCTAGCTATTTTTGCCGAGCGGACTCCCCTCGTCATCTTCCTCCTCGCGTGCACGCCCTCCTATTCCAGCAACAAATTTTGACCTGCGTGCCTTGTCGCCCTCGTGTTCCCGCCCCCTCTCCTTCCCCTCTCGCCACTCCCGCCCCCTGTCCTTCCCCTCCGCGCTCGCGGCCTGTTGCCGCGCCCGCCCCCTTTTGCCGGCGCCACCCCTCTCGGTACTCCCGCCCCGTCATGCCGCTCCCGCCCGCTCCTATCGCCATGTACAGGCCGCCGCGCCCTACCGCAGTCACGCCGCTCCCGCACCCTGGCGTCGGCGCCGCTCTCGTGCCCTGCCGCCCTCACGCCGGCGTGTTGACGCAAAAATCGAGCGGTGAACCCCTGTGTTGATAGTCTGGGAGATTTGCTTTACTCCGGTGCAGGTTCTATATTTTGACTCGCAAGGTGTGCGCAGGTGTGCCAGTCAATTTGACCTGCAATTGATAAGGTAAACATAAAATACATGAGGCGATAGGCGATGAAGCCTTCGTGCTCATAGATAGGCGTTCTTTGAATAAACACCACATGCAAATAGATATTGAATGTAGTTATATAATGTAAATGACTAAAGCAATTATGGCACGTGCTACCAGCGGCTATGTCAGCCGACAGTCTAATAAAGCATGATAAGTAAATAATCAGCTATGAGGCTGATTTCAGCATCCTGATAAGCATGAGCGGCTCATCGGCTGTCCAAACCAGATCCACACATTTGATGACAATAAAGCATGAAAGCTATCAGCTAGAGAGCCAATAGGGAACAGTGTACCGTTGAGCTCTCGCTCCACTATGACTAGGGCTATAAGAAAACGTTACCACCAGTATTTCTAGATGAAACTACAACGATGCGCCCGATAGTTGCAATTTAGAGATGTTGGCGGCAAGAGATTAATCTAAACTTCACAAGCCGATGAATCTATTCATAATAGAACTTGATTCCAACGGTACTGGAGAGGTAGCCGAGACTAAGATGCAATATGCTATTAAATAATCTAATTGAAGCAAACTAAACAGCGAGATGATAGATTAATAGAATATCAGCCGATGTAAGCTTAATCAAGGCTAGGATAACTGTGATTCTACCACCAAGAGATTAAGTTGATGTAGCCTTACAAGATAGGGTCAAATCGATAACTAGGTAGATAAGACGAAATCACAGTGATGCATCCGTGACTAAAGCCTAGAGCACCTGATAGGCGAAGATGACGGCGAACTGGAGGTCGAAGCGATGCAGCTCTGTTCACCGAAGAATACGCCGAGTAGGTACATTACTCCTATTCCTAGGGTTTGGCGTTGAGCGAAGAAAAAAAGTAGAGTTGATGTATTGATCGAGAGATAAAAATTACAACGACCGTCATCCCTTTATATTTATAGGGGCGGCTTGGACCTCATGTGGACTCGTACAAAACTTGCCTAATAAATATTAAATAAAACTTGCCTAATTTATTAAGATACATGGACTCTAATTTCTCTTGTGCAGAGATCTTGCTAATAAAGCTTCATCCAATCCATCCGTACAAAGACCGATCCATATGTGTGATTGATCCGGACTGTTCCTACGTGACGTATGCAAGGAAAACAAACGCCCACGCCGTATCCTTCCTTCTTTACTTTAATCACCCTTGCTCATACGTGGATGCTTTTTCCTTGCCTTCTTCATTCGAATCACCTTGCATGACCAATCTGATGAAGCCAATTTCTGTATTAGAACTCTTGGACTCCATGTTTGATAGCTTCTACACGTTGGATCAAAACCAATAACGAAGGTTTGGATTTCTTTGGAACGAGCGGTCAATCGGCTAGCAAAAATATCTCTGAACAGGCCATTGTTTGAACCTCCGTTGAGAGATACTCGTAATCCCTAGAAACTTAACGATCCCCGTCTTTATGGACGCTAACAACTGGCTATCTCTCACTCCGGATCTTATGAAATTTTGCTGGTCAAAATCCGGTGTCAACATAGCGCCGCTCGTGTCAACGGCTCATGAGGAAACCGGCTTTCTTTTTCTCAATCTTTCCATGTCTCAGTTTGCGCCAGGTAGGAAGGAAACCTTCGATGGCCGGATGGCTGAGGATCTGCTCAATGGTGAGCAATTCGATGTGGAGGATGGTTGCTATGGTAAGATACTTGCACCATTGAATTGTTGAATGCATGCCATATCTGATTTATTTACAAATGGATTGTTGAATATTCCGTAAATGATTTTCCCTATAGAATACTTGCTCAATTGATGAATTGTTGAATGTTCAGTAAATGATTTTGTAGTATGACTTCTCACTGTATTTGTAGCTAGATTGATTTAGATTCCATGGGCAGTGGAGCTGTTTTCTTCCCCCGTTTTAAATTGAGTTTTTAGCTTAACCTGAAGTAGATGAAATAGACACCAATCTCCATCCCTGTTGCCAATCCTATAGTAGGTACATGAATTAGTTTAGATGCTGTGTTCGTTACTTGCTTCAAAAACAGTGAATTGTTGAATGTTCAGCACTAGACTATCCAGTCTTATTACTTAGTATTGCTTCAAAAAGATATCTATTTGTTTCTTTTTATTTTATGGACTGTTAATTGTTGAATGTTTAGTGCTAGACTATCCAGTTCCAGTTGTACATTGTATGCACTCAAGAATTGTTGAATGATCAGTATATGCTATATAATTTTTTTTGTGCCAGGTGCTATGGATTCAGGGTATTACACTGACCTCCTGTGAATGATAATGAAGTTTCTCAAGTACCTGCCGTCAGACCCGGGCACTCAGGACTGTGCACATGGCGTACTTTTTCTAGGATAAAGGATGGGACATAGTCCATGCCCTGCATTTATATAACTACTCGTAGCCTAGTAGAACTGCTCTTACAGTAGTCAAACTAGTCGGATACAGTACGGAACTACCAGAAAACCACTCATGGTACGACCCTAGGGCATGTATCCGACTAGAACTTCCATGTAAACCTGTCCTTCCAGACTATATAAGGGCGGATAGGACCCCCTCCAGGGGACAACTCAGAGATCCTCCAGGGAATCACCCAGGAGATCACCCGATCATCATCAAAGGCAATACAACGTGGACCGACGGCATCTGCTCCAGCATCTTGCCGCAATAATGATGACCTCGCTGAAGATCTCGGCATAATTTGATTTTCCGATCTAATCGGAAACCGTGAGGACGAGTCTGGATCCAACCCGGCTCCTACTTGTGATCGACTCGAATTCAGCCCGTGCCACAACGAAGACGCGCCATCACCGCCCACTGATCGTGGACGAGCCTTAAACTACTTGGCGACTAGTTCTGCACGGTCAACAACTAGTCGGGATCAAATCTGACTAGTTGGTTTCATCGACAAATCGTCGCGGCTCCATCGAGGACTGTTGCGGTTTTGTCGACAACCGTCCACGACTGGTCGTGTTTCAACTACTCCGGCTACTAGTTTTGGCAACAAAACTAGTCGGGAGTGGGCTTCACACCGTCAACAACTAGTCGGGATCGACTCCGACTAGTCGGCTTTATCAACAAACTGTCACGGCTCCACTGACAGCCACTGTAGCTCGTCGACAATCGTCCACGACTCAAGCTAAGTCACTTATACCTTTTGCGACTTGCTCTTCACAGGCTCGGATACTTTTTGCACAACACGCATTCTCTTCACAGGCCATGTCATGCCTGTTCCGATTGCCTGCACGGTCCGCCTTGCAACTCGGGCGATCGGGTTACATATAATTGTGCTTCACGAGCGTTCTCTTTTTTGGCGCGGCGCCGAATGCTTTAGTTTCTCTCAACGGTTGCTACAATACCCGGGTAGCATACGCTTATCATAACACCTCGACTCTTCTGTACGCCTATGCAACTACGCGTGCACGTGGCCAAGCTCCCTGCGCAACGGTTTACGGCAACCAAGGATCAGGTGCTTAGCGTAACAGGCTACCTACTCGGCATCATTATGCAACCCAGCAAGAGTGCAACGTGAAAAATTTTAAATGCATTTTAATGCTGGGATTTGCTCCCAACACGATATCATGTATATCAGTTACAACATACTTTTATATTTACCTTGCAGGGGACTGGACCATGCTGCTAGGCAAGTTGGCAAACTCCGACTAGTTGGCTTCATCAACAATCGCCCACGACTACCTCTACTTCGCGAGAGCACTCGACTACATGTTGCTGACTACATAGACTACTTGTCGGATTCGACTCTGACTAGTTGGGTTCATCAACAACCATCGGTGACTACTTGACTTCGTGAAGAATGCACGACAACACGCTGGTGACTACTTCGACTACTCGTTTCACCTACAAGCTAGTCGGAATCGACTATGCTCGGCGATACGCTGGCGATTACATTGACTACTCGTCTCGCCTACAAAACTAGTCGGAATCGACTTCGACTAGTGGGCTTCATCGACAGTTAAAGATCCAGAGATAATTGGCTAATATCTTGACTCGGGGGTTGGCGCCACCGACTACTTGGCATATCCTATGCAACTCATCTAGCTCCCAGGCTCGGGGGCTGGATACAACACAGCTCTTTGCAATGAAGATTGCATGCCGATTCTTTGGACCCTTTATTCCAAAACTTGGGGTTTGGATTCGAGGCTCGGGGGCTGCAGGACACGTGTCATCAATGACTTATTTTTCAAATCTTCTGGAAGATAAAGATAGAAGACTCAAGATTGAATTGACCCTCAGCCTGATTCTGCGAGTCAATCTAAAACTCGGAGGCTACTCCATATGGAGTGCGAGTTCAACCGCATCCTATATAAAAGAAGACAACTACTCGGGGTATGACATCTGATAGCCTCGACGCAGCTAAGGAAGTACTCGGAGGACATCTTCAAGATGAAGTTCGGGAGAACTCGAAGATGCCCTCAGAAGTACTCGGACATCTGCAGTACTCGGCTACGAAGAGCTTGAGGGCTTGTCAGACCCGGGCACTCGGGACTGTGCACGTGGCATACTTTTCCTAGGATAAGGGATGGGACATAGCCCACGCTCTACATCTGTGTAACTATTCGTAGCTAGTAGAACTGCTCCTACAGTAGTCAAACTAGTCGGATACAGTATGGAACTACCAGAAAACCACTCAGGGTAGGACTCTAGGGCATGTATCCAACTAGGACTTCCATGTAAACCTGTTCCCCAGACTATATAAGGGCGGACAGGACCCCCTCCAGGGGACAACTCAGGGATCCTCCAGGGAATCACCCAGGAGATTACCCGGTCATCATAAAAGGCAATACAAACCACACAGGACGTAGGGTATTACACTCTCGGCAGCCCGAACCTGTCTAAAACCTTGTGTTCCTTTGCACCTTCGAGTTTCTGATCTCGGCGACACACTACCTACAACCTCACCACCTCGGGGGTATCCCTCGGTGGGTGTGGCGGTAAAACACCGACACCTGCACCTCCTAGTGGTCCAACCATCCATCATGCTCCTGCAACAGCCATGAGTTCTTAGGGAAGATGTAAAAATTTTAGAGATAAGAAGAACGTACTTCTTGTGTCAGCTTGGCTAAATGTGGGCATGGATCCTACTCTAGAAGTTGATCAAACACAGAGCACATATTGGAGAAGAATACATGAATACTTCCATGGAAACAAGAAGTTTGAGTCAAATCGTTCAGAAGGTTCTTTAATTAACTGTTGGTCCGGTATACAACATGATGTGAATATCCTTTGTGGATGTGTGCCCGGGATTGAGGCTAGGAACCACAGTGGTTGGTCAGTCGATGACAAGGTAATTACTCAATTTACTGCAAACATATTATTTGTCAGCAATGATCATTTGTCAGTTCTTCATTTTCATGTTTATTTTGGTTTTAAATGTGCAGATCGTAAATGCATGTACACTGTTCAAGGCCGAAGATAATAAGCAGAGAAAGTTTGCCTACTTGCATTGCTGGAAAATCCTAAAGGATAAGCCCAAGTGGTTGGATAGTGGAAGGAATTAGAAGTGCAAATAAAACAAGCAATAAGAACAGAAGATAGTGGCAAATTCATCTACTGCATCAGTTGCACCTTATGCCCCTGATGCCCCTGCTGCTGGTGGTGCTGATGCTGAACCATCAGGAAGACCTGACAGAAACAAAAAGGAGAAACAAAAGCTTCGGCAACATTCAACCATCGAAGCGGTGGACTATCTAATGGCAAAGAAAAAAAAGCTGACATTGAGAAAGACTTGAATAAATAAGAGAGGTGCAACAAAGCCTGCTCCGCAGGAAGAAAGGATAAAATTGAAGACAGAAAAGTTTGAGTTCCAAAGAGACATGGAAGATGAGAGAATTCTTGGTTTGGATTTGAGCACAATGAGCTACAGACAACAGCAATATTATGAAGAGCGTCAGAATGAGATTCTTGCAAGACGTTTTAATATCTAGAATTATTGTGGTTCAATTTTAGTTCAGTTTGAGTTCAGCAAGTTTGTGCTCAATATGCACTGTTTTTTTTTAACTGGATTATTGTGGTTCAATTTTAGTTCAGTTTGGACAAGGTGCTCGAATTATCATTATGGCTTAGTTGAGCTATTGTTCAGTTCTGCTTGCTTACTGTGTGGCTTAGTATATTGGCATGATTAACTAAAATATGATTGACACAAAAATTATTAAATGGAGTACATAATATCAGTATGATATTCTCGAATGATTATTAAATGGAGTACACACGTATCAGTATAATATTCTCAAATAATTATTAAATGGAGTACATAAAAATTACTGAAGACACATTACTCAATATTGTATAAATCTGAATGGTATTGCCACAAGTGCTCGATTAGGTCTGCCTTAAGCTGAGTGTGTGTTTCCTTGTTCTTGATATTTTTGTAATTCTGAATGAAAGCATCCATCTATCACCCTTTCTCCCATGTCATCGTAGTTGCAAACGTATTGTCCCATATCGTCGAAGTTGTATTCATATTGTCCCCCGTGTTCATCTCGCTCATCTTCAACAATCATTTTATGCATTATGATGCAAGCCATCTTAATATTATGGAGCGTGTCTTCATCCCACAAACGAGCCGGCCCACGAACAATAGCGAAGCGAGATTGTAGAACCCCAAATGCCCTCTCAACATCCTTTTGACACGCTTCTCGTGCCTTTACAAAATATTTTTTCTTATTACCTTGTGGCTCAAGAATAGTCTTAACAAAAGTTGCCCACAACGGGTATATGCCATCTCTTAGATAATAACCTATTGAATAATTATGACCATTGATGTTGTAATTAACTTGTGGACCTTCCTCCTCAGCAAACCTTGCAAATATATAAAATCTTGAAGCACATTTATATCATTGTGTGAACTAGGCATACCAAAGAGGAGGGATCAATCTATTCATTCATTACAAACTGATTGAATTCATCGTCTCGCTCATCTTCAAAGATTTGACAGGCATGGTGCAGTGCAGAATCACGAGATCATTTACATGACACGGCAATGGCGAGCGTGTCGGATTCCTCCGTCCACATAGCAAGGGCGAGCGACATCGTCCACACGCACCGCGGCTCTAGAGCCCTAGCAACCACGAGTCCAGGCGCTAGGTTGTGGCGGCCTCCAGACGCCAGGACGCGGTCATGTCCAAGCGCAGCGAGCCTATGGCGCGGCGGCGTCGGATGGAACGAGGAGAAAAGAGCCAACGTGGACTTATTTGAAAATGGAGAGTCAAGATTTGGAGAGTCTTTTGGATTACCCCAAAGGAAGTTTTCTATTTTTTTAGAGTCCTCTATAACTCTAAATTTAGGTAGGATTATACCTAGACTCTTGGAGTTTCTCTTAAAAAGATGTAGGGGCAGAAAAAAATGTAGAGGCAGAAATGCGATGACTTCGGTCGTTTTTCTTAAGGAATAGCCCATACGACTTATAATCTGAGCAACTTTCACCATTACACAGGCGACCTGTGATTTGAAGAGCCTATAGAAGGTTAGCAGGGGAGTAAAATGCATCATCCGTCCTCGAACTTGCTTGCAATGTCATCTGGATCCTCAAACTTCCAAAATGCATATTAAGCTCCACAAACTTACTAATTGTGTAACATGAAGTCCAATTATTATTTTTAAGTTATAAAGCGAAAGTATTTATGCTGATATCGAGCTTACATGTGGTCCCAAATTTTATTTTAAATTTGGCAAAATAGCCAATTTCGTCCTTGAGTTTCGCGCTTGGCTCAATTTCGTTCCTCAACTATAAAAACATCCAAATCAGTCCTCAAACTATCCAAACCGACTCAATTTCGTCATTCTCAATCAGCTAGAGCTTTAATTCAATTGAATAGACTATTTTGCCCCTATTTTCTTTGCTTATAAAAGCAGCACCATCTCTTTTCTCCTCCTCCTCTTCATGGCAGCTGCACAGGAGCAGTAGCTCGGCGCCAAGTCATGGACCAGCACGGGTCTTGGCTGGACTAGAGAGAGAATACCGCACACGGCCCCCTTGCTTGGCTGCACCCAGTACTACATCATACTACTATGTACTTGTTTGCAGACTCTACTAACCTGGTAAGTTGCGAGGCCTGTGACCTCGACGTGCTCGCCAAGCCTGACGAGGCTGCCTCGTCACCTAAGTGGCCGGCTAGCTGCATGGTTGGATGGTTGGGGTGTCGAGCTACTGCTCCTGTGCAGCCGCCATGTGGAGAAGGAAAAAAGAGATTATGCTGCTTTAATAAGAAAAGAAAACAGGGGCAAAATGGTCTATTCAATTGAATTGAAGCTCTAGTTGATTGGGAAGGATGAAATTGAGGCGGTTTCGATAGTTCGATGACCAATTTGGACGTTTTCATAGTTGTAAGACGAAATTGAGCCAAGCGCGATAGTTCATGGATGAAATTGGCTATTTCCCCTTTAAATTTTTGTGCTCAACTCTTATATTTTTAAAATTTTCTTCAAAATTTTATTTTAAAACTTTATGTCCAAATATTTTTTCTTAATGTTTTCTCCAAAATTTTTTTATTATTTTCTGAATTTTTTGCATATGAGTTTCATTTCCTACAAAATTTTTATACAAATCTTTTGTATTTAAATATTATTGTACAAGTAAATTTGTTATAATTTTTTCGTGCATATGTTTTGTATATACTTTTTTATTTGAACAAATTATATAACTTTCAATTTAGTTTAAACAACTGTGATTTGGACCTCACGTTTGGTAAGTTTAAGCATCTAAATATGTATTTTGAAAGTTTAGTAACAATGATAACACCCCCATCAAATTTAAGATCATATTTTACCGTTAGCAGGGTGTCCGGAAATTTTGGTTTTGAAGGAGTGACGAGGCATATTGCTGGGTGCTGTCTAAATTACTTCGCATTTGAAGTTGCCATGTTTATCCGAAAGGCCCATTCGGCTCATTCCTCCACGAACTGGCCGCGATTTAGCTACAGTCGAAGTCGCACTGGGAAGCCGTCGCTCACAAGCTCGTAGCGGATGGCGTCCAGCTCCTCCGGCGAGGACGAGCGCACGCCGGCGAAGATGGCCCTGGACGGCCGGGGCCGCCTTGTGGTGCACGAACTCCGTGTTGACGAAGGCGCTGCGAAGTGCGCACCCGCCTCTTGGCGAGCCGCATCGCGGGGGCAGGAGCCCAGGAGAACCACAGCGTGCGGTTTGGGTCGTAAATGGAAGCCCAATAAGCTTGTCAGTTCCATATGGTGGTGGGCTCATCAGGCCCTTACGTGCCTCGACATTTTTAGCTCGTTAGCTCGTCGCCCAAGGCGACACAGACGGAGAAAAGAACGGGACTGGAATGCTAACCACCACCAACAAGGAGATCCCATGGCCACAAATCGTCTGCAAAAATGGGAGGAATTAGTCTTTATATACTCCCTCCAGTTTGGAAACACCTGTTGTTTTGGACGAAATACCAATCAAACATTAAAACTTTAAACAATCAATAACGTCTAAAATATTTAGTTTCAAATAACGCAAGCGACGTGTATAGAGTTGCATTGAAGAGTACTCTTGCTGTTGTGTTGGCCCAGAGCTCTCTATCATGTGCGTGACTAGTTAAGTAAGTTAACAACGAAAGGCGGCTCTGTATTTCATATCGTTGAATTATAGTTGATATAGACTTTCGTTCATGTACGAAGTAGTAATTATTTTATATGTAGGTGTCATGATCTGCAACATGTTGTTGTACTTAGTATATTATTTTTTATGGAAATTGAACTATCTTTTTTATTATATTTAGTGTTTTCTTGTTTTTGGTTATAGTATTTTTGGTTATTATTTACTTTAAAAAAATTTTGTGTAGCAAAGCTTTAGGTTTTGAAATTTTGAGCAATTTTTGTATTCAAAACTTTTTGACGTAAAGATGTTCCGGTGTCTGAATCGTAGGTAGAATGGATCTTATATAAATATTTATGCGATATGCGAATGAATTGTAAAAGCGCTTTGAATTTAAAAATATACTGTATTTTACTGTAGATTTTGAAATTGTAAGCAACTTTTGTATTGAACACTTTTTAATTTGAAGATGTTTTGGTGTCCATATTGTAGGTACGATGGATCGCATGCAAGCATTTGTACAAATGAATTGCAAAAGCGTTTTGAATTTTAAAATTTGCTCTATAATGAAGTTTTAGTTTTTGAATTTTTTTCAAATTCTATATTGAACAACTTTTGATTTCAATGCAATTTGGTGTTCAAACTGTACGTATAATGTTGCTTGTGTAGAAGTAACGGATGAACGAGTTATAGTTTGATTTTATGAAAATGTAAGGTTTTCTATGCAACTTTTCTTGAATCAGGAAGATTGGACAGCAGATTGCTTTTGAGAAAAAAATTGTGGTTTTGTTCGCAAAATTATCAGAGAGAAGGCCGGACTGCGGATTGATTTATCTAAAGTTCGAGATTTTTTTTTTGCAAAATGACCGGACTCTCAAAATCTAAGCCGTCCGCCCGGCCGATCCGACGGTTGAGAATCGCCGGCGACGTGGCCACGCTTGCTTGCTCTCTTTTGGTGCGTGAATCATATATTAAGATACTCTGTGCCAACATGAGAGGACCCGGGGTAGAGGATTTTTATCTCATGCCTGTAGCAATTTTAATTACCGCCACCCCACATGAGACTTTCCAATCTCTATCCTTGTGCTGAATCACTCCTAGCAGCTGAGTCCGTTTGAAGCCCGTCTAGAGAGAAACAAGCAAAGAAACAATCATATCAACTACTTCCGATGTCTCCTCAAATGGCTAAGAAAAAAATTATCACAATCCTTCATGATGCACATCCTCCTTAATTTCCTCCTCTTGCTCCCACGGGACACTCGACGACTTGTACCACCACAAACTACTTTGACTCGATTAATCACTTCACCATTGCGTCCACATCCATTTAGATCCGCACCATCTAGATTTTGTCTTGATTGAATTTTTTTTTCATCACTAGGCTATCGCATTCCTTAGAATCTTGGTTTCTGTTGCGTTGTGTTACCCCCATTGGTTGTGCATGAATCAAATTATGCAAAGCTTACATTGTTTTTTAGTTTAAATTTAGTCTTTACTATTTTATGGACTCTTTATTTAGTTATTTTGCTCCCTAATTCACATTAAATCAAATTATTATTTTTCTATAATTATTTATTCCAAATTAATTATTATTTATCGTATTAGGCGTGTTTAATATTATAAAATCCAACGTCCTAGCTTATTATTTTTTTGAACTAACATGGTAACTCGCTGCCCTCTTTTGTGAGAGTGATTGCTTCTTTTAATACTTGTATATTAATAGATATGACAACAAAGCTAGATTGAGCATGAGATTGAACCAAGAGAGCCTGCACGTCCCTCCAACCATCTTTCCAGTTTGAAAGCTTGGTATATCCTTTCTTCTATATCTTTCCTTTTTCGTGAAACTTTAGATTTAATTGCACTTGCTGTCCATAGAAAGCTTCTCAAAGCTCCGCTTACAAGCTGGTTTCATTAAGTTCGATCTGTCACTTCCATTTGGTGAGGGGTCGTAGTCTATGCTCCACTGTCCCTAAATAAGCATCAACTCATTTAGCAAGATGTTAGGTGTACCTGGAACTCTGAAACTAGCAAAGAATTTGAATTTGATTTTGAAAAACGATGAACTACTACTAGAAACCGCGCAGGATTCGTACTAATTCCTGCTTTTCAAATGTAACCCCGGACTCTTTTCTGGAACCACAAGAGAGAGTTGATTCCAGTGTGCATTTCCTACTCCCCCTCGCCTTCAGATACAAGACTCAGGAAAAGGAGAGTAACAGAGACTGGAACGATACCAAACTTCTCCCCCTCTCCTTCCCCTTCTCCAACCCTGCACGCGACGGGCACGATTAACACGATCCCACCCCCGGCCTCACTTCCACGTGGTCCCCACTCGCCCACACCGGTATCACTTCCGTGTGGTCCCCACACGTCGGCACGGGGCCCCTCCCTACCTCCGCCCCATCCGCGACGGCTTCCGGCTCGGAGTCTCACACCTACCTCCAGAAGGGTCTCGATCGTTCTCTGCGCGGTGGGCCGCGCACCCGGCCGGGCCCCCGAATCGGTGACGCACCCCGTGAGGCGGGGCCTCCGAGTCCCAAACCCCCGCTGCAAGAAAGAAGCTATAAAGGAACGCTAATCCCCCTCGGCTCCTCCGCATCTCGCATCCTCGCCGCTGCTGCTGCAATTAACGCCACCGCCGGCCAACAACCCGAAACCTACCTCCGCCGTGGTCGCCGCAACCGCCGCCAGCATGGCGAGCCAAGGGGAGCCGTCGGCCTCCGCTTCCGATCCGTAAGATCTCGCCGCCTCCCTCCCCTCCTTCCCCGGCCGATCCGATCTGGTGGACTTCCCTAGGGTTTGGGGTTCCGGGACCCGATCTGGCTGGTTCCGTTGCGTTTCTGAGGTGGGGGATTTGTTTGGTGATGGTTCTCCGGTGGTGGCGTGTGCAGGAAGGGGAAGAAGGACTACTCGACGGCGATCCTGGAGAGGAAGAAGTCGCCGAACCGCCTGGTCGTTGATGAGGCCACCAACGACGACAACTCCGTCGTCGCTCTGCACCCGGAAACCATGGAGAGGCTGCAGCTCTTCCGCGGCGATACCGTGCTCCTTAAGGTGGGACACGCTCTAATCTGAGCTTGTTTACTGCTTTGTGATGTTGAGCTGATTTGCCGGAACCGATCTGTGCATGATTAGTTGGGGAGTGGGATTTGGTGGATTCGAGCTGCAGATCTGTCGGGGGAAAAAACCTTCCCTATATCGCTGTGAAGTGTCGAAAATCCTTGATTGTATCTGT
Organism: Panicum hallii; assembly: GCF_002211085.1. Taxonomy (NCBI): domain Eukaryota; kingdom Viridiplantae; phylum Streptophyta; class Magnoliopsida; order Poales; family Poaceae; genus Panicum; species Panicum hallii. Next base: position 15,879,840 of record NC_038050.1, on the reverse strand, counting down.
TTTGTTTCTGAATTTTGGTTATGCTTTGAGAATATGTACTTGTTGGCGTTTGTCTGCTATCAAGGATTGTAAATTGCTGGTAGATTGGAAAATTTAGCCAAATTTGCAGTCATACTACATTCATTCAGTTGAAGTTCATAGCAATTTACACCTTCTTTTTTCTTCAGTGATATATTTTACCAGATGTGGTTTCTTATTTTCAAATTTGATCTAGTCATACATCTATTCTAGACTTAAATGCATCCAGATTCTTTTTGCATGAATATCTCTCTCATTTTGTTATACCAATACTTACTATTGGTATTCAAATTGGTGTTCATGATTTTCTGGTTGGATGCTAGCATGACAGTTGGATGTAATGGGAATACTTGTAACTTTTTTATGTAAGGGGTATTGAACAACTTGGCATGTAGTGGCCTATTTTTCTGTAAGTTCATTTCTTTATGTTCAGTGGCTTGTTTATGTGTTGTTGAACCTCATTGGCACTGTTAGTCCATGTTCAAGGTCTCACTTTATGTTTTCCATTATAGGGTAAGAAGAGGAAAGATACTATTTGCATTGTCCTTGCGGATGAAACCTGTGAGGAACCAAAGGTTCGGATGAACAAGGTTGTCCGCCAGAACCTGAGGGTGAGGCTTGGTGATGTGGTTTCCGTCCACCAGTGCCAGGATGTGAAATATGGGAAGCGTGTACACATTCTTCCAATCGATGATACAGTTGAAGGCATTACAGGGAACCTGTTTGACGCCTTCTTGAAACGTGAGTTCCTGATCCTGTGAACATTGTTCTTACTTGATCAAGTTTTTTTTTTGTACTGCTGCTTAAGCATGGCTACGCAATACTTACTTTACTTGAAACTTAACTGAAGTAGCTTTCTTACCTTCCCTGTTGTCAAGCGTTTCTTGAATTCTGAACTAGGAAATGTCTGACATTTAGGCTACTTGTAGCTATAATATGCTCATTTCTGGTTTCTGCCATGGCATGCTAAACTTGATTGCTGCTTTATTGTTTTCTAACAATTTGCCCCTTTGAAACTATGCAGCATACTTCCTAGAAGCATACCGTCCCGTGAGGAAAGGAGACCTTTTCCTTGTCAGGGGTGGAATGAGAAGTGTGGAGTTCAAAGTGATAGAGACTGATCCTGCTGAGTATTGCATTGTTGCCCCAGATACTGAAATATTTTGTGATGGGGAGCCTATTAAGAGGGAGGATGAGGAACGTCTTGACGAAGTTGGTTATGATGATGTCGGAGGAGTCAGAAAGCAAATGGCCCAAATCAGGGAGCTTGTTGAGCTTCCTCTGCGCCATCCTCAGCTTTTCAAATCTATTGGTGTGAAGCCACCAAAGGGCATATTGCTGTACGGACCACCTGGTTCCGGGAAGACTCTTATTGCTCGTGCAGTTGCAAATGAGACTGGAGCCTTTTTCTTTCTTATCAATGGCCCAGAGATTATGTCAAAGCTAGCAGGTGAGAGTGAGAGCAATCTCAGGAAGGCATTTGAAGAAGCAGAAAAGAATGCTCCATCTATCATTTTCATTGATGAAATTGATTCCATTGCTCCCAAGAGGGAGAAGACCAATGGAGAAGTGGAGCGTCGTATTGTTTCACAGCTACTGACTCTTATGGACGGACTCAAAGCTCGTTCCCATGTTATTGTTATGGGTGCTACAAACCGACCTAACAGCATTGATCCTGCTCTTCGAAGATTTGGAAGGTTTGACCGGGAGATTGACATTGGGGTTCCTGATGAAGTTGGAAGGCTTGAGGTCCTCCGCATTCACACGAAGAACATGAAACTAGCTGAGGATGTAAGTGACCATTCATAATCCATGGCATCTGATATTGGTTATGATAATCTCTTATCTTCTAGCATCACTTGACGTTGATTTTCTGTAATTTTCAGGTTAATTTGGAACTCATTGCCAAGGATACCCATGGATATGTTGGTGCTGATCTTGCTGCTCTTTGCACTGAGGCTGCTCTTCAGTGCATTCGTGAGAAGATGGACATCATAGATCTTGAGGACGAGACGATAGATGCTGAGATACTCAACTCGATGGCTGTTACAAATGACCATTTCAAGACTGCACTTGGAACAAGCAACCCATCTGCTCTTCGTGAAACTGTGAGTTCCCTGTCATTAATTGTCAGTTTGAGATGCTCTTGTTCTGTGGTGCTGATTTACCTTTCTGGATTCAGGTTGTTGAAGTTCCTAATGTCTCTTGGGAGGATATTGGTGGGCTGGACAACGTCAAGAGGGAGCTCCAGGAGGTACCTATATGCTAATTGACCTTGTAATGTGCTCTTGCTATTATTCTGTTCCAGACAATTTGCTAATGCTACTCAAAATTCATGCAGACTGTTCAATATCCTGTTGAGCACCCGGAGAAGTTCGAGAAGTTTGGCATGTCTCCATCCAAAGGAGTTCTGTTCTATGGCCCTCCTGGTTGTGGTAAGACCTTGTTGGCCAAGGCAATTGCCAATGAGTGCCAGGCCAACTTCATCAGTGTCAAGGGTCCTGAATTGCTTACCATGTGGTTTGGTGAGAGTGAAGCCAACGTCCGTGAAATTTTCGACAAGGCTCGCCAATCTGCTCCCTGTGTCCTCTTCTTTGATGAGCTTGACTCGATTGCTACTCAGGTCCATACACATCCTGCCATAGCTAGAGTTTGGTGACATGTTTTCTATGCCTTACACATCTTAATTCCATGTTGCAGAGAGGAAGCAGTGTAGGTGATGCTGGAGGTGCAGCTGATAGAGTGCTCAATCAGCTATTGACAGAGATGGACGGCATGAATGCTAAGAAAACCGTTTTCATTATTGGGGCTACAAACAGGCCTGATATCATTGATCCAGCTTTGCTTAGGCCAGGGCGTCTTGACCAGCTGATCTACATTCCACTGCCTGATGAGCAGTCTAGGCTACAGATCTTCAAGGCCTGCCTTAGGAAGTCCCCTGTGGCGAAGGAAGTGGACTTGAACGCTCTTGCTAAGTACACCCAAGGGTTCAGTGGTGCAGATATCACTGAAATTTGCCAGCGTGCCGTCAAATATGCCATCAGAGAGAACATTGAGAAGGTAACTTCCTCAGACCATTTGAATTAGTACTGAGCGCAAACATTTTCATACTCTGAATAATGGAAGTTATTTCACAGAACACATCTGATTAGGAACTAATCAGACATCTTAGCAAGATATAGTTACCATTGAAGTACACTGTAGCTTTGTGAATGATCATCTGTCTTTTGATTCATGTCTCCTACCCAAGCCTTGAAATAATAAATTTCAGATTAACAGTTTTACTTGCAAGTATTGTTTGTTTATCACATTCATTGTTTCTCTTCTAGTTAGGCTTGGTTTGACCATTCTTTTTTCATGAATAAATCACTGGTGACTTATAATCTGCATGAATACAATTTTCAGGATATTGAGAGGGAAAGGCGGAGAAAGGACAACCCGGAGGCAATGGAGGAGGATGAAGTGGATGACATTGCCGAAATCAAGGCAGCTCACTTTGAGGAGTCGATGAAGTACGCACGCCGCAGTGTCAGCGACGCAGATATCCGCAAGTACCAGGCGTTTGCCCAGACGTTGCAGCAGTCCCGTGGGTTTGGCAGCGAGTTCCGCTTCTCAGAGCAGTCAGCGACTGCCGCCACCACAGCTGCAGCTGATCCTTTTGCATCCACTGGTGCGGCTGATGATGACGATCTATACAGCTAGGTTTCTTGTTGGGTTGTTGCTGGTTGGTTCTGGGTTGTGTTCGATATCAGTCGCATCAATCATCTGTTTAAAACTAATCATACTTTAGACACGAGATGCCGTGCAATGATATTTATGTTCCGTACATTTGGATGTAGCCGACTCTCGGCTTGTTTTAATTATTCATGATATACTATTGGCCAATGTCTCTCTTGGTTGATGACAATTTCTTGATGATTGTCTTCGTTGGGTTCTGCAGTTATGAATGTGAGGTCTTTTTTTTTTGTGCAAGGAGATAAATTTTGGCTGTCAGAGCATATATTCTCTGCCAGCCTATGTTGTTACCAGAATAAGAAAATCCAGATCAGGTTGAATGTGGTCTGCTCATTGGAGCATAGCTGTCGATTGGCTAAAATTGTAAAGCATTTTAGCGATTCGCTCTCGTGCAAATATTATGAACTATGGAAAACTGAAATTTAGTGCATCCTTGGTGATCCGTGCGTTGATATCCTTTTTCGCGAGTAACAAATTAGAGGTGTGCGAGGTTTAAATTATTTTAAACTTAAATGTTTGATTCTCGTTGGATTTTTAACCTTTTCAATATCTAGGATACTCAGGCTACTTCTAATAAAAATTTCTTTCTCGTTTATCAATCTTAACATATACTCCTTCCGTCTCGAAAAATAAAACATTCTAGTATTTAAAATTTACATTTAAAAATATTTTATTTTACGCTAAACAATCAATTAGTATTGAATATAGCTAATAAATAGGGATAAATAAATTTATTTTGCCTGTTTTATTTATGTGATAGCAGGTCCCCTCACGACGATGTCATTTTTAAAATAAGTTAACTTGTCATATCGTAGCACTTTCTTTTTCTAGCAAAAATTGCTAACAATTTTTTAGGGTGCGTCTCAACTGTTTTTCCTCCTCAAATGAAACTACGTACTATTTTGTGATGTACATGCTCGGAAATAGAAGAAAAAATCTATATATCCTCCAACTATTCATGATAAACTACTTTATTTTCAACCTATAAAATTGAATATTCTACCCTTGAGCTTTCCAAAACCGGCCAAATAACTCCCCCCAAGTGGTTTTGGACGGTGGTTTACTTCAGTGGCGCGGTTTTATCTTTTTATTTTTTATTTATTTCCGTTGAATATTTGAAAAGTTATTGTAAATCATAGAAAAATTATAAAATAAAAAATCTAATTTTTTTGACTCCACATCAGTAGATCTAAATAGTAAAGATATAATATGGTATGTTTTAGTATAAAGTTTTGTTATAATTTTAGATCTATGCTTTTTTATAATTAATTCAAATAATCCATAGTTGCAGCTTCTATAGTTCAATTGTGATAAAATATTTATGGTTGGAAAATTATTGTATGCCTGATTTGTAGTAAAAATTTCATACTCATTGGATCACGTATAACTTAGTTATAGATTTATTTAGGTTTATACTTGTTAAATCTATGCTCTCAATCTATGCTTTTATCCATAACTAAGTTATACATGATCCAATAAGTATAAATTTTTTACTACAGTTCAAGCATACAATAATTTTCCAACCATAAAAATTTCACCACAATTGGACCGTAGAAGCTGCAGCTATGAATTATTTGAATTAATTATAAAAAAAGCATAGATCTCAAGCTACAGAAAAAACTTTATACTAAAATATATCATATTACATCGTCACTGTTTATATCTAAACATGTGGAGTCCAACTAAATTAGATTTTCTATTTTATAATTTTTCTATAATTTACTATAATTTTTTAAAAATTCAGCGGAAAAAATAAAAAAACAAAAAACAAAACCGCGCAATTGTAGCAAAACCACCGTCCAAAACCACTTGGGGGGTTATTTGGTCGGTTTTGAAAGGTTTAGGGGTAGAATATCCAATTTTATAGTTTGAGGGGTGAAATAGTCCACCATTAATAGTTGGGGATTATGTAGACTTTTTCGGAATAAAAAAAAGCTAATGCATGCATGTTGAGAAAAAAATAATCAACGATGCCAACAGAAAACTAAAAGGTCGTAGTTTTCAAACCAAATCAAAATCTAGTTCCGCCATTGTGATTGTTTTAACAAGAGCTTCAAAATAAAATTTCACATCAATGTATTTTAGTGATACTTCTAGTGAGAGAAAATATTTTTCAGCGATATTGTGACTTTACAAAAGATTGCTTCGGTCACCTTTGTTGAATTAAATGGATATTTATATTGATATTGTGAAGATAGATTGGATGGTGTAATAAACAAAGAGGGTAAACAATTGTGTTGTGGTGGGTGGATGTTCCATGCATGTTTAACGGTAGTTTATTTTGGCAAACCAATTGAGCATTTTAACTTGTTTGTTTTATCAATTTTATATTTTACATAAGCAAACTACGTGTCTTTGAAAATATTATCGAAACATATGCAAGTAGGATTTTATTTTAAAAGTGTTGTTGAAAGAAATACAACCACGCATTCGGAATTTGAGTTTGATACCCGGTTTAAGAGCTATAACTTTTAAAAATTTTAAAATTGGTTGCATGAGTTTGTGTAAGTAATAAAAAATCCAAACACATGTTCGTAACGATAGTGGTGCCTCTAACTTCGTAAGAAAGACAAGATATGATGTGATGAGAGGATAGGGTACTTGGTGTGCAGCAAACTAATGAGCTGTTGGAGCCATTCCAGGTTGCTAATCTACGGCCAGCTAACCTAAAGTTTTTATAAAATAAAGGCATGCCAAAACTTTAAAGAAGAGAAAACTGTATCATTTCTAAGTCATATGGTGTCTTATATAAAATAAATACAATAAATCCATATGAAACACCAAAATTGAAACTATACCATCAATCAATTATAACTTTTTGACATGATTTTCTAAAAATATTAAAACTTGTTATCAGGATTGACCCTACATCAGAGTTGCTCCTGAGCTGGTTCGGATTTATTAATGCGTCGAGTCTAAATGCTGACGTCCATTTTGAAGCTACGATGTACCATTCCATATAGGGATGCAAATTATATTTATTTTGGATTATTGAATCGACTCAAAAACTTGATAAAATAAATTAGGATAGTATTGTACATAATTAATTTAGAAGGAGAAATGAATTAGGATGGTCTACCATTATAATTATTTAATTAACCTATAAAACACCATTAGACACCCACTAATTCCATAATTCCTATTTCCCCAAGCAAAAATGGTATATAATTTAAAACCATTTCTCAAGCGCATAATCAGTCAGCGACTGATCCCCGCGGCCCCGTGTCCCCGAATTCCCGCCCTTGGTCCATCCTCTGCTCATGCCGCCTCCGCCTCCGTCCCCACCACTGCCCCCGCATCTCCTCCGCCACCTCCACGGCCGCAAGCTCACCACCGAGCTCCTTGACCCCCTCATCCGGTCCACCTCCTCCTCGCCGTCTCCCTCCCTCTCCTTCGCCCTCTTCATCCTCCTCCTCCGCTCCGCCCTCCGCCCGTCCCACCTCACCTTCCCCTTCCTCGCCCGCGCCGCCGCGCGCCTGTCCTCCGCCTCCCTCGCGGCCGCGCTCCACGGGCACCCGCTCCGGCTCGGGCTCCTCCCCGCCGACCTCCACGTCGCCAACTCCCTCGTCCATGCGTACGCCGCCTGCGCCCTTCCGGACCACGCCCGCCGGGTGTTCGACGAAATCCCCCGGCCCAACCTCGTCTCGTGGAACGCTCTCCTCGACGGGTACGCTAAGTGCCGGGACCTCGCCGCCGCGCGCAAGGTGTTTGCTAGGATGCCCCGGCGGGACGTGGTGTCATGGAGCGCCATGATCGACGGGTGCGTCAAATGCGGGGAACACCGGGAAGCACTCGCGGTGTTTGAGATGATGGAGAACGCCGCTGCAGTGGAGGAGGAGGAGGGCGGGGGCGGGGTGAGGGCGAACGACGTCACAATGGTGAGTGTACTCAGCGCGTGCGCGCACCTGGGGGACCTCGAGCGTGGGAGGCGGGTGCATCAGTGCCTCAGGGATCGGGGCTTCGCTCTGAAACTCAGGCTGGCGACCTCGCTTGTCGACATGTATGCCAAGTGTGGGGCGATCCGCGAGGCGCTGGAGGTGTTCCGGGCTGTGCCAGTTGAGAACACTGATGTCCTGATATGGAACGCCATGATCGGCAGCCTTGCAGTGCATGGCATGGGCACTGAATCGCTGGAAATGTTCCAGGAGATGCAGCGTGCTGCTGTTGCACCAGATGAGATCACGTACCTCTGTCTGCTGAGTGCTTGTGTCCACGGTCGTCTAGTGGATGAGGCTTGGATGTTCTTCCGCTTGCTCGAGGCGCAAGGGCTCAGACCGCACGTCGAGCACTATGCTTGCCTGGTAGATGTGCTTGGTCGAGCAGGGCGCTTGGAGGAAGCATATGGTGTCGTTAAAAGCATGCCAATGCAGCCCAGTGTTTCTGTGCTTGGTGCTCTCCTGAATGCATGTCATTTACATGGATGGGTAGAGCTTGGTGAGGTAGTCGGCAGGCAGCTTGTCCAATTGCAGCCAGATCATGATGGCAGGTACATTGGCTTGTCCAATATCTACGCTGTTGCTAGGCGGTGGCAAGAGGCGAAGAAAGCGAGAAAGGTGATGGAGGAGCGGGGTGTAAAGAAGGTCCCTGGCTTTAGTGAGATTGATGTTGGTGGAGGGATCTCCAGGTTCATTGCGCAGGACAAGACTCATCCGGGCTCGGCGCAGATTTATGACTTACTGAATCTGATAGCGATGGAGATGAAAATGAAGGATGATGATGCCATTTCAGATTACCTCAGTGCACACTGCTAGAGTGATGGTTGCACCTGTGGATCTCTCAAGAAACAACTTCCATGAAGTAGTTTGGTTATTTTTTTCCAGAGTGAATCTGGACATAGTATTTGTCGCTCTCAGTTCTGTCCACTGAAGCACTACCCAAAGCATCATTTAGGCTAAGTGGAGCCTAAACTGCCAGGTACAACCTAGTTGTGAGCAGATCCATCAGGGGACAGATATGTGCAGATAAGAAGCAACATCTGTACCACATTCTCTACTGAAAAAAGAAACATAAAATGATGGGATCCAGAAGTAGTCTTGAGATTCTCCTAGCCGCTTCGAGAATTCAGTAAAACAAAGGAGAAATTAATGACAATCATGATTACTGTACGTATATGGACATTGCTCGAACAGCAGGCAGACAGTATTTACATCTGGATAAGCTTTCTTCAGGAATTGATTCAACTGTAGCCACTGCTTGTATGACAGATTTGGCAATAAGGTGAGAACCATATCACAGTGTGTTTCATCTGTCAGCAGCATGAGCTAAAACTGTTTTGGAGCATGCAATGTGCCAGGACCCCAGGAGCATGTTCTGGCATTTTTATATGGAAGAACATAAGCAGTTTCTGCCCTACATTGCTTCAGTACATATTCCCCCCTCCTCTTTTCATGTACATCAGCTTTGCCAAGTATAGAGAAACAGGAATTCTACAGGTAGGTGTGCGCAAAGTGCAACACCTGCAAGCATAGGAAGCAATGAGCTACATACACTTTAGTAAAACTCAAAATCACTCTATAAAACCAAGTTAAACTGTACAATAAATTCTACTTGGAAAAATTACTAGAACTTTGATTAAGATCTAATAAAAAACATGGAACCTCCCTCCAAGCGGTTGGAGAAGACTGCCTATGTTGATCCCAGAAAGTGTGAACCAATCCATTATTTTGTGGTGCCACCATGGGCTGGACCAAACCATTTGTTTACAATTGTGATGCTCTCTGACTTGTATGCTAAATGAAAACCCCAGGTGATCTTTCAGTCACTTGCTGTTTTCGCTACTAACTATGCGTCAAGCCATGCAAGAAACACATCATCTGCTGTTGCTGTGAATCATTGTGTTCTCACAAGCTTGGGTGTCCATCTTTGCCATGCAAACCATCTACCTTCCCCAGCTCTAATATCTGCGATTCTTCTCTTCAAGTCGAGGCCTTTCCTTTTCTTTTCATCACTCACTAATTCTTTTGAATTGCTGATCAAGGGATGCTCCGGTGTTCCAAGATCGCTGCTCTCAACAATCTTTTGCACCATCTCCAGTACCTCACTCATCTTGGGCCGGTACTTAGCATGGCGCACCAGGCACTTGTTTGCCACTGACGCAAGCTGGGCTGCTGATTTTATGCTGTAATTCCCTTGAAGCCTTGGATCGATCACTGTCTCAAGCTTCTTAGCGTCAGAAGAGTAGGGCTTCACCCAGTCCACGAGATTCTGCTCGCCTCTCGGCCTATTTCGGTCCAGAGGTCGCCGGCCTGTAAGGAGCTCATAAAGCACCACACCGAAGCTCCATATGTCATTCTTGGTGCTGAGGCGTCCTGTGTGGATGTATTCAGGAGCAGCATATCCAATCGTCCCCACCACCTGTTTGATTGTCATACAGAACAAGAATTTTAATAATGAACCTTCAGAAAATGTTGGTATCTATTAGTTACAAATATGTTTGGATATTTTCTTGATGCAGCATTTTAGAAGCATACATGGTAAAGTGTTTGGAACTGGAAAGCTCCCAGAAAGCTAGCTGGTTGTAACTGACCAGAAAGGTTAGGTGGCTTTTCTGGTGGTTCCTTGGGCACTAGCGTGCAAACTGACCGAAAGTGCTCGCCTGCCTATGTGTTACTTTTCTACTTTTATTTGCATGCGTGGAAGAAAGTATATGGTCAGCCCTTCGCGAGGCCACCAATATTTGAAAAGTTTTCAAGCACGTGTAGCAGTTGCTTGACCGGATCAGAATGGTAGAATGATTCTGTGTTCTAACTGCTCTTGGGATTGGTACATGGTTCCAGGTACCAGAGGGGCGTGAGAAGCTGTATTTCAGATCAACGTGCCAGCATTTTGCAGTAAGCTAAGATCATTGCCTCATCAAATTCTGTACAGTTTGCAAACAAGATTGTTCGTTGCATACCGCTGTGGAGACATGGCTTCCTTCTTGAGGTCCTAATCTCGCCAAGCCGAAGTCCGACAGTTTCGCGTTCCACTTCTCGTCGAGAAGGATGTTCGATGGCTTCAGATCTCGAAATATTATCTGACAAAAAGAAGGAATTGTTACGATCCAAGTTATGTAAGACTCTGAGAGTAGTCCATAAACAAGTTAAACAGCAATGCATTTTTTCTTGCCATTGGGCACATGCTGAAAGGCAAGGAACAGAGGAAACCGATCAGTCAGAAGAACATCAGAGTCAGATTACCTTGAATTCGGATTCTTCATGGAGATACTTCAACCCTCGAGCGGTGTCCAGCGCCACCCTGAGCCTCATCGCCCAGGAGGCCGGCCGCGGCGACCTCGCGGACAGATGGTCGGCCAGGCTCCCGTTGGGCATGAACTCGTAGACGAGCAGCAGCTGCATCCCCCGCTCGTCGTCCTCGGCGCAGTAGCCGATGAGCTTGACGAGGTTGGCGTGGTCGACGACCCCGAGCACGTTCACCTCCGTCATCCACTCCTTGTGCCCCTGCAGGCCCTTGCGGCCGAGCTGCTTGATGGCGACGTCGAGGCTCCGGCGCGGCTCGAGCGCGCTCCGGATGGTGCCCCGGTAGACGCAGCCGAAGCCTCCCTCGCCGAGCATGAGCGAGCGGCTGAACCCGCGGGTGGCGGACTTGAGCTCCTGGAAGGTGAAGATGCGGAGCGCGTTGGGCGGCCGCTGCGACAGCGAGAGCTGCCGGCACCGCCCGAAGGAGCCGCCGCTGCTGAGCTCCGACGCGTTGAGGGAGCAGCACTCGGACGCCGACCGCCGCACGTCGGGGTCCGTGGACGTGGTGCTGCTGTTGGACCGCGTCGACAGCGACCGCCCTGTAGCCGCCGGGCCGCGCCGCTCGTCGCCCTCCCGCTCCCGCTCCCAGCTCGGGAACCGGAAGCAGTGCATGGCGATTCTTCTGCTACTTGGAGACGCCGCCCCTGCTCTGCAGCAGCATCGTTGGCGACAAATTAAGAGGCGATTGTTTTCTCCACTCCCCTCGAATGGCAGCAATGGCGACAGGCAAGAACACTGATAAATATTTGAAGCAGAAACTTCTTGATGGAATTCAAACTTTTCTCTACTCCGGAAGTTATATCAAGTTGAAAAGCAAAAATTGAACCATTCACGCCTAAAATGGGGAAAAAATTGAAAAGAAGGCCAAAAAGGCAGATCAGAAAAGACACGGTTATAGTATACTTATACCTCTCCATTTGGCAACAAAGCAAAGTTTCTGAACCAAAATAAAGATCAAAAACTCATCACCAATCCATGGACTTTAAACCACCCACCAAATCTGAAGAAGGCGAGCGGCAGGACAAGAGCAATGACGTCACGGCCAGGGAGACGATTAGGCAGCCATGGCAGCAAACATTTTTCAAGCCGGCCCTCCCCCTTCAACCTCCCAACCAACCTTCACCGTCCGCGCGATCGCTGTCGATGGCGTTACCCGATCCCGGCCCGATCTCTTTCTCGGCACCCAACCCCAACGAACGAATCCCGTTGCCCGTTCCCACCCAAGGACATTAAAAACAGGCACAAGCTTGGGTTCGATCGCCCACCTGGTCACCTCCACATGGGGAAGAACGACGATGAAGATTCGGCCGCTCGCTCGCCGGAGTCCGCCGCCGCCCCCGAGAAAGGATTGGGTTCCGTTGGGCCGGGGTGAAGGGTTAGCGGGTAATGGAGGTGGAGGAGGGAGGGTGGGTGGGTTAATCGGGTGGGCGGCTGCTCGTGCGCTAGGCCCGGCGGCTTCGATCGGCTCGGTCCACGTCCTCGTCTTCCTCCCGCTGTCTCTGTCTGTTTGGTTGGTTACTTGCTTTGGGGGGCGAGCAGGGGCGAGAGAAATGTGAGGGATTCGACAGCGAGAGGTTTAAATACCATGCGTACTCGAGTTGGAATTTGGAAATCGATCAAATCTAGAAGAAATCAGACGAAAGATAAAAATGGACCTCTACTCGTCGTCATCGCAAATTCGGATAAGATTGCAAATAATCATGAATCGTGATAATTAAATTAATGCCGAATGACGGTAGATTATACTGACCGTAACTGAAAAACTGGTCTTGCGTGATCGTAAGACGATAGGACATGTGTCTTGGTGTGATCGGTGATCGACACAATTGGAAGTGGTTTAAGGATTCCGGTGTTGCTGGATTATGTGGTTAAGTAGAGGTGAGGATGGTGGAGAGACAGGAAAAATATATATATTTATCCTAATCCCCTCCTAGTTTCAGCCCCTTTGCATTTTTTGATGGTCAAAGCTCTTTATGAGTGAATTTTTTATCTCTATGTCTGGGTAGAATTTTTTAGCGACTTTATTAGAAAACCAGTTGCTTGGACGTGTGAGGGTATCTCAGGTGAGCCCTAGATTCCCTCACACAACCAGCTTCTTCTATCCGAGTCTCCCACAGGTCATCTCCTATGTGTCTTCGCTGAATCCGGAAAATGGTGGCTGCAATCTTGATTTTGGACAAAAACTCACTATGTATGTACGTAGTTTTTTTTTTCTTCTGCTAAATTTAGGTGGATTTAGACCATTTTAATTGGTTTTTCAAGTTTAGAATGTGAGTTCTAGTCATGTTAGAACTTCATGTTTCAGCATGGAACATTCTACCTCTACCACATTCAGCAGGCAGACAAAGATCTCAGATTCAAAACAGGTTGGAACTTTCGAACAGTCGGGAAAATATGATTCAGTTCGAAACTAATGATGTTTAATAACTTTGGACTATTACCAAATACATGTCGAATTCAGTAGACGTTTACCATGGCTGCGTCATTTTTCTGCACTCCAGATATGCCGAATCTAATAAATCTTGTCCAAAACATATACCAATAAACATCACAAATTTAAAAATAATAGTTGAATCGGAGTAGGTTTCAGGCGGATTGTTTTGCTCAACAATAACTTCTTTTCTCACCTTGACTTGAAAATAATGGTTTAAGATTGCCAGCGAAGACCGATCACTTCACGGCGTGGAACTTGAGATATCCTAACAACCATAAATTAGGTTAAGCTGAAACAGAACAAGTCCACTCTGGGATCATGTGGGGGACTTGGTGGACAAGATCATTGGCTATTCACAAAGGAAAATCCTTAACAAGTTAGGGTTGGGCCTACTTACATGACTGCTGATGACGTTCGAGATGCACGGCAGCCAGCCAGTGTACATATAAAGGATGTGGTGACATGGCAGATTCGTATGTACACGTCGTTTGCAGGAATGCTTTATTTGTGTGAACAGATGGCGCTTTTAAATTTAAAATTTAAAATTTAAAATCCTGCGGCAGGTAACTCGAGAAGTTTTTTAAACCCATTCGACGGCCATCGGTGATCTATCTACTGGTGGGTAAGATTTGTCGGGATACGACAACACCCAAGGCGTGCTTAAAAAGTTCTTTTTTCCGTTTAGTTTTGTCATAAACTAAGGCACTTCACATGCGAGGGTTTCGGCTTGCGTGTGAACATGAGCCTGGCCACTTGTTTATTGGCGTAACTTGCAGGCATCGATCGACTTGTCGTTCGACGATGAATAGTCGCTGTGCAGAAATGTTCTTTTCCTCTCCTTGAGGCAGCTAGGATAACATATATACTCTCAGGAGGGCAGCTGCACTCCGTAGGAGCAAATAATAATGTAGTCATCGCAAATAGTTGTCGAGTTCATCAATAGAACAAAAAAGGCTGCCGACTTTGCTCTCCTTTTCTTTAATTTCCAGCCGGCCAGATTCTTTATTTTTCTGCCAGTAAACAAGGGAAGAAAAAGGAGAACATTTTTTTCCCCCTGTATTATGTACTCCTATTTCTCGTAGCCTGTCTCCACGATGCAAGCACGGATCGGAGGCTGCAGCTGTGCCTGAAGCGGAGCTGACACTGCAAAGTGCTCGGTCGATCGGCGCGCCCCAGGGAAAAGGAAAAAAACGGACGCTCCGGTCTGACCAAGTACTCGCCTGGCTTCGTGCTCCAGATTTCGCCAAGCAGTAACGATTAGGACCGGTAAACGGCAGCCAGCAATCAGCAAAGTCAAACGCTTATCCATGCATCTTCTTCCTGCCATCACCTCCGTCTCGAGGACTTTTGTGCCTCGTGAGTCGGTGTTTTTTGTTGACTTCTCCTCTGTGCTGAACAGTGGGTGCATTTTCCACATGCATGCTGTTGCTCTGAAAACTGCTGCTATTCGGTGCCGTAGCATCGCTGAACAGTGCTGCTATCCTAGTATGTGCTGATCAAAGAAGAGCCCAGCAGCCAGCAGCTCTTTCCCGCCGGTTGGATCCGAGCGCACATGAGCTGTCGCGTCCCGTCCCGGAATCTTTGAGCGGAAGCGTCCCTCCCTTCCCGCTCGCGCGGTCAACTTCTCTCCCGTCCAGGGGATCTGAACCAGTATCAGCGCCGATGGATTGGTTGGAGATTCTTCTCATATCGGACTAGGGTTCTAGCTGCACTATGCTTCATTGTTTTCCGGATGAAGCCAGGAGGCGCCCGTGGTGCCCTCTCCGGGAGACAGGACGCGGCGAGGCCTTTTCATATCGGTGGCGTGGCCTTTCAGTCTCAGAAGCAGCTCCATGCCTGCTTGCTTGCTCGCCAGATTACAATATCCTTCTGACATCGTTGCTGGGCGAGCCCGCAGTGTTTTATTATTTTATTTTTATCAGTGCTTGGCGGACATAGTTCTGACGTCAAGTTGTCAATGCTTGGCATGTATCACGACCACAGTTCTGACGCGCGGAAGCTCTTGCTGTGAGTTCAGTTCAGGCTCTCGGGGGGAAAAAAGGATCTCTCTTTCTGCCGGCTCCGAAAAAATTCTGGCGCGCGCGGAAAGGTGAATTCTGCGCGACGGATCTGCCTGGGCTGCAGCATACGCTGGGTGTGCTGGCCCGTGTGAGAGGCCTCGGCCTGGGCTGGGCTCTTCTTGGAGAGCAGTGGCGGCTGATGCTGGCCCACAAGCCACGCCAGCCACGGTCTCATCAAACTCTCTCGCTCAGTGACACAACGACCTTTTTATCTGGTTCTTCATTACCTTCCATCTCAGCCCGTTCGACGACCCAACCCCTTTGAAAACCATTATCCTGAGGCGACTAGTTCGACTGAGAAACTTCACCGAGCGTGACTGTTTCTCCCCTAGTTTATCCAAGTTCAAAGTACGTGCGTACCCCAGGCTGCTGACTGATGGGACGCTCGTGCAGCAAGGTCTGGGACATGCACTTCCAAAATCCAACACACTTTAACTCTACTACCTACTCCGCTGGATTTGTTGCGGAAAGCGCTTCGCCTGACTACACTGATTTATTTAATAAAATAACTACTGAATGTTTAAGATTGGTGGGTCAAAGTCCATAAGCACACGGCAGAATAGCACTGAAATCGCATACCATTATCCCCGAACAATATATATTGTCGGGGCCTAACCAAACCATCCCTGCGACGCTCTCCTAGGCGACAGGAGGCCCCGCCACCGCTGTCCGCTTTCCCTCCCAAGGTGCCTCCGGTGGCCGTCGCCATCGACGGCGACCGTCCGGACGGTGGCCTGCGGCTGAGCTAGCTCAGCCCGTATCCCCACCCCACGCCCTCTCCTCTCTCTTCCCCCCACCTCCCTCCTCCCGACCTACAATCTCGTCGCCCTTCGCTGCCACCGGCAGCCGGAGCCGGATCCAGCCTTCTCCTCGCTGGATCCAGGGCCCCGTTGACCGGATCTGCTGCCAGACCCAGGTGGGGTCGCCTCCTTGTGCCCCTGGCTCAGGTGGGGCGCGACATCGCCACCCCCGCTGCCCACGGCCCCCGGGTGCTGTGCCTCAGGTGGCCGGGGGCCCTGGTTGCGCGCCGTCGCCGCAACAACCCTCGAGGTGCTGTGCCTCGGGTGGCCGGGGCCCTTGGCTGCGCGCCGCAGTTGCAGCCCTCGGGTGGTGGTGGGCCCGTGCCGTCGCTGCCGCCCAGCATGCACCCCAGGTGGTTTGGGCGGCCGGGGGCCGTGGTCGCGCTGCTACTCGCATGGGGTGGGTCTTCAGCGCAAGGCGCCGTCCTCTTGGAGGCTGGTTGTCGGCCGCCAATCTCTGGCCTGGGGTGTCGGCCTCCTATCACTCGGTTGCTGCCTCCGCTACCGCTCCTTCTGGTCGCAACCTGGGCGGGGTGCTGGTGGGCTCTCCTATGTTGTGGCGGCATTTGTCGGTCTTTGGCTTTGGGATAGAAATGGGGTGGAGGCAAAAGTCTACGACGATGACGTCCTCGGATGCCGTTCACCTTCTCGAAGGCGTCATTATTTCCCCTATTCCCTCCTCTCCGGTGGGCGTCCTGGGTGAGAACCTAGACTACGTTGGTCGGACGACGACGGTGCCTATCGCGTCGCTCCCTCCCCGGAGGCGTTGTTTTGGAAGCTTTTGCTGCTAGCGGTCATCTGCTCTCCTCGGAGAGTTTCCACTCCTGCGTCTGCCTTCGTTTAGCTTCTTCTGCATCATCCGGTTTGCGTTGGTCGTCAGTTGGCGGACGCTTTGCCGCCCCTCTCTTCGCTGGCGAATACTGCCGCCGCTCTGCTCTGGCGGATGTTTTGCCACCGCCGTCGTTTTGGTTGGAGATCGTTCGGGCGGATGCTTTGCCGCCGTGGTTGGTTGGTTGGGTGGATGCTGTGCCACCTTGCTGTGTTGTCGACCTTCGCACCTTGACGCTGTAGTATTCTTTAGCAGGCATAGTTGTTTAGTTTTCGCTAGGTGTGTAGGTTCGGATTAGTCTCCTCCCCGGTTGTTCTTGCTGTTCTTGTCATTTGTTGAGGTTAGGCTCTGCTTATTAAGGTTTAATGGTCGTATTGCTTTCCTCTTAATGAAATACGTGCTCTGTTCTTGTCATTTGTTGAGGTTAGGCTCTGCTTATTAAGGTTTAATGGTCGTATTGCTTTCCTCTTAATGAAATACGTGCTCAGACACATCGTGAGAAAACGTCCATAACCTTGTATAACGAGTTCTAGTTTTGTTATAGTTATAAATGAAATTTGTCTAACCTTAGTTCTTAAATCCATCATGAGAATATGGACCTGCTTTGCTGGATGCGAAAATGTTGGCATGCCAAATGTGGGCACTCCAATTTTTTTTACCAAAACCTTAGCAAGTTTAGAATAGCATTTGATTATGTGGGCTACTTTTCTAGCCTTCAATCCAAAAGTGCCAAAATTTATGGGCTTACCTACATTTAGGCATGCCAATATTTTGGAAGCGAACCAATCAGACCATATAGTGCATTAGTTTGGAATTGAAGATGCTAATCTGGATCAAAAGTAGGAAATATTAGTTTAGAACAAAACTAAAATGCCTTATGTACAAAACGAGGAAGTAATATTTATATTTACACCGTGTTTTCATGGTGTCGTGTGTTATGATGTGCCTCTATATATAGATGCCATAAATCTTTATAGGGCTCGTCTGAAAACACAGCTGTTGCTTGCCACAACTGTTGCTATATAGATCTTGTTTGACAAAGCCCTAATGTTTATTGGCACATAAATTCTTTGACAATAGTTGTGGCCATATTAAAGGTAATTAGTTGAGCCATTTTATTCTAGTAGTACGAATTACTCAGTCGTCGAGTATACACAGAGCTTTAAACCACTTTATTACAACAAGAAAACACCAAATCCTACATGGATATCAGAGTTAGAGCTTTGCCAATCAAATCCATATTTGTTGATCCCACCTTTACTCTTCTTGTTTCATGTAATTTTCCCCGCTCGTTACAAGGACACACTTGCGCACGCACGAGAAGATTGCTATGCGTCTACTATTGTACAACTACAGACAGAGGCACAGATTCTGTTCATGGCTATGAGAAGCTCGTTCACCTGCTTCTTTTTCCTGCTACCCGAACTCTGAATGACGACCAACAACCCGAACTCCACCAAAACCAATCATCTTTTGCGACTAACTTACTATATATTAGTCGAGAAACTTCAGGGAATGCGCGTCTCTCTTTTGTTTATGCAAGTTCTTCAGCCGTTTCTGCTCCTGATGATCGAGCTGCTGACCGAGACACGAACACCGTTGACAACACACGTGCAGCAAGGACAATCCCATACTACTCTGCAATGAACTAGGGAAAAAAAAAACCCACCCCTGTAGGAGCATTCGATTCGCCGCCGCTATAGAAAACCATTTCTTGATCTCCTGAATCCTCCTGCATCGGATTGCAAAGAAGCACGGTCAAAGTGAGAGACCCCCCGAAATCAGAACCGCCTGAGATAAGATTTTTGCACTGTCCGAAATTTCGTGTGGAGGTTCTTCTATCTGACCGTGTCCGACAGAGGCCCGGTCTCTGCCGTGAACACTGACACGTCTCGGCAAGAAGCTGACCGGCTATATCCCCAGGCCAGCAGTTCATCCCCTCCCCTCCCCCCATCATCTCCCTGGTTCCTCCGGTACATGATCGATCGACGGCGCCGTGGCCGTGGTTGACCCGCGGCGGCCACACCATGCGCGCCCTGCCGCTCCTCCTCGCCGCCGCGGCGCTGCTCCTGGCGCTGCCCCCCCCGGCGCGGTGCCAGCAGCTGCCGCCGTCCGTGCCGCTCGACCGCGCGCCGCCGCCGCTCGCGCAGGTGCTCCAGGGCGCGCCGCCGCTGCCGGCCGTGCAGCAGGACCTCGAGGCCGACCTCCGGCGCCTCACCGACGAGCTCACCGCCCAGCTGCAGAAGAAGTACGCCTTCTGCATGGCCGACGTGTACGTTGCCTGATCGAGCTCCCTGCCGTCGTCAATCTTCGAGGCGTCAACCGATGGAAACTGATGATTTGGATGCTGCTGCTGCTGGCTTAATTAACGCTTGATGTTCGTTCACCAGGAAGAAGGATTTGAACCAGACGTTCAACTTCACCTCCGACTTTAGCTTCGCCTCCGACTGCATGGAGCAAACCAGAGGTGAGTCTGCTGCAATCTCTGAACAATTCAGCTGCAAGTTGATCGTCGTGCCATTTGCTGAAATAAACTGGCTGAGTTTGGTTGCTTACTTGCTTTTGACAATCGACGCAAATACCTGTGCGTAAATTCAGCATCACGCTAGCTCTTGGTGGAACCGAATACCTGCAATCACGAACGAATACCTAAGCAATTATCGACATGAATACCAGTTACTCTATTCATAAGGCGTATTTTGTTTTCGAAATGTTAGCTTTGCAAACTTTAACAAAAAAGTAGTTAAACCATATAATGCTCATAGTATAAAAGTTGTCAAAATATAAATGAAGAGAAATCAGTGGTCAAAATATATTTTCATAGGTATTCTCATTCTAAATATTTCTTACAATGATGGATTTGTACCGAAAGATCCCATATCGAACTTGTACCGAAAGATCCCATATCGACTCTTCCGTCGTCAGCACAAGTGTAAATGGGACATGTATCGCAATATTACTCTTTTCGTCCCATAAAGAATGTAATTCTTTTTTAAATAGAGTAGTGGTGGCGTGAAAAGTTTTTAGAGCAACTTCAAGAGTCCAGGTATAATCTAAAAAACTTCCAAAACAGTTAGGAAGCCAAGAAACTTTCCTTATTCAAAGCGGGCCCACGTATGTTCCTTCCCTGGTAATTTTTTTCCCGCTCGATCCTTCCGACGCTGTCGGGCGTCGGGTAGCGCCGCTGCTGGACGCCGCCGCGACCAACGCCTGGACGCGTGGCGCTAGGGCCCTGGAGCCGCTGTGCGTTAGAAGAGGACAGAGGAAGCAGACGGGTAACAGATCATGAACTCGAACTAAGCTATGCAAGCTACTTTAGACTCAATCTTTCCCTATGAACCGTGCGTAGAACAGATTGATTTGAACTCGAACCCAACCAATTCGATTCGCATCAGACCCAAAATCGATTAGTTAAAAATAGCTGGGAGTTTGGCTAATAATAAAAATAGCTGGGAGCTGGGGCTACTAGTACTCCATGAGCACCGAGCATTCCCTTGCTTCTTGCACTGCGCAAGTGCAGTCTCTCCGGCCTCGATCCCCCGCCGCGTGGTCACTCCGCGCGCTGATGGCGCCGTCGTGGTCGGAGCTCCTGGGCGTGGTCTTCCTCCACCTGCGCTGCCTCGCCGACCGCGTCTACTTCGCCGCCGCGTGCCGCCGCCTCCGCAGCTCCCGTGGCTCCTCCTCCTTCTCCCATCCGGCGGCGTGGCCTGCTTCGTCGGCCCCCTCGCCGGCTGCTGAGCGGCAGCCGCGTGGTGGTTCCTCGTTGCAAATTAAATTTAACTACTTAAATCGTAGGATTGCATTTCTTATACGATGGAGGGAGTATCTTTTTAATTTACAAAAATCAAAATTCTAGGCAGTTTGGCACCATGTTTCGGTTGCATAACATACTGCTACACATTTTCGAGTGGCCGACAAGTGGGACCGGTTTGGGCGACCGAAAAACACAAACTGCTAGCCGAAGACCACGTCACCCACTCCCGAGCTGCCACTAAATGACGCCTCCGCCTCCGCCTCCGCTCGCGGCAGCCGCGCCGCCCGCTCGAGGGCGCCGCCGCCATCCCGTCCGTTCCCCTCCGCGCCGCGTGGCGTCTATGGTCGAGAGCATGGGCGTCGCGGGTGCTGCTCACGTGCTGCGGTATGCTCCGACCGAACCACCGATGCCCTCCCCTGCATTCGCACCGCCGCAATCGGCCGCTTTCCCAGCAAACCCTCGAATGGTTCCGCGAGCGCGGATTCGCCGATTTGTTTAATTTTATATCCTGTAGAGAGCCGAGTATTCGTAGGGCGAACGCTTCATGGGTTTGTTGGTTTAGACGCATCTCCGTTTGGTGGAGACTGGAGAGGATTTGGTAATCTGGGAAATGTATGTTGTTAGTTTCGAATTTCTGTATATTTAGATAAGTAGGAGATGCTTATGCCTACTGCTAGCGATTTTGTTTCAATTGAATGAACCTACCTTTTTTGATTAGATACTGCAATGTTTTCACTGGAGAGAGAGTTAAGGTACTGGATTCCACATTAGAAGCCTTGAGGAAAACGTACCATGATTACTCCGTAAAAGGGTTTGTCTGTGCAGGGAACATGGCCGGGATGCTGTGCGGTAGAGCTGAAGTGGAGGTGTACATCAAAAGCTTGGCTAGCTCTGGCAGTCGTAGCAGCTCCAGGATAAGTAAGAACTGCAATCGAAACTCATGGGCACTTGGGTGCCAGCCCGGCTGGGCTTGCATGTCGTTGAGTGATGAGTCATCTGACGAATCGGTTCCATCAAGAACACTGAACTGCAGGCCATGCTGTCCGGGTTTCTTCTGCCCCCGTGGCCTGACATGCATGATACGTAAGTTTTCTTCGAAGAAACCCAGCCTGCCAGCTAGGGATGCAAGTGGGTACCCAATGGTGTTTTATGGGTCAACTAAATAATTACGATGGCATGCCATCCAAATCCATTTCTTCTCCTAAATTAATTACGCACAATGCCATCCTAGTTCATTTTATCAAATTTTTGGGTCGACCCAATGACCCAAAATAAATATAACTTGCATCCCTACTGCCAGCCAAGCATATTGAACTTATTTTGCATGAAACAAATGGTATTATATTACGGTTAACCCTATGAATTTGAACATTGCTCAAATACCCTTGAGCAAAGTTCTAATATGCAAAAATAAGTCCTTTGTTTGTTTGGATGCATTAAGCTAACATATTTTTAGTTGAGAGTACAATTGCCAAAAAAAAAAAATCTGAACTTGTTCCTTCCCTCAAGATTATGGTTTGTTCTAGACTTAATTACCCCTCTTTTTTTTTTGGCATTCACGGTTGTTTCTGCTTAACTCCTTCAAATTCGCTCTCAACTTTTTCAGCTTGTCCTTTGGGTGCTTACTGTCCTCTTGGGACATTGAATGACACTACTGGCCTTTGCGATCCGTAAGATGAACTTTCATTTTCAACACTTTATTTGTAATTTAATATTTTTCATAACTATTGCTCAGCACTTGAATTTTTGTTTCTTCTTTCTAAATATACCAGGTATTTTTACCAAATAACTCCAGGAATGAACACTGCATGCGGTACTGCAGATTCTTGGGCTGATATTGTTAGAACCAATGATGTCTTCTGCCCTCCAGGGCACTACTGTCCAACCACAACCCAGAAACACAACTGTAGCGATGGGTACCATCTCTTTTTTCTATGCCATCATCCACAATTTATTGCGATATTTTGTTCTGTTGCTAATTGTTATTTGTAACTTTTTATCCTGAAGGTACTATTGCCGCAAAGGTTCCACCAATGAGAAGAGTATGTATATCCTATTTTTTAAATAATCTTCATTCAGAAGGGACCATTTAGAACTATTACTTGCCTAGTAACTGGTTCCTTTAGTTCAAACTTATGATCCATCAAGTCTCATTTATGATTCCAGCACTTAAATGTTTCTTCACAGCAGGGCGGGTGCCTGAAATCCTAACTATTGGTTTGCAGTGTCTGCAAAATGTAAAAATCGTGCCAATTTTGTGGCTTAAACTATCTTTGATAAATTTCACGTAGTCCAGATTGCAATTCTGTCAAAACCTGGCATAATAGGAAATGTTGCTTCCTTCTGTAGCAGAGCGGCAAGCGGGAGCTCACAATCCATGCCTGTTCCTTGCGCTTGCTGACTACCATGTCATCTCTACTCTTTGTCCTGCTTGTCTGCCTAACTCCGTGCTCATCATGCTCTGCCTCAAGGAAGAATTGCATGCAAGGCGGCCAATAGTTTGCATGTTTGTTGAGTTACTTTTTTTTGACTCTCCTTAAGACGTAGAATTCTCAGTCTTTTAATCATGCTAGTAGCGGCGGGGTTTGATGCAATTAGATTGCCATTCTCTCCTATGTGTCCTTGGTTGAGCATTTGATATGCCTTGCTAATTTCTTAACCTTATTGATTTCTTGATATGTTTGTTTACTTTACTTGTTCTTAAAATCTGGATTAGGTAGCAACAGTCTCATACACTACATAATTTATTTCTATGATAATATTTTTGTGAGTAGCGTAATAGACTTTTCTGTGTTTGCGCCCCGCCCCCCCCCCCCCCCCCCCCTGGTTGCAATACTTTGCGCAAACTGCAGGAATCTATACTACTATTTGATCTATTGAATAACGATGTATTTATGGATCTTTAGTAATGGCACATAAATTTGCAGAGTGCTTTTGGAAAAACACTTGCAAGGATAATGCAATAAAAGAAGATTTGACTTTATATGGCGTTATATTAATTGTAAGTAGCATATCTGACCAATTTCCTTTGTCATCTCTTTTCTTGTCTTTGAGTGCTGTATTTTCATCTGAGACTTTAAAATTGATATGTGCATCCCCAACCCCAACAGAATATCCAAAACCGGTTCTATAAAACTTACCTCTTACTGGAATACTGTTTCAGCCTTAAATGTAGACAGCAGCCATCATTTGATTTTACACATTTTGGTAAAAGTGTGTATCAATTTTATACTCTTGGGAGTTGGGGTTAAAAGTGTTGTCGTTCTATACTACAGCCATCATTTCAGTTTACACATTTTGGTAAAAATGTATATCAATTTTATTCTTAAAACATCTTGTCTTACTGAAAAATATTTTCTTAGCAACATTCTGTTACATCACTAACTCATACTCCCATGGTCCACAAATTGTTTTCTGGTTAGACTTGAAATTAATGCCTAAGAATCGCCAACCTTACAATTATTCTTGCCTGACTGAGGAATATTTTCTAGCAACATTTTATTACATATTACTAACTAATACTCTTTTGATCCATAAAAGTATTCTCTTGTTGGAAATTAATGCTTAATGCATCACCGATGCTATTCTGATTTCACTTCGAAATAGGATTTATGACTTTTCAGCGTAATGCTCGGATATGTAATATATCTTTGTCACAGTTCTCTAAATTGTTGCTTATTGACTTACTTATGGCTTTTAATAAACTCCTTTTGTACTCCTAATCTTTTCTTTGCAGGCTATCTTGAGCTTTGTTTTGCTACTGGTGTACAATTGCTCTGGCCTATTCATTACCATTCAAGTAAAAATGTCATCTAGAGCTCGTAAAAAGGCTGCAAAAAAGGCAAACAAATCAGCCGCAGCACGTGAAAGATGGAAATTAGCAAAAGAACTTGCGATACGACATGAGGTAGAAATGCCTGAGTCTTTCAATACACCTCAGCAATCAGCTACATCATCTAATGGAGGACTAAATGGTGCTGAAGCTAATGCTAATGGATCCAAAAATCACGAAAATCTAACTCAGGTTCACACTGAAAGGTTTGGGCGTGCATATAATCAGATTGGAACAGATAGAACTATGAAGACAAACAATGATAAATTATCGTTCGCTGGAGTGGTGTCTCTAGCTACTGAAGATAGACCGCAAAGGCCAATGCTTGAAGTGGCTTTCAAAGGTCTAACACTATCTATTGGGAAAAAGAAACTTCTGCAATGTGTTACAGGAAAACTTTCACCAGGTAGGGTAACAGCTATCATGGGCCCTTCTGGAGCAGGAAAGACTACTTTTCTCAATGCTGTGTTAGGTAAAACGTCGGGGTATAAGAAGGATGGGCTAGTCCTTATAAATGGGATACCTGAATCAATGCAGTCATATAAGAAGATCGTTGGTTTTGTTCCACAAGATGATATTGTCCACGGGAATCTGACTGTCGAGGAGAATCTTCGGTTTAGTTCATGTTGCAGGTATTTGATACATTCAAAGCACAAAGTTTAATCGCTTTCCTAGTCTATTCCTTTTCTGTTGAACTAAACTATTTTAGTACAAGCCTTTATCAACTAACTTTTGCAGTGCCAGTGGCACAATATCTAATTATTTTTCCCCCTGTATGCAAGTTTTTAACTTGCAGTGTTCAAATATTTAACTTGTGATAAGAAACAATGAAATAGTATTTCAAGACTTATCAACAGACAGAAAAATACTGATGTGCATGCTGTAAATGCTGTAATAATATTCTTTCTCATGGCTGCTCCACGCAACATGTTAAACATAATGTTCATTTGTTTTGGATATATCATTATTTGATTTTTAAAAAGGTTTGTGATTTATATTTGATTTTTTCCTGTCTTCAGATACATAAAGTAGCTTTAGCTCTTAGCTTTAATCTATTAGGTGCCTAGATGATGACCTGAACAGCCTTATGTGTCTGCTACGTATGTATAGAAAATGCAATGGAGTTGACCTCAGTAATCCTTTTCGTGATGTACCTGTTTGTATCTTCATAAAGTAAATGGTTTATTACAGCAGTCGATATTGAATTGTGGAATAGGTTAAGCAAAGGCATGTCAAGATCTCACAAGGTTCGAGTTCTTGAACGGGTTATTGAATCATTAGGACTTCAAGAAATCAGAAATTCCCTTGTAGGGACAGTGGAGAAGCGGGGTATTTCTGGAGGACAAAGGAAGCGTGTAAATGTTGGGATTGAAATGGTTATGGAACCATCTCTTCTGATATTAGACGAGCCAACTACAGGCTTAGACAGTGCTTCCTCTCAGCTACTTCTAAGGGCTCTTCGACATGAAGCACTTGAAGGCGTAAATGTTTGTGCAGTGGTTCACCAACCAAGGTATCTCTTAAACATTTAATCATCAATTCTCTCCTCTCTGTATGAATTGATGTTCTCCATATCTTCAATTAAAATTGACTTCGCTCACATGCAAAGTTTTCTAATGGATATCTGTAACATCCATTGGTCAATGGGCCTGAAAGCTTGCACTTCTTGTCTGAGGTCGCCAATTAGTTGGTATCAATACCTTGTGAAAGAAATTCATCCACATGAAGGGGGCAGATCCAGGATTAGGCCAAAGAGGGTGCTGCTCCTCTGTACTTGAGTTAAATTCCTATTTTATGTGTTATCTTCAAGGCTAAAGGAGTAATTTAACTTGCATATTCATGGGCTGAGGGGTTATTTTAGCACCCCCTGAGCCCATGAACCCTCCGCACTGTAATGCTAAGCCAGTACATGTGATTGGCTATCCAAAAAGGGCTGATAATTTTTTTTTCACATTGAGTTAAAAACTTAAAATAATCTTTTCTTTGCTTTCTTTTTGCTTTATTGGCATATAAGCTTGACTCTCGTTAATCTTTTACGCAGCTATACTTTGTTCAACATGTTTGATGACTTTGTCCTTTTGGCAAGAGGTGGCCTTATTGCTTATCATGGACCTGTAAGTGAAGTTGAAACGTACTTTGCAGGCCTGGGGGTCAAGGTGCCAGACCGTGAGAATCCCCCAGACTATTTCATTGACATTTTAGAGGGAATAGTAAAGACAAAAATTAGGGGAAATGTGACTCCTAAACACTTACCACTCCTTTGGGTGCTACATAATGGCTATGAAGTTCCAGATGATTTTCAGAAGGACCTTGAGAATATTAATACAATTCGTGAGTTATATACTGTTCGGTCCATTTCTAGCGAACATTCTTTGGCAGAACAGACGGAGAATACAGATTCTGCACACCACAATGTGAGACAATCAAATAAATCACTGGAAAGAAAAACACCTGGTGTTTTTGCACAGTATGGGTACTATTTGGGGAGGTAAATTGTTTTCTTTGACATTTCCTGCATGCTGCATGAATCAGTCTGTAATTATACTGTCAAAATGTTTCAGGGTGGCAAAGCAACGGCTGCGTGAATCTACACAACAGGCCGTTGATTACTTAATATTGTGTATTGCTGGCATATGCATTGGGACAATTGCTAGAGTTCGAGATGATTCTTTCGGTGTAGCTTCTTATGGATATACCATAATGGCAGTTTGTAAGTCAGAATCTTTTGCTGTTTCCAAATTAGTAAATTTACATAAGCTATCAAAGAAACAAAAACAGGCTGCCCTGTTGTGAAATTACCCTTATACATAGCTAAGTTATAATAGACTGTATATAGTTGAGCTACAATGACATTACCAAGAGCTTTTAGTAAATATATACTAACTTCTATCACAGGTCTTAATCATACATGATATAGCATTGTCATTATGTTTCTCTAATTTAAATGGAATATATATATATATATATATATCCATCAGTTGCATCGTTGCTTGGCATGTTTTCTTGAGGTGGTTGGCGAGTGAAGATATCATTGAAGTTAAATTTTCTTTAACAGATTAATCCTACGCTTTTGTCCAGTTTGGACTTTGGAGTAGTCGTGGTCCAAAAATGATTTTTTTTCCTAGCACCTATCACAATGAGCTGAAATAGGAATCAAGATATGCATATTTCGTAAGCTGACAGTGGCTACAACACTTTAAAAATGCCACTTTAAAAATGCACTCTCTTAGGATAATGCGTTTATAAGATATCGTACAAGTACAAGTGAAAACAAGACATGCGCTTCTCTTCATTCTCTGTCATAAGCTCTTAGCTACAACAACTTATCAAGTAGAAATACACAAATCACAGCCAAGCTCATGTTCATGACAGTGCCCTGTTTGACAATGGGAATCCTACCTTAAGTCTTAGCTATTCGTTCATTCATAGAAAATTTTAGCAAAATTTAAATTTTTTCGCAATCAAATGTTTATAGTAACACTGAAATTTTTCTCCCCATGTAAGATAAACACGTTACAGTACTAATTTTAATGTGCTTCTTGCAGCACTATTATGTCAGCTTGCGGCATTGCGGTCATTTTCACCAGAAAAGTTGCAATATTGGAGGGAGAGAGAATCTGGCATGAGCTCTCTAGCTTACTTTCTCGCAAGAGATACTATTGATCACTTCAATACTGCTGTTAAGCCAATCATCTTTCTCTCAACTTTTTATTTCTTCAACAACCCACGGTCGACTCTTAGAGACAATTATTTGGTTTTGCTGGCACTAATTTATTGTGTAACCGGCATAGGTTACACCTTTTCTGTTTGGTTTGAGCTTGGATTAGCTCAGTTGGTAAGTAGGGCATCTTCAAACTTTTTTTAATCATGTATATAACTCTTTAGAAGGTGGCTAATAAACTATACTGTTGCAGTTTTCTGCAATAGTACCTGTTGTGCTGGTCCTGGTGGGCACTAAACCAGACCTTCCGCGGTTTATAAAGGAATTAAGCTATCCAAAGTGGGCCCTAGAAGCTTTCATCATTGCAGGAGCAAAAGAGTTAGTACCCTGTTTCTTCAATCGGCAGTCATCAAGTAGTTAAAAAACTTGTTATGGTGTTATTAATCACACTTTTGTGTAGCACAACCTTTATGCGCTGTAAAACTATTATTATCACCTTGTTTATTCACGCACAAGAAAAAAAATCCAGAATTCTCACAATTGAAAGAAACTAGCTATGAACCACTTCTTTCAGCTAGAAGATATAATGTTTTCGTACTTCTGGTGTTATAGCCTATATGTGACTCAACTATTATCGTTGTATAACCTGAAATTATTGAACTAGTTCTCAAAGTGCTTATTTGTGTTTCAGTGTATGGATATTCTTTGGTATTAGAGTTTCTAGAGTAAATAAATTATTAAATTGCATAATGTTTTTACATCTTATGATTTTCTCACTAACCAGTCGCCACCTGCACTCATGCCTCTAAACTTGTATAAGCATGTCAAGATTTCTCCATCTTTTGCTTAACGCAGTATCCCCCTTCAGGTATTCAGGTGTGTGGCTGATCACTAGATGTGGAGCATTGCTCCAAGGCGGCTATGATATCAACAATTTTGGTCTTTGCATCACCATTATTATGCTTCATGGTGTACTCTTCCGGCTTGTTGCGTATCTTAGTCTGTTAAAGCTGAAATAGATGTAAGTGTACCTGTATCATTGGTTTTCTCCTCATTCCATGTATGTTACTACTACGTATTTTAACGACAAAGTTGCATATTCTAAACATGTGCGTTGTGCAGGTCTGCCATCTTATGGACTCTAGCGATAAAGACTAGTGTTCGCTTACCGTACTCACGGACTCGAGCCCAACCTATAGAGGAGGCACTTCGACTTTTTTGTATATACTGTACGAAAGAAGGCTCGTCTAGGAAGCTGTACACTCAGTATATGAATTACACTCAGGAGTATATGAATATTGTGAAATAGATATAAGATTTAGAATCACCATTCCTGTCCATAAACCCGTTGGAATGGAACACCGAACAATAATTTTTGAATGTATGTACACACAATTCTTTTATACAATGAAATTTATCATTGCATCATCGATATTCGAATTCACTTGTGTGCGCCACATTAAGGCTGGGTTCTTTAATATCTGGCTTCACTGCAATTGCCCTTGTTTCTGGAGTTGCAAAGATCAGTTCTGTAATCAACTTGCAGGCAGCCAGTCAGGCGGTCAGGCCTGAGATGAGATCATTTATCCATTTTACTATTTTAGTAGGAAAAAAACGTGAAATTCAAATCAGGTACACCGGGCAGAACTAGGCCCGGAGTTTTTTTCGAGACCAACTGGGCCCAGCGTGCTATGATTTTGGGCTGAAAATTCTGAGCACGATCTGGCCTGGCCCAAAACTGATCGCATGCGCCTGGAAGGACACTTGTCTTCTCCACGGGCCGACGCCTCTCCGGCTCCCCCACGACACGGCACGCCTCCCCCGCCTCCGCCATCAAAACCATCTCCAAAACCCCACTCCGCAATGAGACCCGCAGCCGCAGCAGCCACCGCCACCGCCGCCGCGCTCCGCCTCCGCGCCGCCGCCGCCTCTCTCTCGCCCCCAGCCACCGCTCTCCTCACCCACCGCCGAGCCGCCCTCCTCCTCCCCCCTCTGCGCCACCTCTGCTCCCCCGCCCCTCCCCGCGCCTCCGCCACCCCCGACTCCCAGCTCCCGCCGCGGCTGCCCTCTCCCGTCATGGACGCGCAGTTCGTGTCCTTCCGC
This sequence comes from Panicum hallii, assembly GCF_002211085.1. NCBI lineage: Eukaryota > Viridiplantae > Streptophyta > Magnoliopsida > Poales > Poaceae > Panicum > Panicum hallii. The sequence continues at coordinate 15,849,376 of NC_038050.1, read as the reverse complement.
GCGCAGCTTGACGAGTCCTCCACCCTCCGCGACCGCATCCGCACCGTCGTATCCGAGATCGAGTCTGCGTCTCGCGTCGCCACCGCTGCGCTCCTCCTCGTCCACCAGCCCGTCCCCCTCGAAGGTTGCCGCCTCTCCTCCTCCCCCATTTCACTTCTACTGGGCGTCTGTCACCTCCTTGCGCCTAATCTTGTTTATTGCTCCGGAATTGTTTACCCTCCTCTCTACTAGCGCAGATGTGCTCGGGAAGGCGAAGGCGCAGGTGGAGGTAATCAAGGGGCTGTACGCGCAGCTGGCGGAGGTCCTCAAGGAGTGCCCCGGCCAGTACTACAGGTGAATTGCTCCATTCAATTCGGCGCATCTGTGTCCAGGTTGTTAGCAATCGGATTTTGTGAGGGAAATGTGTCATGTCTCATGTGTGTGGGGGTTCGTGGCTTAGGTACCACGGTGATTGGAGGTCCGAGACGCAGGCGGTGGTGTCGATGCTCGCATTCATGCACTGGCTGGAGACTGGCGGGCTACTAATGCACGCTGAGGCCCAGGAGAAGCTAGGGTGTATGTCAGCATTCTGTCAATTGTCGCAGTAATAGCATTGTGGTAATTGGTAGTGTCTCATTGCATCTAAATTTGTATCCTTGCTTTTGCAGTGAGCTCTGGGGAGTTTTGCCTTGATGTTGAGGACTATCTGACAGGTTAGTGTCTCTGTCAGTCTGTACGTTACTTTTTCCTACCCTTTGTTTTTTTTTTACTTTCTAAATAGATGTTTACGCTTGGGATCTATGGATGTAAGTCTGGAGTGTTTGCACAAGAACTGAACATGGATTAAAGGTTTTGGATTCAAATTGCACTGTGTACTTTGGATTCTAATTTTTCTGCTAATCATGATGCATATGTGCATGTTTATCATATTGCTGACATTGTCATCAGTCACTTATTGCTTGAAACATGAGAACCAATTCAGTATCCTCAACAACTCTGAACTCATTCTATTTGTACTTTATAGATTTATGACACTTATGTCTTGTAAAATGTTCTGTGCAAATTATGCTGTCACTTACATGAGGACTTGCTTGTTTTTCAGGATTGTGCTTCATGTCCAACGAATTTGTAAGTTCAACAACTCATCAAACAAAGAGTAGTTCCAGTAGTTTTCATTTTGTGCAAATAGCTCCTTTTCAGTATGCTTGTGGCTTGAAAGAACAAAAATGGTTCAGCCAGCCCAAGTGCTGAACATAAGACTGTTGAGAAAATCAATATATCCTTGTTGGGGAATGTTGCATATTACTTTGACTAGATAATTTGTAGACTAGAACCAACTATGCACACACCATTAATTAATAATTATATGTACTTATGGAGATCTTATTTAACAAGATAAGTCTAAAGCATTAGTTTGCGCTCCTCTGAATAGATGAATTTACACCTACGATATTCATATTAATTGTTTCCAATAAAAAAACAACTGTGCAGTAGAGTTATGATGTCTTTGGGTAGGACTATCAACTACTTGTGATTTTATTGCATATTGTCATTGTGTGTGCAATCAATTAAGCTAGCTCGCCAGTTGCCAACTTGCCATACCATTTGTGGAGTCAAAATGTGGTGTGCAATTGCTTCTTAATTACTTTACCTTGCTAAGAAAATTCATTTTTTAAGCTTCATTTGAGTTGTGCATTGTTTTGGATTTTGACAATATTGTCTGTTTTGTTACTTGATATTTCCTAGTCGATGGAACTTCTTGTCAAGCCTATTTGTAAAATGCTTTTACAAATAAATTTCCTAATCGATGGAACTTCTTATCAGATATCCTTTTTTTTGCGGTAATATCAGATATCCTTGTTGGAAAACAACATTTCTTGTGTTGGTTATAGGCTGTAGGATTGCATAAATTTTGATTGCTGTTTACAAGGCCAATATTAACAAAATCCTAGGGTTTTAGTTGAATTAAGAGATGCCGCCACTACAGTCATTGGCTGCTATTACTATTCTAATTGTGTGTGTCATGTTATATCTGAGGGAGTTGACCAGGAACAAATTTGGTCCAGCCAAAGCTTCTCTAAGAAGCCAACTTATTTATGTCAACCTTGGCTGGAGTAGACCTCTAGAAGATGGGCCGATGTCCCTAGTTTTATCTTTGAGTAGTGGTTATAGGTGATTCAACTTGGGGGCAAGAGGGCATCTAAATTAACTTCCATATTTTAATGGACACGGTTATTTTTCCAATCGGTTTCATATTGCTGAAGCTAAACTCATATTAATTTGAAGAACAATCCTGCAATGAATGTAGAATTGCATAACCTCAGTGTGTAACAGTCATATCATACAGTACCTTTGGTGAATCGTATAGCAGAACGGTAGCATTTGGACTAAATGATAGGAACTGTTTGGTGGTTTTTCATGAGGATAGTTGTCTTTTCTTGCAACTGTGCAAGTAATAAAGTAATGTCTATTGATAACTTTTCTTGTGTCTCTGCATGAGCATAAAATTGAATAGTTATGGTGTGGAAAAATAGCAAGTTTGTATTGATAAATAGAGGGTCACAATGGAAGTAAGAAAGATTAGTTAGTCTCATGTTATCTGACATGGGCTGCATTTGGTTCCATGTTATTTTTAAAATTTTTGCACAGCAATGCTATAGTAAGTTGTCTAGTTGCCTGATAGCTGATTATGTCTTTACACTCTTACTATGGTAATGGTGTATGAATATGTGAAGTTTAACACCTTTTACTCTTCTGTTCAAACTTAATATTGATAGTAGTATAGCACACAGCTGTGTCTTTACTATGGAAGTGTATTGTTATAAATGGATAATTAATTAAATCTCGTGGCAATCATGGCAAACAGGCGCAATAGTGGTGAGACTTGCAGATTTCAGCTACAATAAGGGCAAAATGGTTTGCTTAGATGACTATGTGAAATGGGAGAGTGTATTTGACTGAACAAAACCAACAAAGTTGAGGGAGAATATCAATTGATACCAATAAAATTTCAGCTACAATATTAAGATAAATTTAACATTTTTGTATGAGTTCAGCCCCCAATTTATTCTTTCCCATTGTAGTCTGTCATGTTCAACCCATTTTCTTGTTTGCACTGTTAAACAAACTTCATACATCCCAGTTTCTTCATGACATCGAGAGAAACAAACAAATGTTTGAAACATATAACACCTCTATCTTGCAATAGTTTCTTTGTGTGGCACCTAAGGATTTGGTGAGTGCTTTGATAAGTATAATCCTTATTTTACTTCTAAACTTTTATATGCACAAAAGAAGTATGCAATTATTCAAATACCATAAAAAAATTTAGAGCTTGGCCTAGACTAAATACCTACACCTGCACTTCAAAAACTGGAATTTGGATTGTTCTGTTCTCTGTTGTGCAGTTCTTTATAGGTAAAGACAACTGTACATCATGGGTATCAGCAAACTTTATGGGTGTACAAAACTATACACTGCGTACATTTCATACTAGATGCTTTATTGTGTGTGCGTGCTCCGTGGACTTCCTGCGCACTGTGTAGAAAGTTGTAATGCTCACCTGCCATAGACTGGAATTAATGGCTTCATGATGAATTTTTTGCAGCCTAGATTTGTTGTAAATCGCGTCACTGCTGGAGACTACGACTGTCCAAGAAAGGTTTTGAGCTTCTTGACTGATCTTCATGCTTCGTTTAGGATGCTGAACCTGCGCAATGACTTCCTGCGCAAGAAATTTGATGGTGAGTTTAATCTGCTTAGGTTTACAAACATGACTGGCGTGCTGCTGTATCTTACAGTACATTAATATTTGCCTGGGGCTGTTATGTTGCCACGGTGTGTAATTTAGTGTGTAATTTAGTCACCTCTCTGTTAATCGCTTTGCAGGGATGAAGTATGATTTGAGGAGGGTGGAGGAGGTCTACTATGATGTGAAGATCCGTGGACTTGCACCAGCAGAGTCGAAACAAGAGGTAGCTCAGTCGTAGAATCCTGGGTAGTGTTAACGTACTTTGTAGTGATTTCGAGGGCACCCGCACTCCCATCTGACTCCCATATCTGGAAGTCATGTGCCAGATATTTCTCAAAGGGAAGTGCCTGATATATGAAAATCTGTTTTCTTTCTTTCCCCCTTTTTTTCCCCTTGATTGCACGGGCTGGGCCAATTAAATATTTGGTCCACTTATTATATTTGTTGGGATGCAAATCTTTTAAGTGGCGAGGGCAAGTTGTTGAGCCGGCTGCACAGCTGTCTCCAGCGATATCCTCCAAATCCCATCCTCTACATCCTTCATTTACAGAATTCTCTACAAGATTCTCTCCTCTATATCTCATTTCTCTCCAACAACGTTCTCTAAATCTCGTTCTCTATACATTAAACCCTATATTAGAAATGTATTTTGTTCCAAATTTTTGTACGTACGTATTTATCATACCTCAAACTATGGACATATTTTATTTTTATTTAATTCAGTGTTTGAAACGTAAAGAAAAAATAGAGAAGAGGAGAAAGAATCTCTATATATAGAGGAAACCTGTAGCGTTCTCTACTTTAGAGGACCATTTAGAGAACGCTGCTGGAGCAATAGAGAACGGAATCTGGACGCTTTAAAGGTGTCCGCTGGAGATAGCCTAACGAGTTGGGCCTGCTGCGCAGGGCATCGAGGGAGGCGGGCCACGCTACAATTCCACTCTTCTCTTTCTGGCGCAAGAAACAAAAGACCGACCGACCCAACAAAGATGCAAGTTGCCCCCGGCTAGTGATCGCAATTCACAAACCTAACTCAAAAAGACAACGGCGAGTACTCTTCAACTGTTTGAGGCCAAAAGCCTAAAACCCAGCAAGTGGTAAAGCAAATGTAGTGTAACTGAGCGTACGCCTGCGTTCCTGTTTTAGGCGGATGCTAGGGTATATGAGTATATCCGCGCGTGGGGTATGTGTTCTTGAGCATCTTTTCCAAGTGGAGAACCACCGCTCGTCTTTGATGGAGTGATGGGTGGCGATGGTGAGAGCATCCCGCTCATTCTGCAGTCATATTTATCGGAACCGGACCGGACATCGGACCAGTAGAACGCTTGGTTCACGGTTTGATTGGTTCAACCGATAGGCCGCCTGTTCGTTACGGTTCAAATAAACTAAATTTCCTACCAAAATTAAGCAATGAGTGTGTACCTCAATGGCGCCTCCGAAGCCTCAAATAAACTCGCGATGTGAGGCTTTGGAGGCGACGTCCATTGCAACCATTTATTTCCAAATCCCTTGTGTCTCGTGTTCTGCAACATGAGCTCATGTTCTGTTTTGTCAAACGTCTTTCCAAAATCCATCTTGTCTCAACAAAAATGGATGGAATTGGACGAAAAAAGCCATTCAACTTTGTTATCAATTAGGTATCTGTGGGAACATCAAAATCCAACTCGAGGATTATAAGCTCTTTTATTGACTTGTTACAGAGGTGCAAGAATTCCAGAGACCAAGCCAAGCAGTCTTGTATTGACCTATTTTTGATAAAACCATATTGATTGACATTTATATGTTCCATGATTTTTTTTGAGTCTATTGGCTAGGAGCTTTGTTATCAGTTTGATAGAGCAATTCAAAAGTGAAATAGGCCTGAAATCTGCAACTGTGATTGGACTCTCATTTTTTGGGATAAGAGTGAAGTTAAGACCCATTGATACTTTGCACAGTTAAAGAGCCCTGATAGAAATCTTCCACCAATTTACAAAAGTCTTCTTTAATAATATGCCAGCATTTTTTGATAAAATCTGTGTTAAATCCACCGGGACCTGGATATTTATCAGATAGAAGGTCTGTAACCACATCATCTATTTCTTCCCTTGTGAAAGGTTCTTCCAGACAGGAGAGATCCTGATGTGCATGCAGAAGACTACCCAGATCAACATGAATAGCATCAAACTCAGATGTGCCAAGTCTAGCTTTATAGGCCTCCCAAAGAAGATTTGCCTTACTCTTAAGAAGATTTGCCTTACTCTTATGATAAAAAAAACTGTGTTCTAGTCTCATCCTCTAGCGATGTAATGGTGTTCCTGGTGTATTTAATTGTTGCATTGGCTTGAAAGAACTTGGTATTGCCATCCCAAAAAACCCTTTTGACTTGTTTGGTACCATTCCTAGCTAGCCAGCCGCCGACCCACAAGTTTAATTAGGTGCGGCTTCTCTGCAGTATCAGTACCTGAAAAGTTTGACGCGCGCTGACATTACCTGTTTTCGCAAGCGCACGAGAAAATGCATCCATTTATCTGTTCTCCTCCATTTTTTCATACTACTTGCAAGGCCGGGCCGGGCGGAAAGATGGTGGTGGACCCATCTGACGCATCGAGGAGCCGCAGCGCCAGCAAAAGGCACCTGATGGTACGCACGCACGGACCGAGCTCCAAGCACGGTCAAAGCCGGCCGGGGTCTTCGTTGCTGGAGCAGGATGGGAAGCTTCGCCGAAGCATCCCGCTTTCCCGTTTGGGCAGTAGGAGCGTCTCGGCCACGGGTGTTGGCGTGCTGGATCCAGATCCAGACTCCCCAGACGAGAGCTCTATCACTCTCAGCGCTATGCAAGCAAGCCACGGGTCCATGGATCGATCAGGACTCTGCAAGTCTGCAACCAATCACAACACTGTTCTAGTGTTGTTGACCAGGAATCGTTTAGTTTTCAACGTAACGTAACCACTGTACGCAATAGCTGCTCCCCGTTCCAAATTATATATCGTTTTAATATTTATATGCATAGAGAAAACTATACGTATATAGAGAAGTCAAAATTACCGATGATTTGGAACGGTGGGAGCAGCTACCATTGCTGGCTAGAGTAAATGCATGTACATGGTTGTGAACAAATGGTGTCCAATCTCGTGTTAGAGTACATCTGTTTGCACACATCCTGCACAGCCTTTTTGAACTTTCCATAGGGGATTTTACATATGTTATATATGATATGTAAAATATTATACTAGTATGTGTATGTGATAGTTCCTGGATTTTTGTACAAAGTGAGAAAAAATGATTGCGTATATATTAATTAGTACATGTAACACAACTAGCTACAACTAACTTGTGCTCCTTTTCTAATTCAACTACGCAGGAAATATTATTGAGACATCCGATTAGCATAGTACTAGGATGCATACCATTTTTTAGTGAACTAGGATGCATAATTGGACAGCGGCGGACCCAAGGGTTGAATGGCAAAGCTTATCAAAGAAAAAAAAAAGGCAGCTAGCTTTTCTATCTCCTCCGGCAGAACGGTTGTTACATAGATGGCTGATTTGACCTTGTAACTGGTATGGAGCGTGACTAGGCGCCCGGGGTTGCCAGGCCATTGGTCCGCCCTGACTCGTTGGTAGAAAAAAAAAATACTAATGCTATGTGACCAGTTGGATTCTTGAGTCGCATCAAGAAGTCAAAAGTCTGATGTTGGCATATGCTGATCTGTTGCGCAATAGCATGATAGTGATAGGCCGGGTTTGACAAGTTGGCTTCATAAATATAACTTTCCCTGTCGAGAATGAGAACCAAGCAATTGCCTGGATTGACCCAGTGCCAATCAAGGTCACCGGTTGGGTTATACCTACAGAGTTGAGCACAGCGGCTGCTGCCATGGGCTTGGTTTAGATGACCAGAGTAGAAAGAGGAAGGCCGATCCGAACCACCACTACAGAGAATCCCTTAATACACGACGGATCGATTTCGTCACGAATTAAAAAAATCGTCACAGGACCATGATTATGACGGTTTTGCATAACGTCATGTAATAGGCATCACGGATTGTTATCCGTGACGGTTTCGCAAAACAGTCATGAATTGCCTCGGTCCGTGACATTTCCCGATCGTCACAAAATGAGCTCGAGCCTGCGCAACCCGATCCAAAGCCCAAAATCAATGACAAAAAAAATATCACGGATGGTTGCCACATGGACGATGACGTGGCATACATGCAATCATCCAACATGGGCTTCAAATCTAGCCCATCAACTTATAAGAAATTTTTGGCCTATATTATAGTTCAGCTTGACGAATGTAGCCCAATATAAAATTTGACCCATTTGTTAATTCATCTCAAATCTGGCCCAATTATTAGCTCATGCGTAAAAGTAACCCATATCAATTTATACAAATTTCATTTCAACACATTTAAAAAGCGTCATTCTACCCAAAACAACATTGCAACATAAAATTAATATGTTACTTCAACCATACATCTAATATAGCACCACAAACATCATGTTTGGTGTCCAATGTCAGTTCAACACACAAACAACAAAATATTACAGCATGAGTCACACATGATGAAGCACCAAAACCAGAATGGAATGTTTCCACTTCAGCAAAAGAGGTTTTAACAAAAGCTATGTCAAATCTGACTTGCCACATACCATCCAATTCAACTAACTTGGTTGAATTTTACTTAACAAAAGTTGAAGCTTCTTCATGTCTGCTTCCAGATCAGCTTGCCTCTTCTTCATCTCCTCTTGCTCCCTAACCCTTAACTCTTCTCTTTCCTGCATTTGTTTTGACAACACATCAAGTTGCTCACGTTGGGTGTTGACAACAGATCGAAGGTCTGTATTTGCCCTCTTCTCCGCTTCAAGTTGTGCTGCAATATTTCTTACACTAGACCTAGGATAAGAATTTTGTATCCCCACATTTTGAAGGAACATATTCTTCCTTGTATTCTCAGCAAGAACATCTGCTACAACTTTTATCACAGACATTTGTCCTTCACATTTTGCTGGTGTAGACAACTTGTTTTCCATTTGAGTCTAGCATGCAAGAAACAAACATGGTTACTGATCAGAAAACCTTCAAATATGCATTAGAAATAAAATTCTTTGAATGACAATGACTTACTGTAGCTTGATGCACATTAGACTAGTAGCATTTCTTTTTCTTGCTATAGTGACACTCTTTAAACAAATCCAATGCATCAGGTTCTTGGTCATTGTATTTATCTCTCTAGAAAAAAATACAGCAATAAGAATGTGCAGCAGTAATTAATTTCTGTTGGAATTCATATGAGCAACAAGTACTTTGATCAAAACACTTTACTCATGTGTATACAAAGATACATCTTACAACTAGTACATTTGATCAGGAACTTGTTCACAAGTTAGCAAATAGATTAATCCAAAACAGCTACTTTTGACTGCATTAGCAGATGTACTTTTCTCATATTAATCAATAAATCATAAGGCTACAAGTAAAGACATGTAACTTACCAAATTTTTCACATGAAATTGGTAACTACGAGAGCCGATTGTTTGATGGTATATAACATGGGTTCGATTCTCTTTGTTCTTTTGAGATATCTCCTACAACAGTTATAAAGTAAATGTAAGCAATATGTATGTCCAAGATTTCAGTTTTTAGAAAGAAACATACCATCTCTTTTGGAGTTTTCCAATATTCCACAAGTTCATTCCACTCTTGATCAGTCATCGATCTGATTGGAGATATTTTTGGCACCAAATGTAGTGGAAAAGGATTAAAATACTTTTTCTTGAGCCGATGTCGTCGTTGCCGAACTTCTTCGTCATTTGGTTACAACCATTTTGAACTGAAGTGTCACTCGTGTTGATGTCAAACTTTGCCTATTCAAGTGAATGAATATATTAGATATGTACTTATGATTATGTCAAACCTTGAAGGAAACAAAAGAGTACAAAGGAATGAGAGAACTACTATCTTAGATAACCTAGACATGCCAATATAGATGACAATGAAGAAAGTAAAGCTATCATGGAGGAATGATGATATTTATACATCAATTCAAAATGGTGTAAAACTACCATCTTATATAATCATTCAAATGATGCTACATTAAGTAGTGTTGAACTTAATATGCAAGTAAATAGTGACCAATTTTCAAAGTGGTGGAAGGTGGAGAATGCACTTACACTAAGTCTTCCTGTAAATACTTTAAATAGGCCCTATTTTTTCTTATATTCCTTCCAATGCTTCAACACCGGCAAATGATTTCTAACTGAAATATTGCATTCAGTTGCAAACTTAGCAGCAACAAGTGGTGCCATGGGCCTTATCTTCCCTTCAGGAATGACAACTTGCAATTTTCCACGCAAAGCTCGGTTAATCCTATAGAGATCATGTCCCATATTGGTTCCCTTTTCCCATCGATCATTTTCACCTAGTTGTACATCTGCACAGAAGTAGAAATTATTGAGATGGATAGTGCATGGATCCAAGATAAGCAAGCAATGGTCAATTGAAAGCAAAACAAAACTGGTAATTCATAAAATCACCTTCATTGAGCATCTGGTTATTGTCATCATCAACTTCATCTCCATTTGTCATGTTGCCATCAGCTTGGACATGCCCATTATCTGAAAGATGGCAGACATAAGAATGCATTCATTATCTAAAGAAACTAACAGAATGGTTGTTGCAAATCATCACCTTCATTGCATGCATAGTTCTGCCCACCAAGAGGAGCAACAACATGACCTTCATCGGCGACGTGGGTGTTCTCATCCAAGTGCGCAGGGCCACTAGCTGGAATAAACTACACCTAGTTAGCACAACAAATACAGGACACATGCTGTATTTAGTGTTCTTTTCTAAAAAAGGGTTAAACCTATCGGTAGCTAGGCCAAGTCTAAGGTTTCTTGCATCTTTTGCAAAATCAGGATATACTCTATCAAAATCTTGCCATGCCTCATCAGCTGGGTGACTCATTTCCTTTTCCTTAGGATTTTATTTTAGCTTGTACCATTGTGCTTGTTCTTCTGATTCTTTGTTCACAAACATCCTCTATAGCCTCGGTATCAACGGAAAATGTCGTAACACTTTCTGTGGGATCTTCTTTCTTTCAGTATCAACCCATCTTGAGAGACCACAAATAGGGCAATTGTCAAGCTTAGTATATTTCTTTCTGAAGAGCATACAATTATTGTAACACACATGAATTGATTCATACCCAAGATCTAATTTCTTTAAAAGAGCCTTTGCTTCATAATATGATTTAGGGAGCGTATTGCATTCTGGGAAAGCTTCAGCCAAAAGCTTTAATATTGCAGAAAAGGCAGAATTGCAGATCTTATACAATGACTTCATATGAAGAAGCTTTACCACAAAGGACAACTTCAAAAATTTGGTACACCTGGATAAAGCTGACGCTTCGCCTCTTTCATCACTATTTTAAAAAATGACTCCTTATCACTAGATTCTGCATCATTCTTATTTTCACCATCTTCTTTATCTTTCTCTGCAGTGTGTAGGTCTTGTAGCAACCCGTTCAAATTACCATCATCATGGTTGTCATGCTCAGTCATACTCATACCTAACTCATTAGCAGAATGCTCATTACCATATACATCAATGTTCTCTCCATGATGAATCCATCGAGTATAGGTACTTTCCATGCCATTCATCAATATGTGCCTCTCCACAAGAGTTTGATGTTGATACCTCTGATTAAGGCATCTACTGCAAGGGCATAAAATTTCTTCATCCTCACCAAATTTCTCATGAATAAAGCTCATAAATTCTTTGACACCATTGATGTAATCTTGAGAGAACAGTCTAGCATGCACCCAACTTCTATCAATCTAATCAAGCATTGCAAAGAAACTTAAATCAACAAATCTACCTCAGGATAAGAAAGCTAAATGCATATATAGGCCACAGTTATTAAAGAAAAAAAAATATCTTGGCTATCCAACATTATGCAGAGCAAGCAATCTAATGATAATCTTTAGGTACATTCCTGGAGTTGCATTTAGAAGCCCACCAACTGCAATTAAAATTGTTATAAAATTCAGTAAAAAAACTAATTGTATGCAAACAATTGAAATGCTAAATCAATAACGAGCTTTTAATTAACTAATTTGTAGGACAAAACATGGGTAATCTCACCCCTGCCTACTGCTGGCTGCTGCCCTGCGCCTGTTGTTGCTGGAGAGTCCAGAGAGTCTGGAGAGAGAGGCCCCTGCCCTGCACCTGCTGCTGCTGGCTGCTGCCGTTGCCGGCCTGCTGGAGATGGAGAGGCCGCCTGCTCCTGCTGGAGACCGGCCCCTGCTGCTGCTGCCCGCCTTTTGGAGAGGCGCGAGCGGCGAGCTAGACCATGAGAGGGCAGCTGCCTGTGCGAGAGGAACAGGGTGCGGCATCGCGAGATTCAGGGAGCGGAGCATTCTGGTCGATTGGGCCTTAGGGTTAAAGAGTATAATAGAAATGTATAAGTGTAATCAGTACATCACTTGTTAAACAAACGAGCTGTGGTTTAGCGGTTAGTTGTTTACCTTCATTTTCAAGTGGTCGCGGGTTCGATTCTCGGCTATGCCGAGTCAAGAAAATTGATGTCTCAATTTTTCTAGTTTAGTTTAAATAAAATACTAAAACAAACTTGGTCCTTCTTTCAAAAGAAATTTGGTGGAGCTCGAGTGGTAGATGATTTGAATCCTTCCTGAGTCAATTTCTGTTTTTATATTCCCGGCTTATTTGAGAGTTTGTTTAGACCAACAACCAAAATAAATTTTGTAATCTTAATTTTTTTTAATTTTTTCAGTTTGTAACACGAATATGTTAAATATATAATGAATTAAACAATGTAATGGGCTTAATCTTGAATTAAACACACCATGACGAATTCATATTCGTCACCACTATATTACTTTAGGTGGGCAAATCCATGACATTTTCAAGTTAGGATTACGATGGTTTCGTGCATTTCGTCATAAATTATGGGCCCAAAAGCCTACCATTGAAAATCTGTGACGGAAAATTGATAATCGTCACTAATGGTATTGAATTTGTGACGTTTTGTCAATACGTCATCGCAAATCCATCACAGATTAAAGGATTTCTTGTAGTGCACGCTAGAGTTTCAAAACACTGCATGCCCACCTCAACGCGCAAATCCTACACTAATATACCATCACCTTTGGCTTCCAATAGTCAAACAATCGTGCTAGCTGCCGCTGTGAGGCTTCTCCAATGGGTTACATAGATAGCATCGCGGATTGCGCAGAGGACACTAAGCATGGTGAGCAGGTTTATGCTCACAGGATCCTAGATTACATGATAAGTGTTTCAACTTCCCGTGCAAGTCTGTATCAGCTTGTCAAGTTTTGAGGTGCATGATATGTATGGCTGGAAAGCCTATCAAGTCTACTTTCCAACTCAACAAACGGAGTATCATTTGGACTTCCCAATTAGGAGCAATGGTCAATTTACTGAAAACTGCGCAGAAGCCCAAAAGACGCGCGAGAACCCAAGGAGACTTCGTGAATGCTTCCACCAATTGACATTTCATCTTCCAACGTGGTGATTTTATTTCATACTCAACTAGAAGGGTTGTTCCTAGTATAAATACCCCTTATGTGCTATCCCAAAATAATTTTTGATGAATTGATAAACTCATATGATTTTGCAGCCAAGCTGCGAGTCCCTTGCACTCTTTTTGCTCTTCATGAGCTTGTGAAGAAATCCCTTTGGATCCCCTAATTCATGCTATAGGCTTTCGAGCCTTTTGTTATGGATTAGTTCCGGATTATGTTTCTACGGTTGTTTGAAGATTAAGTCGAAGTCCTCGAGGATTCGATGCTTATCTTCCTATTGTTTGATCGCATCTAATCTTAATCAGGTATAAAACTAGTTAACCTGCTGTTCATATAAGTCATCATTTTATTTGTCAATCGTCATTCTACTGTCGTCAAGATCGGACCATCATGAGGTTCCTATATATCATTTTGGTTTGGCGTGTGTTCCCCACTAGGACCTATGGAATCTTCCCCCGTTTAAACGACTTGCTGCCTGCCTGCCCTCGCCCCTGACGAACCATCTTGGAAATTCCTGCACTCCGGCTCTATATATATGCGGTCACTTGCCAGTTAAGCAAGCTGTGACCTGCTTCGCTTCACCACGTGCCCAAGCTACTGCCTGTCTTCAGCGCCCGGCGATCAAGCACTCCATTGTCCATTCCGCCGCTTGCCGTGTGGCCAGCCATGGGCGCGAGGGGGCGTTGATCGAGCTCGGGAACTCGTCTTCTTCGATCGGCAAGTTCTTCCTCCCCCTCTCCATCCTCAGGCGGTGAGCTCGGCCGATCACGCGTACGTGCCACCGACATCGATGCTTCAGCTGTCGTTTTCATGTGTAGTACAAAACACTAACATTTGGATGCCATGCACCAATGAATGGACGCCTGTGGTTTTGAAGCATGCGTGCCCATGATTGATTCATGATTTTCCTTTTTTTTTTGGCAGAAGAGGCACTTATGGTATACCTGGTATGGAATATATTTGATATGGAAACCTAGAAAATAATCTTTCTGTTGATATGTGAACCAAGAACTACTAATTGAAATACTCAATGAAATCGTATTAACTAATTTCCTTTTTCTACCAAATATTTGCAGAAAGAAATTATAGTTTCGTCATGCATTTGTCATGTAACTCACCATGCATCCACTGGTGGAACATGACACAACCCCTACTTTTTCTCTGGGCTTGGTCTGGCACCACTTTAACCTAGTCAAGCTTTGCCGGTGATCCCACATTGTACATGCCCTTTTATTACTATCTTCTTATTCTTTTTCTTAATTAATTTATCCCAGCAAACTTACTGCATTTCATTATTTGCATGCTTAGCTTATTACTTGACATTGTGCGTAAGCGTTGATCGATTTATTTTTTTCATGGCACGGATGGAAGATCATAGGATGGGGATACAACTTTTAATGACAGGTCCCCCAAATGAGGCAAATCTATATGAAATTTTAGTGGGATGTAAATTGTCAAACTTTTTTGTTGTTGTTGTCCTGTTGTGTACTTGTTCAATTTAACTGGCAGGAAAGTAATGAAGATGTTTCCAGTACAGGTACATTTGACCATAATACTCATCAGGTAGGACTTCCTTGCTTTCAGATGTGATCCTATCCGTGGGATATTTCAGAAATCACTTGAAACTTTTCTCCTTTTGCATTGTTTTAGAGGAAGATATAAGTTGCTAGAAGTAATAAATGCCATAGCCTCTAAGAAGCAATAATAATGGACATGACAAGCTAGCTTGACACTTTTGTAGTTTTTTCCCCCTTTACTATAGATGAGGTATGAACAAGATGCACGCAATGGGGATGGTGCGGAGGCAGTACAGAAAATACATACTGACCATGAAATGGGGGATTATCTCGAGCCAAGCATGCTAGGTACAAGTGCTATAAATGACTCTGTTGTCCTTTTTTCATCCGCATTGATAGGTATGTTAAATTGATCACCTATTTATGAATGAAACATATCGACGTATAGCAATAAAAACTACACTACTATGCAAGCATTTGTAAAGATGAAAACATAGAAGACAGTGATCAAGTTTCTGAAATTCGATGGTATGGATTTGAGATGTCCAAAAAAAAAGAACTGTTGTTATTCAGAGTATAAAGAAGAGTTGGTGGTAGTATGTTCTACCAAATTTAGCATTGCATATGGATCTTGTCTATGTACACTTGCATCTGCTCGGATGGATCATTCTCCGTGGAATGCACAACAGGTCTATTCTTGTTGCATCTGATTTAGTTCATTTATAGAGTTCATTATACCTTGTGATGATCATTTATGTAATACTTACTGCTAAGAATGAATGCCCCGCTAGTGAGTTATATACTTATATTGCAAAGATGTACATTGGATATGCTTTCAGGTTGTTTCTCATCCCCTTGGAGATGCGGCCGAAGAGGAACTCGCATGAGAAGCAGATCATCATGGAGGGTAAGCATCTAATAAGTACGCATGAAGTGTGTATATTTGATTCAATACAACACTAATATAGCAAAACTTGACAAATTAGACTCAGGTGTGGCATATAGGAATCTATTTGGTTCATGACATTTCAGCACTCCAAATGAACCCATGAAAGTTTTTTATTTAGGTTAAGTGTGTCTCTGTTACCATCGTCAATGTCATTCTTTCATATGAATTATATGCGTAGTCTTCACTACAAAGTAATACATAATGGATGAATTGTTGGTTGGTTTATTTTTTTCAGGCTCAAGTCGACAAATTATTTGGTTCACAATATCCTTGTACAGGTGCTGGTGGGAGATATAGAAGTAAGAAAAATAATGACCACTGGACAGAAGACAAAATGATTTAACTTGTGGTTGGTGTTTCGAAAAGACGGATTGGGAAATGGAGCAGGGTGCAGGATGATTATTTCTCAACATCAGTTCATACAGCTATTCATCTCAAGGTACAGTAACTTGATTATTGGCGGCAACATGTTCCATCACAGAGTGTATATGCTAAGGTAATGTTGCTTCATGCTCTCAGGATAAATGGAGGAATTTGGTAGCAGCTTGCAAGGCTAATACCTCCAGAAAAGCTCGCAAGGAGAAAAATACCTCCACAAAGAAGGTGCTATAGTCAATACCAATCTCTTTACAATTTTTTATCTCAAGGATATCTGGCTAGCTATCTAGCAGTACAGTTGATTTAACTGTCTTACAATTCTTCCACCAACTCCAGGTAAGCGTACAGAAGACTACGGAGTTGGTTGTGAAAAGATTCGGACACCGGATCTTAGCCATGGAAGCCAAGCATGTAGTTCAGAAAAAGAAATGAACCACTGTATTAGTGAATCATGCTGTTTTGTAGGGATGCTCCATGCTGTAATTCAACTGGGATTTCTACCTTAAAACCGACTTGAAACCGACTAGTATCTTAGCCCCTAGAGTATATAAAGGAGGGCAGAGGTACATAGATCGACATACAGAAGGATCTCAAGCCCAAACTAGGCAAAACAACACTCAAGCGCAGGGCGCAATATACTAACATCCTAAACAGAAGCCCAAACTAGGCAAAACAACACTCAAGCGCAGGGCGCAATATACTAATATCCTAAACAGAACGTAGGATATTACGCTACTACGGTGGCCCTAACCTATCTAAATCCGTATCTTGTATTCTCGCTTTTACCATCAAGCTCTAAATCCAGTGATCCCCCATCGACCAATCTACTACCTCAAGGTATACCTCAGCAGGTTGACGGTTCGAAATACCTACGGAACCTAAAGGTGGAATTAGTTAAAGGTGGAGAATTTGCCTCCCCGTTCTTTCCTTATAGAAAGAAAAAAGTAAAGCGCTAATTTTCTTGTTTTGGACCGACGGAACCTAATGCATGGAATTAGTTACATCTGACCTCCCTCCCTTCCTGTGCTAGCTTTTTATGGGCCAATGGAATTAGTTAAAGGTGGAGAATTTGCCTCCCCGTTCTTTCCTTATAGAAAGAAAAAAGTAAAGCGCTAATTTCCTTATTTTGGACCGACGGAACCTAATGCATGGAATTGGTGACATCTAACCTCCCTCCCTTCCCGTGCTAGCTTTTTATGGGCCAATGGAATTAGTTAAAGGTGGGGAATGTGCCTCCCCGTTGTTTCCTTATAGAAAGAAAAAAAGAAAGTGCTAATTTCCTTGTTTTGGTTTTGGTACGGTGATCGTCATTATTTTTTTCTTGAGAGTGCAGATGAGAAATTAGTAAAGAGTTGCTTATCTTATTACTTGTATATTCCTTCCCTTTTATATAATTTATTGTATGCATATTATTTTCTTTTCTAGTAATAATTTAATATTTTGTTCATATTTGACATGGACTCTTTAAATTAATTTAAGCAATTAGATCTTCATAAAATCCAACGGTTTATATATTTTTTTGATTAATGTGGTAATTTCTAGACCCTCTCAGCGAACATGGTGGGTTCTTTTAACACTTCCGTATTAATATAATATAATAGATAAATAGATGCTCTCCAAAATTCGCAGGAAAAAGGTGTATGGCAGCCGTACATCGATCTTAGGGGGTGTTTGTTTCCCACCTAAATTATATAATCTAGCTTATAATCTATAATATGAAATAAACATACATCCTAGCTAGTCTCCGACGACGAAGCCGCTGATCAATTGGGCGACGGCTCCCATGGTTGGCCGGGATCTGGGGCTGTCATGCACAGACTGCAGAGCGATCCTCCCGAGCTGCAGGGGAGAACAAGGTTCATCATATACTGCCAGTTAGGATCTGGCGCTAACAGGTTGTGAGGGAAGAGAGTGGAGACCTCGAGAGTTCCAGCAGCTGGATACTGCGTGCCAAGCTTCGGGTCGATCCATTGCTCAACTCCTCCTTTTCTCAGCAATGGAGTTGCCTGTCAAGTACATGTACCAACAGTCCAACACATAGCATCTATAGTGCATGCCTTCGATCAGTTCTTTTGGCAATAATAAGCTGGAACTAGCATACAACTATTGAGTGCCAACAACAACCAAGAACACAAGAGAAGAGCAGGGTTTTGCTTACCCAAAGCACCAGTACAGGCGGATCCATGGTTACATCCCACGACGTCCTCCCCGTCAGGAGCTCGAGCAGTACTACTCCGAAGCTGTAGACGTCGGTCTTGAGAGGAATCCTTTGGCCAGCCATCAGATACTCCGGCGGCAGGTAGGACCGTAGGAGGAGGCCGTCCCGATCCTGTGCTGCACGCACGCCATGTCACCGGTCTTGGTCTCATCCGGTGGCAGCTGGTCGAGCACGTCGTAGTCGGCGCTCTTGGCCCCGAGAGAGAAAGTTTTCCCTAGGACGGGTGATTTATACGCATTTTACTCCATACTACTTATTATATTTTTTCCAATAATAAAGTTTGTTTAGATTGGCAGATTATGTTATATCAACTGTACAATTGTGCCATCGACCCATCTACATTGTCTGGGAGCGCGCGGTCATCCTTCTATATCAGATTTTATCTCACTTTCTTTATTGCTGTTCCAAGGCCTCAGGGCCAAGAGCGCCGACTACGACGTGCTCGACCAGCTGCCACCGGATGAGACCAAGACCGGTGACATGGCGTGCGTGCAGCACAGGATCGGGACGGCCTCCTCCTACGGTCCTACCTGCCGCCGGAGTATCTGATGGCTGGCCAAAGGATTCCTCTCAAGACCGACGTCTACAGCTTCGGAGTAGTACTGCTCGAGCTCCTGACGTGGAGGACGTCGTGGGATGTAACCATGGATCCGCCTGTACTGGTGCTTTGGGTAAGCAAAACCCTGCTCTTCTCTTGTGTTCTTGGTTGTTGTTGGCACTCAATAGATGTCAGGGCCACGGATGTTCAGACACCGGATCTTTGTCAATCATCTTTCTCAGAGAGAGAGAGAGAGAGAGAGAGAGAGAGAGAGAGAGAGAGAGAGAGAGAGAGAGAGAGAGAGAGAGGATGGATCCGGATCATAGCAAACAGTCTTTGTAAATAAGTACAAATAAAACTAAGGTAAAATGTTTCCCGAATTCGTAGATGGATCCCTCTTTGGAATGCACGACGTGGATGGATGTGTACATTGCAACAATCTGCTCCAAGCCTCCACCACTCTTAGCGCCCAGCAACCACCAAGGACAAGGAGAAACGGCACCCGTCAGCACGGGAAGGATCGATGCAGGGGCAATGCCCATCAAGTGTCGTTTTCGATTGGCGATGCAAGGGAAGCAAGTGAACGAGGTGTACGTCGAATGAGGCGGTCATCAGGGTGGTCACGCTGGCATGGGTCGTGACATCTTGTTCCTGTGTGGGCACGCTGTGTCGCCACTGTCGCGCACAGCAGCTAGCTTGCCCCGGCCCGGCCGGACCAGACGCACATATACATGTTAGCCGGAGGTGGCAGTCGGCTTGGGCCAGGGCGTTCTTGCTTGCCCTTTAATCTGGTTTCAATTCTGAGCTGCCTCTGCTGGGTGGGTGCACGTACTGCCTCCACAATGCAATTAAGCTCCCTTTACCAATTACCACCATGCCGGCTACTGCTGAGCGGGCTGTGGGTTCTCTTGGTTTCGAGCCGTCAATAATTTCGGAGGCTCAGGCAGTCACGGCTGCAAGCATCTGAAACTCTGAACTTCTTCAGTCCTACCGATCCAGCATCTGCCGAAGCCCCTGAACGACAGTCAAACCGCCAAGGTCGCTGAGCGTTTGCTCCCTTTGGTTTCTTCAGAAGCTGAGCTCTTGGTCTTGCTAGGCGTGCCCCATGCTAGCTGACCCTCTCCTTGGCCAGTGCCCATGCGAGCGCACACCAGGGAAGATTCCCATCAAGCCCCAGCTTTCACTATCCGGAGGCAGCATGGCACGTGAGAGCGGCTGCCATGGAGTTTCGTGATGATGAATGTCCATGTATGTACGCTGTGAATTGGATCAGAAGTTCACACTATAAAAAAAATAATTTGTAGGAATCTTCTATTTTTTCCAGGGACGAGTTAAAATGTCGTGGTTCCTAAAATGTCGTGGTTCCTACAAAAAGAACGAGATTACTGTAACAGTTGACCCGCCTCTGAAAATGCCTGCCTCTGGAAATGCATTTTTAGGGGTAGGTGACGCCATCACCCAGCCCTATTTTTAGGAGCAGGTGGCGCCATCACCTACCCTAAAAATACCTATAAAAATGTAGGCACAAACCTTCTTCCTCCTCCCGACAGCTCATTGTTTGCTCGAGGGAGGTGCTGCCCGAAAATCCAAAAAAAGAAAAAAGGGAGGAGAGGTTTTAAACTTGATTTCCTTCGAGTTTGGGGCTTTAGGAGGTAAGTTGGTGCTAATCCCATATTTTTCTAAGCTTTTTAGATAGTTTTAAGGCTCAAATGGAGCTCTTTTACTTCTAGCTAGATCTAGATCTCTATGGTATGGATTTACCATTTGGGGCACCATTTGCCTCAAACTTTTGGATGAAGGTTATTTTAGTAGGAGAACAAGATTATGTAATCATTTAGGTCCAATCTTTATATTTTAGCCTCATTCCTAAGTAAACAAATTGCTAGATCCATGGAGGAGAGAAGAAGATTTGATTTTTTCTATATTTACACACATGCATGCTAGTTTTTCCCAAAATTTAGTTGTTCAATAGTTTTGATTTTTTTAGTTAGTACATGTTAAATTGAATTTTTTCAATATCTACGCATATATAAAAGTATATATTTATGGCTATTTGTGTCGGTGTTTAACCGGCTGCCCACCGAGGAATATACCCAAGATGGTAAGTTTTGGGTGAGGAGTCGCCGAGATCAGGAACTCGAAGGTGCAAGGAACACAAAGCTTAGACAGGTTCGGGCCGCAAAGCGCGTAACACCCTACGTCCTGTATAGTGGTTTGTATTGCCTTTGGTGTAAGATGATCTGGAGATCGTGTTTTAAGAGGGGTCCCTGTCCTCCCTTATATATCCGAGAGACCAGGGTTACAAAGATACCAACCAACACCAGCCAAGAAATCGTATCAGAACATATCTCGAGGTTAGGTTTTGAATTTTTTAGTTAGTACATTTTGAATTGATTTTTTTCCAATATCTACGCGTATATAGAAGTATATATTTATTTACCATTTATTTATCAAATTATTGAAGAGATTATTTTAATCCATTTAAATTATTGTTGTTGTTCAGATTTGGAAAGGTCATGGATGTACAAAGCTCGAAAGATGGAGGTCTATTTCCTTGTAGAACTTAATAAATTTATTCAATTTGCGGAAAAGCACGTAAGAATTGAGAAGACACATAGGATACCTTGCCCATACAAAATCTGCAGGAATATAAGAGTGTTCAACGACGCAACTACAATCAGATCGTATATGTTGGTGGGTGGTTTTGCAGATAATTATATGATCTGGATGTATCATGGCGAGAAAGCATCACCTCCAAAGGAGAATCCACTCGATGAAATCATACAAGATCCCGAGTTTAATAGATTGTTTGATGATTATGATGATTTTGATGATGCTGGCGGCAATGATGAAGATGTTGGTGGAGGCTATGATGATGGTGTCGATAGGGCCCATCGATGGTGGCAGTGATGATAGCAGTGATGATAAACTTGATGACGGTGATTTCATTTTTGAATTGCAGATTCAGCCGATAAGATACGAGGAACAACTCCATGAGCAATAACTTCTCAATGTAGTCCCGATTTATGCCGGTCCATTTTGCATGAAGTGGTCCATGTATGGGGTATTTTGTTCACCCTGAACATAAATTGGCAACTAAAAAAAATACGAAGGTCTTCGTCGTGGGACACTCAGCACCTCCATACCGGCTACAATAGCATTAATCGTGGGTAATAGGACAAAAATATGTATTCCATGCACACTTTGATGACGTACTCTAATGATACACTGTGGTAATATATTTCTACATGATTTAATTTTGTATATATAATTATTTATTTTTATGAAACAGATTCTATATCGGTCACTATAACATTCGATCGTGCACTAGCTTGATAGGTCAAAATGGCGGGAAACAAAATTTTTAAAATAGCGGGAACCAGAAAAATTTAAATTCAAATCAGTGAATTTTTCGGCAGGAAACGCATTTTCAGGGTGGGTGAGGGTATGATCCGCCCCTAGGGCGGGCGCGTTACCCGCGTGTGCAAACAACACTTGTAACTGCGAGAAGCACGAACAGGTTTCGCGTCTGCTCCTACAAATATTGTTTTACCTGCCCATGAAAAGGTTTTGTGCAGTGGTGTTAGAAGCTATGCAGAAAAGAGGTTCTGCTACTACATGTTGAGTTTATTTGGTGATGAATTGGACCTTGCACGTATATGGAAGTACGTATGCCCGATGGTCTCCCTGCAAAAGTGTGTTCGTGTTAGTGATGGATTGTAATTGTGCTCCTTCCCGGACGCTTCAGCGTCCCTGCAGAGTTGGTGAGGTATTTAATTGGACCTCCGGTACGCGTTATAAGTTAGTCCTTGTAAAATGTTTAATTTTGAACTGTTATCAACATAAAGGATTGTAAGCCAGAATAAAGGACTGAAGTATATACCGCGTATTCATGATACTTCCTGAACCACTTTTACATGCGAGGAAAATATTGTGACTGTGTATGCACATTTGGGTTAGTTTGGTCTCTATTTCTTAATTACCCAATTACTTACACTAACATTGGTTAATGGCGACATCATAATTAGACCAAAGTCCAAATTAACTTTTGACTTGTAGCCATCTGAATCCATAGATGGGTTTCTTCTGTCGCATGGAAATTCGTTTGACACATCAGTCTTCATATATATGATATTATAAAGTGGCATGAAAATAAAAGATGGCATTTCCACCTCGACGTAATAAAGGCCATGCATATATAGCTAGCGTTTCTGGTGAACTTCACTTCACACCTAAAAAATCCCGATTGGAAAGAGAGAAATGACTGAAATCTAGTGATGTTTAGTAGTCGAATATATGATCTTTGCGTGGATCAAGACTTGGAACAACTAATCTTTGCGTGGCTTGTGCTCCCCCCACGCCACACTAGTGGCCAACGCGCACCATCCGAAATACCGACCTCTCGTTCCGTGCTTTCTTGGGCTGTCACTAAAGTAGTGTCACCTTTGTGAAGTTCTCATGTGGCGCTGGATTTGCCGGTCCCCCTCTGAACCGCAAGCCTTCAGACCAGTCGCCCAACTACAACGTACGGAACACTGCAGAGTGTGCAGAGACGAGGAACCATCCAGGGAATCCCCTAACCTGATGACCTGTGCCTTTCTTGCTTTGTATATAGGCCAGCAGGTTAGGATCAAGCTGAACGGCCTGGAGTTGCCGCGTGCCGAGCTGCTGCGTCTTCCTGCTCCTGCCGCGCTCGATCACAGGCACAGCTACAGAGCTCCGTTGTCCCCTGCAAGCTCTTCTTCTTCCCCTCCGCTCTCCTTCGAGCTCGTCCAGCCTCGCTCGCGCCGCCCAGATCTATGCTGTAGGCTGTTGCTTCCACCTAGCTCACCGGCAGGGAAGGAGAGCTTCAATTCATCCGGCACCGCCTGCCTAATGCTGCTACCTGGGATTCTTCATTCCTCCTGCGCGCGGCTCGCCTTTGGAGAGTCATCATCTTACAAGGAGATATATACTTCGAATCTTAATATCATTTTCTGTACCCTATCTTTGTCTAGAAAGTACAGATGGGTTTGTTCGTTATTTGTCATGGAACTCGCCATCCAATGGTGGAGCATTACACATCCACTCCCTTTTCCAAAAACATCTAGGTCATACATGATTCTCTCAGCTTGTCCGGGCCCCTCTAAAACCTAGCTAAGCTTGGCAATAGTACGGTCCCACATTGTGCACGATTTGTCACTATCCTTTTCTGTTTTTCATACAATGGACAATCTCAGTTTCATGTCCAGGTTTGTACCTGATAGTGACCGTAGGTGTTAGTCTTCTTTTTCCATGGCTCAGATGGAAGATGATGCTGTGGAGATCCAGCAGCTGTTGACCTTGCCTGAGAACGAGGAAAACCTGTACGAATGTTTGGGAGGTATGCTCAGTTTCAGTTGTTGTAATGTTCAACTCAAAACTTGTTTATTGAAACCAATTAGCTTATCTCTCTGTTGCAGGTACATTTGACCATAATACCCGTCTGGTACGATTTCCTTTCAGATCCGATCCTATATGTAGAAACAACTAGAATTTCTCTCTTTAGAATGTTTTAAGCAGAAAAAGCTATTGGCAGAAATACTAAATGTGGTAGCCCTCTTGGAAACAATAATTGAAATTTTGTGTTATTTGTTATAGACGGGATGCGAACTTGGTTCACTGGATCGGGATGGTGCAGCAGTACAAAAAACGTTTACTGACCATGAAGTGGAGGATTATGTCGAGCCAAGCATGCTAGGTATATATTGTTGCCAACACTTCAATATAATATACGTACTGTTTCTTTCATTTCATCATTATCCTTTTTGTTATCTTCTTTAATGGCAAGCTAATATGATCACTATTTTTATGAACGAGACATATACAACGTGTATAGTTATAAAAACTGCAGTTCTTTTATTAAAAGCACTTGTTACGACAAAATAGCATACATATTAATGATCAAGTTTTTAAAATATGACTGTAGCTAATAGTATACATATTAATGCTCGTTTATAACCAACTGCACACATGAACTCCCAGCTATAATGAATTGAAGAGAAACATTGAATATGTCCATTTTATCTGAAAAATATACATTGGCCAAATATGATTATTAATAAGGAATCATGCATGTACACATGGTAAATGCTTCCAGGTAGCTCCTTGGAGATGCCGTCGTAGAGGAAATCACAAGAGAAGAAGATCGTCATGGAAGGTAAGCATAGTTTCTAATAATTAATCAACATTTTCTATTTCTTATTCAGTGCATAATTTTGTAAAAAGGTGGAAAGATGGCCAATTTGGGCAGCGAACTGTGGTCAGCCATTAGGAATATCTTTGGTTCATGAGACCTCAATAAACCAAATGAACCACTGAAGTTTTTAGTTTAGGTCAAACTTAGTGTCTCTGCTGTATGTCGTCATCGTGAATGGTTATGTAGAGTATTTAGGATAATTGTTCTGTACTTTTTACAACCGTAATGCGTAATGGACATGAATTTAATTTATTAGGTTTGTTTAATTTTCAGGTAGAAGTCAGACGGTTATTTGTCTCACAATATCCTTGCACAAGTGGAGGCCGGAAATTGAAGGTAGAAGTAGAAAAAATAACGACCACTGGAAAGAGGACGAAATGATCGAACTGGTGGATGGTGTCTCCAGAAAAGGGATTGGAAGGTGGAGCAAGGTGAAGGGGGATTACTTCTCAACATCGATTCGGACAGCTGTGCACCTCAAGGTAGCTAGAGCGGGTCAATCGGTGATAATACTATGTTCTGCCATGAGATGGTTAGATATGTTTTTAGATAATGTTGCTTCGTTGGTGCTCTCAGGACAAATGGAGGAACTTGGTTAGAGCTTGCAAGGCCAAAAATACCTCCAAAAGGAAGGTGCTACGCACTTGCAGACTATCCCTTACAATTTTGCAACTCTTGATATTGTTACACTCATGTTGATCGACTTGACCTTTCACAGTTCTGCCTTCCACTCCAGGTGAACGCACAAAAGGCTACAGAGGTGATCGTACAAAGATTCAGACAGCGGATCTTAGCCTTAGAAGCCATGCATCACGGTGAGAAAAACAAATGAACCCGGATCAACAACCCTGCTATTTGTAAATATTAATTAGCATGTTCTTGGATTCGCTGATCAGTAAGCGTATGGCAGCCGTATATTGCAACTGATATATACCACATTGCTGAGGTGAACTAATTACCAAACCTGACTAGTACAAAGTTACTGCAGGCTGAAGCGAATTGAATAAGCTACTGCACATAGTAGATGCTCTCTCAAACTGAAACGACTCGACTCTGTGATGCAGGGCTGAAGCGAATTGAACAATGCTATACCAAGGACCTACCAACCATCGTCCTGATCGATGAGCACTTGTCGCTCATAGTAGTATGTTCTCTGGCTAATAATCACAAAGATTAATTAACACAGGTCACATGAAAGCATCATATATATAATACATATTTATATGGATTTTTCCTATAAATATATGTATAATTTTCAACCTACTGAACATGATTAATAAGAAGCTTCTTGCCGGACTTGGGGCATACATGCCTCGATGTTGATATCCATGGCTGATGATTTGCGTATAAGACAAGGTCTATTTTTCTATTCTCTTGTTGTTGTTTAGTTTTGATGGAAAAACGATCAGTATGTTATATACTACAGCTCAGTTTGTTTACTGACCTTATAAATATATAAATATGTAACATAACACCTTGCTTTGTGTTTGAGGCTGACAGGAGGGATGGAACTTGGTGATACAAAATGCTTTCTGAAGCTGTTTCTGGAAGGGCCAGACGACCATTGTAGTAAATTGGATCTGCCATTGTGATAACTCGACTGTGGTTTTCTTCACAGATATTGTTGGAGTAATGGGCTTGGCCCATTCATTCTATTGCATTAAAAGAATTTAAAGCCCACTATTAATGCTAGGGAATCAATGCTTAATTCCGTACCGGGAATTGAGGAGGATCTCAACCGACTTAAAAGGTGGACTTCGTGTACACCACTTGAGAAGCCGGTAAGAGGAGGACGGTGAACCACACGCGCGCGCGCGCTCGCCTCGCCGGGCCGTGGCCGTGGCCGTGGCCGAGGCCGAGGCCGAGGCCGAGGCGCGGCCGGCCGGGCGGTGCGGTGCGGTGCGGTGCGGTGCGGTGAGAACGTTTTTGCAGTAAAGAGCATTAAAACAGAGAGTTAATGTCGATACTAATGACCAGACATTGAAGGCTCTTTACGACGTCCAGGTTCGTTGAACCTGAGGCACATTAACTGCCGCTCATCAAAGCCATTCATGACGTCCAGGTTCGTTGAACCTGAGTCATCTCGTGCCTATATAAGCCAGCACCCTCTCCTCTCATCCTCACTCATCTCAAGCATTCTCAAGGTACTCCTCTTCAGGAGACCTCTCCCTTCTCCCTCAGCTGCTTTCTGCCTTCCCCACCGCTAGCACTGCGCGCACAGGTCTAGCGAGAGCAGGGCCTCCGGAACCTCTGCTCGCTGAAGGTCCTGCACGGGACGCGGGCAATTAGGTTTTTGGGAAGCGTCTTGACGCGACTGCTCGCTCCCTGAACGACTCCTTCGTCTACTTCCCGGCGCAACCGCTCGTGCGAACGACTACTTCGTCTACTTCCCGGAGTAACCGCTCGTGCGAACGACTACTTCGTCTACTTCCCGGCGTAACCGTTCGTGGGACTGCACTGCGAACACCTTCCTGCATCGACTTAGTTCGGCTACTTCAAGCAAGGCCAGTCGAATAGCATGTCTATTCCAGCTGGTAACGGCGCAACCGGTGCCCCCGGCACTGGTCCCGCCTTGGGGTACATACTAAACCTATTCTGGTTTAATTATTTGTTCATGCTTATTAGTGAGAATAACATGAACACATGCACATATCTCTTAAACACATTATCACTCATCTATGTCATGAAATTGCTAGTAATATTTGGAATTAAAATATACCGAAAAGTGCCTAGATTTCTAACAATCCAAAAACCTAATTCTGTTAATAGGTTTTCGGTATCTAGCTTTGCTGCATCAATCAAACCACCACCATTTGATGGTTCAAATTACAAACGTTGGCAAGAGCGGCTTATACTATGGTTAACACTATCGAGAGTGATCCATGTGAAAGAGGGTAAGCCTGAACAATTCTCTCCAGAGGAAGAGAGTGCGTTCGATGAGGCTGATATCCTCTTTCGAGGCTTGATCATAAGTGTTCTCGGTGATAATCTGGTGGATTCTTATATCCGGCTGCCAACTGGCAAAGCATTGTGGGATGCTCTTGAGGCTCAATATGGAGTATCTGATGCCGGGAGTGAGTTGTATATCATGGAGCAATTCCTTGAGTACAGGATGGTCGAAGACCGTTCTGTAGTGGAACAGGCTCATGAAATACATACTCTGGCAAAAGATCTCAAAAATTGCACCAAAGAGTCCCCATGTGTGTTACCCAATAAGTTTGTGGCCGAAGGTATAATCTCTAAGCTGCCACCTTCTTGGAGGGACTTTGCTACTTCTCTAAAACACAAGAGACAAGAGTTCACAATAGATGGACTCATAGGGACTCTTGATGTTGAGGAGAAGGCGAGAGCAAAGGACATACGTGGGAAAGGAGTTGTTGGTGCTTCAAGTGCCAATCTTGTTCAAAAGAACAACTCCCACAAGAACAAGAAAAAGCCACCGCAGAACCAACCAAAGACTAAGAAGACAACCACTTTTAAGAAGAAGAAGAAGACGGGAGCTTGCTATGTGTGCGGTAGTACGGATCACTTTGCTGCAAAGTGTCCGAACCGCAAAGGCAACGACTCCGCCAACATGGTTATTAGCGAGCCTGGAGGAACATCGGGGTACGGTAATTTATTACCTACTGTTCTTTCAGTCTTTGGTTCACCCGAGTGGTGGGTTGACACTGGCGCTAATATTCATGTTTGTGCTGATGTTTCTTTGTTCTCTTCTTACCAGACCGGCGGGACTTCCTCCTTGCTGATGGGGAACGGATCGCATGCGCGTGTTCTTGGTGTTGGTACGGTAAATCTGAAGTTTACTTCGGGGAAGACCGTGCAGCTGAAGAACGTGCAGCATGTCCCCACCATCAAGAAGAATCTAGTCAGCGGCTCTCTACTGTGTAGAGATGGTTTCAAATTAGTCTTTGAGTCCAATAAATGTATCTTGTCTAAGTTTGGTACTTTTGTTGGAAAAGGTTATGAAAGCGGAGGCTTGTTCCGTCTTTCTTTGTCAGATGTTTGTAATAAAGTTGCGTACAATGTTATTAACGTTGATGAAACAAATATTTGGCATTCGAGGCTTTGTCACGTTAATTTTGGTTGTATGATGCGCTTAGCTAATTTGAGCTTAATTCCAAAGTTTACTTTTGTCAAAAATTCTAAGTGCCATGTATGTGTTGAATCAAAACAAACTCGTAAGCCTCATAAGACCGCGGAGGCAAGGAGCTTGGCACCCTTAGAATTAATTCATTCCGATTTGTGCGAAATGAATGGAGTGTTGACAAAAGGTGGTAAAAAATATTTCATGACTTTGATTGATGATAGTACTAGATTTTGTTACATCTATTTGTTGAAGTCAAAAGATGAAGCTTTACATTACTTTAAAGTCTATAAAGCTGAAGTAGAAAACCAACTTGAGAGAAAGATCAAAAGAGTTAGGTCAGATCGTGGTGGCGAGTATTTCTCAAATTTATTTACTTTATTCTGCGAGGAACATGGTATTATTCATGAGAGGACGCCTCCCTATTCACCTCAGTCAAATGGGGTTGCCGAAAGAAAGAACCGCACTCTAACGGATTTGGTTAACGCCATGTTAGATACAGCGGGACTTTCCAAGGAATGGTGGGGTGAGGCTATATTGACTGCATGTCATGTCCTAAACCGTGTTCCTACAAAAAATAAAGAGATAACTCCATTCGAGGAATGGGAGAAGAAAAGGCCAACACTGTCATACTTACGTACATGGGGTTGTTTGGCAAAAGTGAGTGTGCCAATAACCAAAAAAACGTAAGCTTGGACCTAAAACTGTGGATTGTATCTTTCTAGGTTATGCTATTTACAGCGTTGGATATAGATTTTTAATAGTGAAATCTGGAGTACCTGACATGCATGTTGGTACTATAATGGAGTCCAGAGATGCTACATTTTTTGAAAATATTTTTCCCATGAGAGATGAAACAAGTTCATCTAGGCAAGAGTTCATCGAGGATGATAGCTCTGCTGAGCCGATAGAACACAATGAACATACACTTGTAGAAAATCTTGAGGAGGAGAACAATGATGCTCCGAGAAAGAGCAAGAGACAAAGGACTGTAAAGTCTTTTGGTGATGATTTCATTGTATACCTCATAGATGATACACCCAGAACCATTGAAGAGGCATATTCATCTCCTGATGCTGACTATTGGAAGGAAGCAGTAAGGAGTGAGATGGATTCTATTATGTCTAATGGAACCTGGGAGGTTGTTGAACGTCCTTATGGATGTAAACCGGTTGGATGCAAGTGGGTGTTCAAGAAAAAGCTTAGGCCAGATGGTACTATTGAAAAGTACAAGGCTAGGCTTGTGGCCAAGGGTTATACCCAAAAAGAAGGAGAAGATTTCTTTGACACTTATTCACCAGTTGCCCGATTGACCACAATTCGAGTGTTACTTTCCCTGGCAGCCTCTTATGGTCTTCTCGTTCATCAGATGGACGTTAAGACGGCTTTCCTCAATGGAGAGTTAGAAGAGGAGATCTATATGGATCAGCCGGATGGGTTTGTATCAAAGGGTCAAGAAGGAATGGTTTGTAAGTTGTTAAAATCTTTATATGGTCTCAAGCAAGCGCCTAAGCAGTGGCATGAAAAGTTTGATAGAACTTTGACCTCTGCCGGCTTTGTTGTGAACGAAGCTGACAGATGTGTGTACTATCGCTATGGTGGGGTTGAAGGAGTGATTTTGTGCTTGTATGTGGATGACATACTGATCTTTGGCACTAGCCTTAATGTGATTAAGGAAGTCAAAGAGTTTTTATCTCAAAATTTTGAGATGAAGGATCTGGGAGAAGCTGATGTTATCCTTAATATAAAACTGGTAAAAGAGATCAATGGTGGGGTGATTCTTACACAGTCTCACTATGTGGAGAAGGTGTTAAGTCGCTTTGGTTATAGCGACTATAAACCTGTCTCAACACCATATGATGCCAGTTTAATTCTTAGAAAGAACAAAAGGATAATGCGAGATCAGCTGAAATACTCTCAGATCATTGGTTCATTAATGTATTTAGCGAGCGCTACAAGACCTGACATCTCGTTTGCTGTAAGCAAACTGAGCCGGTTTGTTTCAAACCCGGGAGATGATCATTGGAAGGCTCTTGAAAGAGTAATGCGCTATCTGAAGGGGACAATGAACTATGAAATTCACTACACCGGGTACCCAAGGGTACTAGAAGGGTATAGTGATTCAAATTGGATCTCTGATGCTGATGAGATAAAGGCCACAAGTGGATATGTGTTTACACTTGGTGGTGGAGCTGTTTCCTGGAAGTCTTGCAAGCAGACCATCTTAACGAGGTCAACTATGGAAGCAGAACTCACAGCGTTAGATACCGCCACTGTTGAGGCTGAGTGGCTTCGTGAGCTCCTTATGGACTTGCCGATAGTTGAAAAACCATTACCGGCAATTCTAATGAACTGTGACAATCAAACGGTAATTGTCAAGGTGAACAGTTCAAAGGATAACATGAAGTCATCTAGACATGTGAAAAGGCGGTTGAAATCTGTCAGAAAATTGAGAAACTCCGGAGTTATAGCCCTGGACTATGTTCAGACGGCTAAAAATCTGGCAGATCAGTTTACAAAGCGTCTTTCACGAAATGTGATAGACAATGCATCTATGGAATTGGGCTTGAGACCCACGTGAGTCATTCTATAGTGGAAACCTGTCCTATGTGATCGGAGATCCCGTGAATTAGGATGGTGAAACAAACTAAAGTCTGACGGTGAGAAGAGAACCTTTGTGAAAAGGGCTCATTCCGTGTATAAGGTGCATTTCTCTTCTAATCTGTATGGCAGGTTGGTCTATACCTTAATGTGGTCCAGGTGGTTTCTTTAAAACAAATGAGTTGTTTTCTTGAAACAAAGATGTTGTCCTACAGAACATCTGAAAGGAACACACCTATATGAGTTTGACCACTGGTCATGGTCTATGAGAACTGGGTATTCTCTAAAAACTCAAGAAGGGCCTGGAGTATGACTTATAAGCTCCAAACCGCGGGGATGCTCTTGCAGCCTAGTATCAGTGTAGGGCTCTGGTCAAACTTGTTTACACAAAACTGGCAATTCAAGGCATAGTCCATTGCACAGTTGTGAATAAGTGTAGCCTTTGTCCTAGATGGAAGTTCAACTTAACAGTCTCTGTCGAATACTGGTATATCAATGAGGGAATGAGGGCATTTCTAGTGCGGCTTGAATTTCTTGGTGGGGATTGTTGGAGTAATGGGCTTGGCCCATTCATTCTATTGCATTAAAAGAATTTAAAGCCCACTATTAATGCTAGGGAATCAATGCTTAATTCCGTACCGGGAATTGAGGAGGATCTCAACCGACTTAAAAGGTGGACTTCGTGTACACCACTTGAGAAGCCGGTAAGAGGAGGACGGTGAACCACACGCGCGCGCGCGCTCGCCTCGCCGAGCCGGGCCGTGGCCGTGGCCGTGGCCGTGGCCGAGGCCGAGGCCGAGGCCGAGGCCGAGGCGCGGCCGGCCGGCCGGGCGGGCGGGCGGGCGGGCGGTGCGGTGCGGTGCGGTGCGGTGCGATGCGATGTGCTGAGATGAGAACGTTTTTGCAGTAAAGAGCATTAAAACAGAGAGTTAATGTCGATACTAATGACCAGACATTGAAGGCTCTTTACGACGTCCAGGTTCGTTGAACCTGAGGCACATTAACTGCCGCTCATCAAAGCCATTCATGACGTCCAGGTTCGTTGAACCTGAGTCATCTCGTGCCTATATAAGCCAGCACCCTCTCCTCTCATCCTCACTCATCTCAAGCATTCTCAAGGTACTCCTCTTCAGGAGACCTCTCCCTTCTCCCTCAGCTGCTTTCTGCCTTCCCCACCGCTAGCACTGCGCGCACAGGTCTAGCGAGAGCAGGGCCTCCGGAACCTCTGCTCGCTGAAGGTCCTGCACGGGACGCGGGCAATTAGGTTTTTGGGAAGCGTCTTGACGCGACTGCTCGCTCCCTGAACGACTCCTTCGTCTACTTCCCGGCGCAACCGCTCGTGCGAACGACTACTTCGTCTACTTCCCGGAGTAACCGCTCGTGCGAACGACTACTTCGTCTACTTCCCGGCGTAACCGTTCGTGGGACTGCACTGCGAACACCTTCCTGCATCGACTTAGTTCGGCTACTTCAAGCAAGGCCAGTCGAATAGCATGTCTATTCCAGCTGGTAACGGCGCAACCGGTGCCCCCGGCACTGGTCCCGCCTTGGGGTACATACTAAACCTATTCTGGTTTAATTATTTGTTCATGCTTATTAGTGAGAATAACATGAACACATGCACATATCTCTTAAACACATTATCACTCATCTATGTCATGAAATTGCTAGTAATATTTGGAATTAAAATATACCGAAAAGTGCCTAGATTTCTAACAGATATTGTAGTAAATCGAATATGCCATTGTCATAATTGGATTGTTGTCAATGACACTGATATTTCGTTATAGATATTATAGTAAATTGAATACGCCATGTGAGTCGCTCCTCCTAGGGATGGCTCGGGCGGAACCCGCTCCCCCGAGCGCCGCCGCCCCCCAGCTCTGCTCCCCCGTCTTGCCACTGCTCGAGCTGCCGTCGGAAGCCCGAGCGGCCATAAAGAAGGTGGTAGCGGGGCTCCACCTCCCCTCCTTTCTCTCCTTTCCTCCCCTTCGCGGCCCGTCCATGGCTGCGGCGGCTTTTCCCGGCGACCCGCGGCGGATACGCCTTGCGCTTGGCCGGATCCGCACCCTCCACCGCCGAATCTGCTCTTCCAGAGCCTCTGCGCGGCGGCCGGCTCGCGGCGGGGTGCAGCGACAGTGGCCCCCACGGCCTATACGGCAGCGTCCGCTGCCTGGCGGGCCGGAGGGGCGCGGCTGCAGTGGCCTGGGGTGCGCCTACGGCAGCTCCCGTGGCTGCGCACGGCAGGGGCACATCGGCGGCAGCGCCCACCCGACATGGCGAGGTGCGGCTTGGCAGCGCCACGGCATGCAGGGCCCAGCTTCGACGGTCCCGTGGCTTGCGTGCTGCCCCTGGTGGTGGCGTGCTCGGCGGGGACACCCGTGTTGTGCGCGGCGGCGCCAGGTGATGACGGGGATGCCTGTTTTGATCGCCTGCACCACAATTGGCGCGATCAGGTCTGCTGCCGTTCCCCGAGGATTGGCCAAGGTGCTGGCGAAAGCTTGGACGACGACGTTTGCGGACGCCGCTACCTCCTTGGAGGCGTCCTTTTGCCCCTCTCTATCTCTCCGTGCTGGATGTTGCATGTGAAAACCTAACCCACCTTGGGCTGGTGTTGGCGGCGCCTTCGGCGACGTAACCTTCTTGAAGGCGATGCTAGACTAATCTGGATGGCAGTGACAGCCATCGACAGGGTGTGCTACCTCTTCTCTTCCTTTCTTCCTCCTTTGAAAGGAAAAACAAAAAAACATTGCTTGTGTTGGTGCGGCTCGCATCGAAAACCCAATCTTCGACCCAATCCGACCGGGCAGGGTGTGCAGAGGCTCTGGTCAACGACCCAATCTGACCGGGCAGAGTGAGTTGAGGCCTGGGTCGATGCCCCAACTTGACCTGGGCAACAGGGTTGAGTCATGGTGGTGGCACGGCGGGTGGTTTTGAGTGGAGTCGAGTTGAGTTGCGCAACCGTGTTGATGTTCCAATCCAACCGGTTGTTATTGAGTCAAGTTAAGAGGAGTTGTGCGGTCGTGCTGGCCGGTGGTGGTGTCGTTGTTGGTTGTTGTGGTGCCCAGGCTGGGCGTTGTTTCTTGGGTTTAATATAATCGGCTGCTCTCCTGCCTGGTTCGTTTAAAAAAATATGCCAATGTGATGGAAGCACGAAAATTGTAACCTGGCATGCAATCGCATTTGTGTAGGTTATCATATTTCTATACAGAAATTTTAGTAAACTGAATATGCCATTGTG
Organism: Panicum hallii; assembly: GCF_002211085.1. Taxonomy (NCBI): domain Eukaryota; kingdom Viridiplantae; phylum Streptophyta; class Magnoliopsida; order Poales; family Poaceae; genus Panicum; species Panicum hallii. The sequence goes on along the minus strand of NC_038050.1, from coordinate 15,814,352 downwards.
ATAACTCAGATTTTGGTATTCGGCAGAGATATTGTAGTAAATGGAATATACTATTGTGATAACTCTGCTGACAGTGATATCACTCTATTTTTTCATAGACATTATTTTATAGTAAATTAAATACTGAAAAAGAAGCACATGAAGGTGTCATACAAGCATGTACACGCATTTCATTTACCTGAAGAGAATGCAACTTTGATCGTATTCTAAACTTGCATTCACATGTAGACGAAACCTGGTCCATGTATTCTCGTAACCCACGTGTCGCCGCAGATGCATGTATTGTGGGCGGAGATACCTCTCTTGATTAGAACGAAAATCTGGCCGGAAATTCTCTTCTGGCGTAATTTATGACCTTCCCTCCTAATTTGGCGCTGATTAACGTAATGACCCTCGGCACCCTGCGTGGCTCGCTCGTTCGGCTCGTCTCCACGACGGATCGGCAGGGAGGTGTGGACCCAGTTGGGATCGCTGGTTACTAATCCTGGCACGACACGTGGCCTGCCTATTCTGTAGCCGGCTGCAGAGTATACTCTCTCTCATATACGTACGTGTGTGTGTGTGTGTGTGTGTGTGTACATATGGGTTGGATCCTTTTACAACACACAATACTACCATTTGGTAGTGGAAGGAGTAAGATAGTAGATTAATCTTGCGCCACAGCGGGCGTCGGCTTCCTTGCTTCGCGCGTTACTACGGGCGCCGCCGGGCGCCATGGGCCCTAGATGTGGACGTCCTCAGCCCTGTCCCATAACCGCGCGTGCCGCCGCGGGTGCTCTCGCCCCCTGACGCTCACCGCCCCGCGCGTCCCGTGCTGCATCTGGCCGGGCCGACCACCAGGCGCGACAGCCCGGCCGTGGCCACAGGGGCGGTCACGGACATCACCGCGCGGGCCACCACGTTCATCGACGCCATTGTGTCGTAGTCCAGGCGGCGGCGTCTTTCAGCACTGCCCGTCGGTCGTTCAGCTTGCCAAACACTTTGCATCTATATATTATCCATTGTATAAGCAGAGCACTAAGCTAGTGTTTAATGGGAGATGGACGTACTGGCAGAGAAAAAACAAGCAGCAAGAAAGAAATAGGGTGGCAATGGCGCTGCTTGCATGCACTCTAACTGTCTGGCGGAATGCTTCTGACAAAAAGAAGATTAGGTGCTAGCTTCTCGGCCCGCGCGGTGCAAGCATACGGCATAATTTCGAGAGGCCTGAAAAACTCGAACGGCGAGGGCTGGGCGGCTGGCAACTGCTGCAGATGGCGGTGACATGCCTCCAGCAAAGGCAGCAACGCACCTGCAGGCCACGTACGGGGATGCGAGCGACGTCCTGACGATAGTTTCCACCAACACGAGAAACGAAGGGATAAAAAATAAATTATGAAAAGAGAATGATAATTAGAAAGAAATAGGGATAATAATATTTCCAATATTACTCATACGCTGCCTATACTATCTAGCTATACTACCTTATACTATCTCATACCAGTAATCAACATTTTAGTAGTATAGAATAAATCTCGTCCGTACGATATTTACATGCAAATTTTTTTTTCAGATAGTAGTATATGGTAGCATTGTGCGCTGTAACAGAGCTCTATAGGTAGGGGTGGGGTCAGATCGATGGACCAGCGTGAGGATGCATGCATGAAGCCTGGTAGCGGATGGTGCACCCATTTGGTGGTTATCCTAGCTAGGGTAGCTAGCTAGAGGCAGGTCTAAAGCCCAGTGTTTAGTCGGAAACAGTTTAAATTAATTACGCAGCTAGGTACCTGCCTTCAAAATTCGATTTATTTTTATCGGCTCTCTTGGTCGTTCCTAGCTTGACTAGTCAGCAGAGAAGCGATTTTTTTGTGTGATGTATATATAGGATGGATGCCGTATGTTTCTTTTATCAGATGTGTTGTGTTGTGTTGCATGTGCTGCCTGCTTACTGATTTGTACAGCGTGTAGGTTGGAGTATGTGAAAGTGCCAAGTGGAGACTGGTTGGGAGAAGCCATGATGAATGGATGATGGTGCGTGATGTGTGACAGTGTGAGAGAGTGATGTTTCACGCATTTGGAAGGCGCTAGGGCAAAGGTCTAGAGCTAGTGCTTTTGCCGAAATGGTCAGCGTGGTTGTTTCCACGAAGTTTCGCCCTTCCTGCTTTAATTTGCGTTGGACTGGGAAAACAGTTTTGAGTGCTGTGGGTTATATACATTGACACGGTCACACGGTAACTGATGATTAGTGAGCCATACCCACGGTAACTACTTTCACCGTTCGTGGAAGAACGCAACTCTCGATTCTCGAGCAGTCAAACAATTTTAAGTTTGATTAAATTTATACAAAATAATATTAATATTTATGTTACGAAATAAGTATCATTAGATTAATCATGTAATATATTTTTATACTAAATCTATTTGGAAATATAAATATTAGTAATTTTTTATATAAATTTGGTCAAATTTAATATTGTTTGACTCCTCGGAACTGTATCATTTTGTGGATGGAGAGAGTATTAACTCGTTTTGTGGACGGAGAGAGTACTAACTAACTAAAGATTAAAGATTAGTGACCTGTGGACTATACGCCCCGTGCTCTACCACGCTACCACATCCAAGTGGTGGGAGTGCATGCCTGGAGGTCGGAGCCCAGCACCCCCATGACGACGCTGATGAGTAGGTAGCAGTCAGCACGCGATGATGCATGGTGACCCTTCCGGGCTTATATGTATCTCGGAACAAAAGAGAGAATATACATGCACTCCTCGTGATGCGGGTCATATTTGGTTGACCCATTTCACTACCCACGTGCTACCCAGCATAAAATAAATTAGATAATTCTAGTTTCAATGAGAGTTTTATGAAAAATTTCATAGTATTAAATTCTGTGCATCATCGTCAATTTTGCTGATCGACATGACTCTTGATACTAAATGATAGAAAATAACATTACTAAAATTTAGAATCTGGTAGTTTAATTACATGAACACCTAAGATTAGTAAATCCTTTTAGGGGCGCTGGCGACCCCGTGCCTTCTTGAGGAGGCAGGCGTTGATGAAGATCCTCTCCCTGTCGTGACGGAGGCACCTGGTCTTCAAGTTACTTCCGAGCACCTCCTGATCGGAAGGGTTTGCGGTGTTCCTAATTTCGTTCATGACATAGAGAGATAATAGTCTCCCTTCTTATAGCTCGCGTAACTTGGGACCAGACCCACACAATTAGTTATGGCCCACCGATCATAGGCAAGGCTTGGTCCAACGTGACCCTATTCTCATATGCAGTTAACCCCTTCAAGAACTATACCCCTTTTGACTAAGCCAAGATCAATTCCAACATTCTCCCCCTTGATCATAAGGTCAATCATCATCAATTCCACTCATACATTGGTGCACCAAGCTTGCTAGGTATGAATTATGGTTATCATGGGTTCATGCATGCCTTTTCCCAATGAACCAAGTATGTAATTTATTTGCATGGACTCATGTTAGTATGCTATATGCTTCAGACTTGTTACCGATGCAAGTTGGAGGACATGGCCAAAGAAAATGTCGCAAGCGAAGAACGCCTTGGAGGGTATATTGAATTTAACGGTTCAATGCCTACAATTGCTTTATTAATACTTTCTACAAATTAGAGCAGTGGCGCATGAGGAACGACATACTTTTTTGGTGAAAATTGAGGATTCTAAATTTTGATGGTATATACAGAGAGTCCACGCAGCATATATGGACCTGTTTGTTTGGGCGGCTAAGCCCCAACCAGGCTCCCGATAGCCAGCCAACTCATGCGCGTTTGGATGGCTGGCTTGTTAAGAATGTAGGTGTCTTGTGTACATGTAAATGTATCGTATACGGTATGTATTATGAACCGTATATGCATGTGTGTCACGTTCTAGGATCAGATCAAGATAGTTAGTGACCGAGTTCTCAGGGAAACGTGTGGAACGCGTAGTGCTCTGTGTGCGTGATTAACGTGCCGTGCAGTTCGGATCTGCCAACGGCCAGCGAGCTTGTAACTCGAGTATAAATGAAAGTGAACGCCATCAGTTGATGAGCAAGCTCCAAATACATTCTTTACATGGTACTAGAGCTACTATCCAATCCACGCAAGAAAAAAAATCATGTCGACGACCAACTCTCAGTCGAGCTCTGTCGTCGGCGCCCAAGCTCCAGGAGCGACGCCATCAATGCAAGCCGGGGTGGTCTCCGTCCCGGCATTCAGCCAGATGGTTACAGTCAAGCTCACTGGTGAGAACTTTCTGTTGTGGACAATGCAGTTGTTCCCCTATCTGAGAAGCCAGAGGCTCATGGGGTACATCGACGGGACAAGTGAACGTCCTCCGACGACCATTGCCCAGACAGGCAGCGACGGCGCCGTGTAGCAAGTGGTGAACCCAGAGTTCAGCCACTGGTACCAACAAGATCAGCTGGTAATGAGTGCTATGCTTGCATCCTTGAGTGAAAGTGTTCTGGCACAGGTGGTTGGGTGCACCTCGGCGTGTGATGTCTGGTGCGCCGTTGAACGTGCTTTCGCCGCGAGTTCACGTGCCCAGATCATGCAGATCAGGATGCAGCTCGCCAACATTCAGAAGAAGGACATGTCCATCGCTGAATACTTCCGCAAGGTGAAGAGTCTGGCCGACACCCTAGCTGTGATCGGCAAACGACTTGAAGACGATGAGGTCATATCGTATCTGCTCGGAGGATTGGGATCGGAGTATGAATCTCTGGTCATTAGTCTCACCACCCGCAATGATGTCTTCACCATCAATGATGTCTACGCCCACATGCTCAGCCATGAGCTGAGAATTCAGAAGAACACTGGAGGATCCTAGGTGAACCAAGTCAGCCACACTCAAGGACGTGGTGGCAACGGCAATTTCAACCAGAACGGCCGGGGGCGTGGCCGTGGCCGTGGCGGCAATGGAGGCCGCAACTTTGGTGGGCGTGGTGGTAAGAATACCAACCAAGGTAACACTAGCACTGGACAGAAAGCTTTTTGCCAGATCTGTTTCCGTGACAACCATGTTGCATCGGCGTGTTACCATCGTTTTGATCAGAATTATGTGGCCCAAGACACCAATCGTGTTGCAGCAATGGCAGCAAGTGGTTATGCAGTTGACACCAACTGGTATGCCGACACAAGAGCAACTGACCATGTGACAAATGATCCTGAGCGCCTCTCTGTGAAGGAAAGGTACAATGGCAGTGATCGGCTTCAGGTGGCAAATGGCACAGGTTTGGCTATAACTCATATTGGTAATTCATTTGTTACTGCTGCACATAGACCTATTCATTTAAAAGGCATCCTTCATGTTCCTGAAATCAATAGACACCTTCTCTCTGTCCATAGATTAGTTGCTGATAATGATGCTTATGCTGAATTTTATCCCACACATTTTCTTATTAAGGATCAAGCAACGAAGACCATTCTTCTTAAAGGAAGCTGCACCAATGGACTTTACCACTTCCCAAATAAAAATATCAGTCGAGCTCTCTTCACTGCTAGGAACACTGAAGATCTTTGGCACTGTCGGCTAGGCCATCCTTCATCTGCTGTTATTCATCAGATTTTGGCTAGAAATCATCTTCCTTTAGTGCAAAATAAAAACCCTGGCATCTGTGATGCATGTCAACAGGGGAAGTCTCATCAATTGCCATTTTCTTCTGTAGCTCATACCACTACTGAACCCTTAGAACTAATCCACATTGATGTGTGGGGTCCAGCTAGGAGGTCTGTAAATGGTTTTAGCTACTATGTCAGTTTTGTTGATGATTATAGCCGATTTACATGGATTTACTTCTTGAAACATAAATCTGATGTTGAATCTGTGTTCCTTCAGTTCCAAACTCAAGTTGAGAGATTTTTGAACAAAAAGATCTTAACTGTTCAATCTGACAGTGGGGGTGAATACCTGAAACTGCATAAGTATTTCAGCAAAGTAGGGATCAAATATCAGCTGTCCAGCCCACATACTCATCAGCAAAATGGGTTAGTTGAAAGGAAACATAGACACATTGTAGAAACTGGAATTACCCTCTTAGCCCAAGCTCATATGCCTATCAGATTCAGGGATGCATTCCAATCTACATATTTTCTTATAAACAGGCTGCCAAGTAGAACTATAAACAATGAAACTCCTATCTTCAGACTTCTTGGCTCCCAACCTGATTATAAAATCCTTAGAGTTTTTGGGTCAGCTTGTTGGCCAAACTTGAGGGCATATAATTCTAAGAAACTGAGTTTTAGATCCAAACAGTGTGTCTTTATTGGTTACAGCCCAAACCACAAAGGATACAAATGCCTGGATAGAGAAACAGGTCGTGTCTACATCTCAAGAGATGTTGTCTTTGATGAAAATCAATTCCCTTTCAAAACCATTCCAGATCAAAACCAAAACACTGCCTCTGCTGATCCACAACCCATTTCCTTGCCAACTGTCTGTTACACTGAAGAGTTCCTAACTGACATCCATCCGACAATAGAGTCTGTCTCTAATTCATCTTCTCCAAGCAGCCCAGTAACAAATGATTTACTAACTGAGGTTGAGCCATCTCAACCTGTAGCTAATGAATCTGCTGGAGTTGACCTTTCTATTGCAGGGTCAGAAGATGACACAATGGGCACTTCTACTACATCTGTTGAACAATCAGAAACTGCAGAAGCTGTACAGTCTGTTGTTCAACCTCTACATCAGATGAGAACAAGATTGAGGGATAATATTGTGAAGCCTAAGGAGTTTACAGATGGAACTGTGAGGTACAATGCTGCAGCTACTCTGAAAAATATGGCAAAACCAGTTACAGAACCTGGTAGCTTGAGTGAAGCTCTGAAATATAAAGAATGGAGACAGGCCATGGACACAGAATATGCAGCTTTGCTGAAAAACTAGACCTGGTCTTTAGTGCCTCCCAAGAAAGGAATTAATTTGATTGACAGTAGATGGGTTTACAAGATAAAGAGAAGAGCAGATGGATCAGTAGAGAGATATAAAGCCAGATTGGTAGCAAAGGGTTTCAAACAAAGATTTGGAATTGATTATTCAGAAACCTTTAGTCCTGTAGTAAAGCCAACCACAGTAAGGATTATTCTGTCACTGGCAGTTTCAAGAAACTGGAGTTTGAGGCAAATTGATATACAAAATGCCTTTCTGCATGGGTATTTTGAAGAGGAAGTTTTTATGAAGCAACCACCTGGCTATAAGAATTCCTCAGTAACTTCAAACTACATCTGCAAACTGCATAAGGCTCTGTATGGACTAAAACAGGCTCCTAGAGCATGGCATTCAAGGTTAACCCAGGTATTGCAGGAACTTGATTTTGTTTCCTCACAAGCAGATACATCCTTATTTATTCTGAAGAAGAAGGATCTCACAATGTATTTGCTCATCTATGTGGATGATATCATTATAGCAAGTTCTTCTGCAGTGGCAACAGATATATTGGTCAAGCAACTTACTTCACAGTTTGCAGTTAAAGATCTAGGAAAACTTCAGTATTTTCTTGGTATTGAAGTACAGCATGAAAGAGGAAGACTTGCACTATCACAGAAGAGATATGTTCAGGATATATTGAGAAGAGCAAAAATGGACAAGTGCAGACCAATTTCAACTCCTATGGCATCCACAGAAAAGTTAACAAAAGATGCAGGGTATACTCTGAACAAAGAACAGCAGTTTCAGTATAGAAGTACCGTGGGAGCACTCCAATACTTGACCATCACCAGGCCTGATCTTTCTTTTGCACTAAATAAAGTAAGCCAATATGTTCAAGGACCCACGGATAAACACTGGGCAGCAGTAAAAAGAGTACTCAGATATGTGAAAAGAACTCTTGATCAGAAGTTGCAATTTCAGAAGTCTGACAATACATTGAATGCCTTCTCTGATGCAGATCAGATTGGGCAGGCTGTCCGGATGATCGACGTTCTACAGGTGGGTTTGCAGTTAAAATGGGATCAAATCTGGTGTCATGGAGTTCAAAGAAACAACCTACAGTTTCTAGATCAAGCACAGAATCAGAGTACAAAGCAATTGCTAATGTGGCTGTGGCTGCAGAGTTGATTTGGATTCAGTCTCTGTTGAAAGAACTGGGAATTTTTCAGTGGAATGCCCCTGTATTGTGGTGTGATAATTTAGGAGCTACATATATGACATCCAATCCTATGTTCCATGCCAGAACAAAACACATAGAAGTTGATTTTCATTTTGTTCGAGAGCAAGTAGCAAGAAGAGCACTGCAAGTTCGGTTCATATCATCAAAAGAGCAGATAGCAGATATATTTACAAAGCCATTGTCCAAGTCACCATTCAGTTTGATATGCAGCAATCTCAACCTCTGTCAGCACGGTTGTGATTGAGGGTGCTGTTAAGAATATAGGTGTCTTGTGTACATATAAATGTACCGTATACGGTGTGTATTATGAACCGTATATGCATGTGTATCACGTTCTAGGATCATATCAAGATAGTAAGTGACCGAGTTCTCAGGGAAACGTGTGGAACGCGTAGTGCTCTGTGTGCGTGATTAACGTGCCGTGCAGTTCGGATCTGCCAACGGCCGGTGAGCTTGTAACTCGAGTATAAATGAAAGTGAACGCGATCTGTTGATGAGCGAGCTCCAAATACATTCTTTACATGGCTGTGCAGCGGAGGGCTGTTGGCCTGGCTCCGCGGAAACGTGAGGAGCGGCCGTTTCCCAAGAGCTAGGCTTTGGCCAAGCCGTAGCTCAAGTAGCGCGTATTGATTCACCTCCTGTGCTTCCACCGCTCACCTTCTTCCTCGCACCCCCTTGGGCGCGACGGCGGGGCTCGCCCGCGGGGATGCGCTGCAGCTCCAGCACCGCCGCGGGGCCCGGCGGAGCAGCCGCGCGCGGCGGCGGGGGGGTCACGCGCGGTCGAGGCAGCTCTCCCGCAGGGCCACGGCGCAGCCACGCGCGGCTGGGACAGCTCCTCCGCTGGGCGGCGGCGCACCCCTGCGCGGGCCGGCGAAGTAGCCACGCGCGGCGGCGCACACCCGCGTGGACCGGCGGAGCAGCCAAGCGAGAAGGCACGGACGGCGGTGGGCGCGGCCGGGGCGGCGGAGCTTCCTCGCGCTGGAGCGGCGGTGGACCTCTCTGCTCCAGCCCGCACGCCGGCCACGACGGAGCGCATGATTTAAGCTGGGCATCCGCTCTGCTGTGTGCTGCAATGTTTTTAATAAGTCGTCCAACTAATCGCGATTTGACACGATTAATTGCGATTTGTTTTGTTGCGATTAATTGTCTATCGGTCGTGCTTTGTCACGATTAATCGTCTATCGGCGTGCCAGAACCAATCATTTCCACCAAGGCGATTAGCTCAACTAGAAGTCTGATAGTCCGACTAATCATCGACTAACTATAATTAGTTATCTGATTAGCATGCGGACGACTAGTTTACATGCTCTAGACAACTTTTGGACTGGTAATTTGGTGACTCATTAGATTTTCGGAATATGAGTCTCACTCAGATCATCAGGAGCCACCGGCCGCCCGTCCGCGCCGCTGAATCCTTCACTCTCCAGTGCAGCAGCCCTCCACCCATAGGATCCATTCTGTGATTCCCTGCAGCAATTAGCAGCCGCTTCATCCAGTCGCCTTCGCAGCCGTTCACCTGTAGAATCCCGTCCCTGCAGCGGCCCTCCAATGTTGTTGCCGCAACTCGTAGTTCCAGTGTTGCTGTGTTGCGGTGGATTACGAGGATGAGCTCATCCTAAGGTTAGTGAACGAGTGTACCTCCCCTTCCGTCCTTTTGGCTCCATAGTCCGTACTGAGTCAGTGAATCTTCTCTATTTTATTATTGTTTTATTTTTAGTCTAGTGCTCTTTTAGTCTATTTCACAAATCAAAACTTAAAATTACTAAATTAATAACCATCTGACCATCAACATTATTTTAATCTTTACTTTAAACAATATACTATCGGTGTTGGAAGGTGTATCTGAGTACGGTGTTGGAAAGTGGAAAGATGTGAAGACAAGCTATTTCTTGACATCAATTCGAACACCAGTTCATTTGAAGGTACGCATGGTAGATTATTAGTGACACATTGCACTATGTAGCATATACATCATCATTATTTTACGATGTTGCATATATTTTTAGCATAAATGGAGAGGCTTGCTAAGAGCTTGCGGGATCCAAGTTGGCTCCAAGGAGAAGGTCATATTCTCTTGCATTTTTGTAACTCATAGTAACTAGCTTGCAGCACCATTGGATAATCGTACGTGTTGTCTTTAAAACATTTCTCCGGTTCGTTCCAGGTTCAAGCGCAAAAAACTACGCTGAGGATTGTACAAGAATTGAAAGATGAGATCATAAACCAACATGTGCAGGTTTTCTGCAATCTGAACCACACGTGCAGCCGCATCAGTAATGTAAATATATGATTAGGTGATCAGTTGAACGATTCGAGCTTGTCAGGTTTGCTTTGGAACATGAGTCTTATTATATAGTAGCGACATGCTTTTTGCCGGCTGCCGTGTTATGGGCGGCGCCACACGGTAGGAGTAGTACACGAGCAGGGCCTGGCTTTGCTCCTCGGTCGATCACCAGCACTCCGGCCAGCAGCCTTTCTCTGTCTCACCAGACCCTGACTATGCTCCCCTCTGTAGTGATCTAGTGGATCGCGCGCGTATCAAACCAACAGGCTGCAAAGGCATAGTATCATCTGCAGCCTTGCCAACCATTCGTGCACTGCACGAAGAATACCAGGGCAAGTTGCCATCTTCATTTTCGTTGCGCGGCAGCCAAATTCTAGTATACGGTAAAACAAAATCTAAAAAATAGGGTATCAATTGCACAGTGAGAAACTAGTCAAATTTTCATACCAGCTTACAGCTTAGAGTTCCTTTCTTGGATGAATAATTTGGAACAGTGACAAACTAAAAATGGGTATCGTTGCGCCTACAAAAGGCTCCTCGCGGAATAGCGCTGCCAGAAGTTGGTAAAGGATCTTCGCAGAAGGAGAACAAAGCGATCTGGTCAAAGAGGTTAGGCTTCCAAGGAGGAAGCTGCTAGCGAGAGGGTGCTACGTACCTTTGGCCGCGCGCCTGCACCGACCGATCCAAGGGCTGGGGCCTGGGGCCTGGGGAGGAGGAGATCCGCGCGAAGGCACACGGCGAGCAACGAGTACGTGGCGTGGAGGATCCATGCCAGCCTCGCCTGCTCTGCGTGCATGCGCCCAAAGTTGTGCTTTTCCCATGCCTGTTGTGTCGTACGTCCACAACCCTCGCCTCTACACTCTTGTCTCTCGACTCTTTCACCTCCAGCACACTGCCATGTGTGAGTGTGACAGAGAGAAATACCAAAAGTATGTAAGGTCCATTTGGATTCTAGGTCAAACTTTAACCTCTTATTTGGATGCCAATTAGGAGGAGTAAATATGCATTAGTTACTGAGCTAATCGCACAGATAAGAGGGAGCATAGAAGGGAATTCTACAGGGAGTGCTAGATCCGAAAATGGGCACTAGTATGCCACTCAGATCGAGCATCTGACGACGACGTAGGAATAGAATCGTCCTTGCTGCTCCGATCCCTCCTCTCTGCAAACAATAATGTCGATGCAGATGGATGAACACAAGCAAGCAATGCAATGCACAGTCATATATAGGCCATGCACTCGATTACTAACCAGCAGAGGGGCCGGGAAAATAATTACCAAGCAAGGGGAAGCTTCGCGGAAGCTCCCGGCTTTCCCATCTCGGCAAGATGCCATGGCCGCGGCCTTTCACCCCGCCTCACCAAATCAGTACATGCATCACTCCCTATATATCCCTAGCTCGTCGTCTTTTCAAAGTCTCGCCACTTTCGCTTTCTCTCTCTCTCTCTCTCTCTCTCTCTCTCTCTCTCTCTCGATCTCTTTTCCACACGCCGTCGCCGGAGAGAGGGTCATGCAAGCTAATTGTTCCACCAATGCAAGCTGATGTGTCCATCGACTCGGCTACTCGATCAAACAGCATGGGCATTATGTGTATGGCCTATTGATTAGCCACCGACACGGACAATACATACACCTGATGTGTAGGCGTGTAGCAGGAGTCTGTATATAGCTCATCAGGCACCAGCTTAGCTATTTGATAGATCTAGTAATAACAAACACTAGCTCATGTGTCCAACTTTAGTCTCTGTCAACAAGTTCAACGCTCAGAGCATCTCCTGCAGTACCTTTCTTGCTAGGCGGACTAGGTAGTTGCTGATGATCCGGATCCGTAGCCGATAGAATGGAGATTTTCGATAACGACTACTGTTCTCTGCCGCTATTCAACACCCTAGATGGCACGGTTATTTACAACCAGCGGTCAAGTTACCAACCAAACTGATTACTGAACCGAACTAGCGTATTACTGAACCACGTTCAGAAAAAGGTTGTCAGTAATCGTGCGCAGTAATCAAATTATTTGACTAGAAATTATTGAACTGAATTACCGTAGTACTAAACCACGTTCAGTAAAAGGCTGTCACTGTCGCTAATCGTGCGCAGTAGTCGTTGCTGAAAATTTATCCAGTAATTAGATAGATATTGCTATATCTAGAGTGTAGAATAGTACATAAATGTATGTATGTATATATAACGAGAAGGGATCGTAGGTCAATGCCTAGCCTAATTAATGAGCCCTAGTTTGTGGGTGGCCGGCCAAAGTAGCAAAGGGCATCATGTATGGAAAGTGTAATCCTGATATGCTAGTGGTGCATCTTTCAGTGACAAATTCTTGCAAAAGATTGAGCTCATGCGTGACGGCCCTCACCGTAAGGATTAACTCCGTGTATCTCAATTCAATGATGATTGATGGGGTTAGGGGAACATCCATTTTGTGATTGGTTACTAAAGAGTTCAATAGGTTATGCGTACAGGTTACTCGTATCTCACGTGCATCCTGGTAAAAGGTCGCTCTGTTGAAATATATTTTGGCATGGCACAGATTAACATAAGTTCTAGGGGAGCTCATAGGGTAACATGATTAAAACAAAAAGGATAAGCAGCCCTAGAGGAATGTGCGTGTAAGAAAAGTTAAGAAGGAAAAAATCCATTCTACACGCACTTGTAACTACTTCTACATGTATGTATATCTCATGATGTAGGGCGTATCTGACTCAACGAAAGGTATGTATGAGGTGTATACGATCATACTAGACCATCTGTCATGGTATATACTTTAAGTATGTGACCATACATGGAGTATATGGACATACTCAATTTTATATACTACTACTAATGTATAATCATGATATATTTAAAAAATAGGGATGCTTTTGAAATTTTTCGTACATATCCCTTAGTATCTTAGAATTAGTATATGAACCTACTCGAAATGATAATTGAGTATGTGAATATACGCACGGTGGTATACTAATGGTGAGAGTAGCTACACGCGAGTGTAGATAAAACTCTCGCATGTAGCTACTCTCACCATCAGAATACCACCGTGCCGTGCGTATGTCTACATACTCATTTATCACTTCGAGTATGTTTGTATACTAATTATAAGATATTTCAAAGTGATATATATGAAAAATTTCAAAAGCATACATATTTTTTAAATATATTATGATTATATCTTAGTACTAGTATATAAAGATGAGTATGTACATATACTCTATATATGGTCATATATAATGTATATACCATCATAGATGGTCTAGTATGATCACATACTCCATATACATAGTCTTTATTGGATCAGATACGTCCTACGTCATGAGATACATACGTGGGAGTAGCTACACATGCGTGTAGAATGTATTTTTATTATATATATATATATATAGGACGAGTTTTATCTACACTCGCGTGTAGCTACTCTCACCATCAGTATACCACTGTGCGTATGTCCGCATACTCATTTATCACTTTGAGTATTTCATATACTAATTCTAAGATACTTCAAAAGGATATATAAATTTTTTTCAAAAGCACCCCTATTTTTTTAAAATATATTACAATTATACCTTAGTACTGGTATATAAAAATTAATATATCCACATACTGTATGTATGGTCACATACCTAACGTATATATCATCATAGATATTCTAGTATGATCACATACTTCACGTACATGCTCTTTATTGAATCAGATACGTCCTACGTCATGAGATACACATGTGGGAGTAGCTACAAGTGCGTGTAGAATGGATTTTCCCAAACATACTCAAAGTGATAGATGAGTACGTGGACATACGCACGGTGGTATACTGATAGTGAGAGTAGCTACAAGCGATGTGTAGATAAAACTTATCGTATATATATATGGTGTAATAAATTATATAGTACTACAATGAAAATCCATTTTATAAAAATATCCTTGGATAGGATGGAAATTGTCCCACACATTTTCTCTAGGCATAAAGGTTTCACTATACCCGAGAGATCTCCCGCACCCCTTCGTCATTCCCCCTCTCTTTCTCAATGATCTTTCTCTTCCCTCTCTTCACCCACTCCCCGCACCCCTTCGTCACTCCTCTCTTTCTCGCGTGATCTTTCTCTTCCCTCTCTCTCCTCCCACTTCCCTGTTCTCTCTAGCTACCATCCTTTAGAGCAAGGAGTTAGCTCCACAACTTCTGCCTCCTACCGACGCCATTCTCCTGTCCTCACCTCCCCCCGGCTGGCCGGCGAGGTGCATGAAATTCATCCCACCTCCTGCCAATTTACTAGACCTTTTTGTTTTATTTAACTTGAAGCTGATCCTTGTCGATAACTTTCCAAAACAGTTCAGACTGGACCAAGATTATTTTCTCCAGTGAAGTGATGGATCAATCGGCGACCTTTTCAAGCTAGGTATGGTTCTGAACCATTTTGCCACACGGATTTTTTTGTCAGAATAAATAAGTTATCGATATTATTGGAGGACGTGGTACATAGAATAACTAGAGAATAAACTAGCTGGTGGTCTTATTCTAGTGTTTCTTCCCTTCTAGAGGATGGCCTTATTGTTCTAGTGCATTTTTTTATTTGGAGGTGGTCTTATATATTCTAAGCAGCACTGCTGGATTACTAATGTACTAGTACTTAGATGGGATACTTCTGGATTTCGACATCTAGAGTTGCATAACCCTATAGCACCAGCTGGGCCGCACTACATTGACGATGTCTAAGTTGATTTGTATTTATTTTTATTTGTTACATCGAAAGTCCATCAAAGAATTGCTAGTGTGTTTTGAGTACTCTTTACTTGTGCAGGCCCTCATCGCAGTTCCCCACCTCCAGTTGGGCAAGGTTGAGCTTTAATTTTGAGCCACCTCTGCCGGGAGCCTCAGCATCATCACCCACACCGGCCAACTCAGCGATCTTCTACCTCTGGCCGGAGATTCATCTCGATCTCTGACGCAATACTGCCTGTCGTCGATCTGCTGCTTCCTCCGTCCTCCACGGCGGTGTGCGAGCTGCCGAGCTCGATGCTGCCCCGAGCTGGTTAAGAGCTCAAGGCCTCTCGATCTCCAGCTCAAGACTTCGGGATTCAATCCATCAACAAGGTTTTTTCTCCTGAAAATATTTAGTTTCCTGTAGATCGAGCTCTCTCTCTCTCTCCCTCTCTCTCTCTCTCTCTCACACACACACACACACAGTACTTCTAGTATTTTCGTAGCACAGACTGCATAAGAAGAATTATTAGGATGAGCTAAATAGGTACCCAAGCTAGAGTGTTGTGTCTGGTTGTTGATCTGAATGTTGGCCTACATATGGTAATACAATTATGGCCGGTCTTTCTTTTCTTGGTCTGAAGTCTGAACAGAACATGTGAGTGGTCAGGAACACCGATCTGTCGATATTCAATCCTCGAAAATATGCATCTCCATGAGACAACAACCACTCTACCCATCATTAATAAGAGCATGTACAAATACATTGCTGGCTGGGTATCTTATACGCACTATAAAAAAATAGTTTTTGGGGGCGGATAAAAACCTATTTGTAGGGGTGGATGCAGTACCCACCTCTGCTTCTCGCAGCTACGAATGCTGTTTACAGGGGCGAGTCACCCCCTCACCTGCCTTTGGAATTCCAGGGGCGGGTGAAGGGATGACCCGCCCCTGGAAATTTATTTTTCAGGGGGCGGATTGTGGCGTGACCCACCTCTACCGATCAAATAAAAAACAAAAAATCGCTGACAGCTGGCAGCCGCCGCACCCCCGAGCTGGCAGTCGCCACTGCTCCCCGCGCCGGCAGCTGCTGCTCCCGACTCGGGGCGTGCCGCCGGGAACGGAGAGCATCGCCACCGCCGCTCATGCGTTTGCCGTCGGAATCCGCTTATGCGCTCGGTCGCTAACGAATCCACCCGTGCGCTCGCCGCCGCCTCCCGTCGCTGCTGCCACATTAGCCTCCCTCTCCCGTGTCGCACCGCCACTGCTTCCCCGTGCCGCGCAGAGCCATTACTCCTCCCCTGCGCTGGCAGCTCCCCTGCACCGGTAGCTCTGCGCGTTGCTGTCCCCCTTGCGCCGTGTAGCCCTCCTAGCACCGCCCCGGTCCCCCTCACGCCGCTGTGGCTCCGGGTGGCGGGAGAGAGAAGGAGAAGTGGCGGCGAGGGAGGAGTGGCTCGACCCGCACCGTTGCAGCCTCCTTGAGCCGCCGTGACTTTGCCAGGCGGGAGAGGGAAGGCCGGTGGGGGAGGGAGAGGAGGAAGAGATGGGAGGACGGCGAGGGAGAGAAGGGAGGGGCGATGTGGCGAGAGAGGAGGGGATCGAGAGAGGAAGGGAGGGGATCGGAGGGAAAGAGAAGGAAGCAGGCGGGTTGTGTAGAAGCCGCGGCGGCGCGCGATTGGTGTTGGGTGAGAGGGTGCGGATCGATGACGTGGGATCGGGGAGTGAGCGGGGGATGGCTCAATTTTTAGGGGCGGGTGACGCCATCACCCGCCTCTAAAAATCTTTTTCTATTTTATTCTAAAAATTCATTTAAATCTTTACATATAGCAAAACTAAAATTTCTACATTATGGTTATTGTAAAATTTAGATACAAAAAATATGCTAAGTATATTTCAGTGTATATATAGGTTAAGATCATGGAAACCTCAAAGTATGACTGGAGTTGTACGAGATACTGTATAGTCATAGCTATTAGACAACTTATAATAATTTTTTGGACTATTGGATGACCTTAAATAAAAAGTTATCAACTATAAAATTGTAGGTCTCGTCAATCTCTACAATTTTTGTATAAAGTTTGACTTCATCCGAGATTATATGAAAAAATTATGAATTTTTTTTACCTGAGACTATTTGTAGGGGCAGCTGGCGACATCACCCGCCTCTAGAAATACGTTTCCATCGTCTCTGTATGCCCCTGCATTTGCTAGAAATGATGTGGATCCTGTAAAAACCTGATTATTGAGGAAAAATATTCCAAAGATGGGAAGTCTAGACTCTAGAATCAAACGTGATGTAGCAGATTATTAATTTATAGTTAATAGCAATTTACAAAAAAATATATTTAATTTCTACCTTCAGCGATCATGCATGTTTGATTCTACTATCATGGAAAGATGCATGCTTCTTGTACTTTTGCATGAACTTTTTCTTTATGATAGATGGAAGATGAAATGGACTTAGAGCAGCTATGGACAGGGCCCAGGAACGAGAAACATCTACAGGAATGTTTAGGGGGTACTATGTTTAACTGATGTTTTATTCTTTTATCTATACTTCTTGAATTCAGCTGTTGAGGAATTTATCAGATTTATCTTGCAGTTGCAGGTGTATTTGGCCGTTGCAGTTCCCAGGTATGCTTTTGTGGATCTATCATGCATGTATATATACTACTGTTGTTGAGAGATATATGTCCCGAAGTACTAATATTGTTTTTTTCCGATTACTAGACTTTTATTCCAAGTACATGTTAAACCTATCCTAGTACGAATTACATACTGCAAGCTAGCACTGCTAACCAATTCGATTTCTTTATTATAGATGGAAAATCAATTTCATTCTCTGAATGTGAAAGACGGTGAAGCAGCAGACCAAGAAACAATCATTGATGACTTTGACACCAAAGATTACGTCGACCCAAGCATGCTAGGTTTTATTTCTCTGCTACATAGCCTATGTTTTATAATTTTTTTACATTATTTGATATGTACATAATTTTGACCACTATCTTTTTTATACAGTAAATTTACCTGCTTATAATATGAATATATCGATATAATATGAATTTTAGTTCAATATGATTATTAGCTGATTTTACAGTTCTTGGGAGGTATCACAAGGATACCAAATTTTGGCACCACCCAAGGACCGTAAAAAGGTTCATAGTATGCATATATACACAATTACATATTCACGCCCTTACTATGAATCTCTTGCAGTGTTTAGAGTCAAGACTTGTAACAATCATCCAAATAGGATACATTGTAATCCATGGAAAAACCTGGTTAGATACATTATAACTTCTAATATATTATTGTCTATGTGACTTATTGCAATGTGAACTCACTTTTTTTGTTATAAACTCACGTACATACGAATCATGATTTCAGGTTGTTTCTTTCCAAATGGCAGTTTGGGGCATGGGAGAAGAGGACCTCGCAGGAAAAACACATCTATGAGGGTTAGCATACACATTCTCTAAGATGGTCAGAGTGCATTTATTTGGTAAAAAGAATTTATATTGAGCAATATCAAGTTTAGTCACTCAATAATTTGGCCAAAGGGGAGTTGTATGGTTCATGACAAAAGGCCAATGAAGTTATTTTGTTTAGTAGTTCCATAGCAGTCCTAGGCCAACATGTCATACCAACAAGAATGCATTGGTGCTGAGCCAGCACCATCACTCCCTGTGTTGCCCTTAAGGACAGGCCCAATGTTACGTTGCCACGGGAGAGGGTCTCAAATGTATGTATGATGTATAGGAACTTAACTATATGGGGTGTGATCCATACTGAAGGATAAGAAAAGAAAAGCTATCAATCATACTCAAGCTTGGAATCCAACCTTAAGCAATAATTGAATACTAGACAAAAGCAGAAAACCTACTTATTTCCTTTTATCTCCATGTAGGTGGAGGAAACCAACCTTAATCGCCAGCCATCACCTCAATACCAAGCTCCCAGCTTGAACAGCCACACCGGTGCTGCCCTCTTTGACTCGTTCACTCTGATAGCCCCTCGGGCTCCGTGCCCAAGCTGAGCATGGATGACTGAGGCCAGTCTCAATGCATGATTTTATTGCACAATTACCAAAATTAAAAATTTGATAACCGAGCTGGATGAGTATCACAAGGATTAAACTCCTCTCTCATTCTATGAAACTTTTCTCTCTCTTTATAATGATCTTGTCGTATCAGCAAAATTTAATACCTATAAAACTTTTATGAAACTGCACTCAGACTGGCCTAAGAACAAGCCGAAATTTAATTTGGAAAGATATAAGAGGAAATGTTATGTTGACAAAAAAAATGGAACTTTGGCAATTGCTAGAAAGCAATATATATCTTTAATCCAGATTATTTGTCTATGTGACCGAGTGTGTAAACTCTGAGGTGGAGCTAATGTAAGCTCTCAAATTAAATGCATGCAGCCTTTCATGTGATCATTCTAAGGGTATATATCCATATATGCCATCGAAAGGTATCGAAAGCCTTGATCTGCCACCCAAAAAGTTTCGAACCTCCTATGCCACCAATACAATTTTCAAATCCCTTTATTCCACTACCATCATAGAAGCGTTTGTTGACAACAATGCGACACTTTTATTAAATAACTAGCACAAGACTATACAAGTTTCATTAGGAGTTTAAGATAACCCCTAGAGGCAAAAAAAAACTCCCAGAACAAAGATTAAATTAGTGGCACATGAGCAACGACATACTTTTCTAGTGAAGATTGAGGATTCTAAATTTTGATGGCATATACAGGGAATCATCTCTTGTTTTAGAGTCCGCGCAACATAGTATTATGCACAATCGATCATAGGGGGAAGCTATATATGGATATAAATTGTAGGTTTTTAATTTGTTTTCCTCCAGGTGGTAGAGTCCGTCGATGTTTTGGGTTTGCAAGAGCCTTCCACAAGTGGCGGGAGAAAGCATAGCACCAGGAAAAATAATGAACATTGGAAGGAGGATGAAGTGAGACAACTTGTAAATGGTGTATCTGAGTACGGAGTTGGAAAATGGAAAGATGTGAAGACAAAATATTTCTTGACATCAATTCGAACACCAGTTCATTTGAAGGTACGCGCATGGTGCATTGTTAATGACATATTGCTCTTTGTAGCACATACATCATCATTATATTACTAGCTACATTACTAAGTTAATACTATGTTATGAACCTCAAGTACTAACGCTGCTAATTTTATGTTCAGGATAAGTGGAAGAACTTGGTGAAAGCTTGCAAGAAGGTTCTAACATTCTCTGGCACATCTCTATCTATCTAGTTGTTATTTTGCCAGCACTGCACTTACATTACTCCCTTGCGTTTATTTGACTCTCCAGGAAAATGGAAGAATGTTGCTGCCCCTTGACGAAGCACTGCTTGAGCGTATTATGGAGATAGATAAAAACGATCCTTATCCAAAGCAAAGCAACAGTTCCCATAACCGTCTAGCGCCGCCGACCTCTCCAAACCTCCATCCGGCGCTGCGATGGTCAGTGGTGAAGAGCAGAACTAAGTAATGGCGAGTACGACGGTGCTCAGATCACAATGGCGGTGGCAGTTAACTCTGTGTTGTCATGTCTTGTGTCCAAATTAAGATCTGTAATGAAACAGAATGGCTTATGCATTTAATTATGTAGCATGTGTGTGTTGAATTCTTGATCTGCTAGCTTATTTTAAGATGGAATGGCAGTAGTGTATACCCCGGCCCTACCATGGACAGTGCAACAAGCACTCGGCCATGACACTACTAAAAAAGGATTATTTCTAAGGGCGAGTAAAAATATTCTTTTAGGAGCGGATGCGGTATCTGTTCCTACCTCTCGTTCCTATCTCTCATAGTTAGAAATGCTATTTTTAGGGATGGATAACTCGTCCGCCCTTAAAAATCCATTCCAGAAAATAAAAATTAAAAAAATTTGAAAACAATAAAATAGAAAAGAAAAAAATATTCCAACCAACCAGCCACCACAAACCCCTGTATTATCGAGGTGGGGTTCGAACCGTATACCTCAAGCCTCGCGCGTACCTTCCTCTCCACCACACTGCACAGTCACTTGTGACTCTATGGGTATGCTATTCTTTTATATTAACTCTAAAATTAATTTATAGGAGCGGGTGGCGCCTCACCCGTCCTTAGAAATCTGTTTCTAGGTATGGGTGATGCCACCACCCACCTCTACAAATATTTTTCAATTTTATTCTAAAAATTTATTTAAATATTTACATATAGCAAAACAAATAAAAAAATAAAACTTCTACATTATGGTTATTGTGAACTATATATACAAAAATAATTATGCCAAATATATTTTAGTGTATATAAAGGTTAAGATCGTAGAAACCCTCAAAATATGACTTGAGTTGTACGAGATACTATATAGTCATAGCTATATGTAAAGTACAACTATTAAATGATCTTGTGATTCTAAAAGATTTTAAATGAATAATATATAAACTATAAAATTTTAGATCTTACCACTGCAACTTTAATATGGAGCTACTCTATATCCGAGGTTGTTTGAAAAAATCAAACTTCTAGATTTTCAAATTAGAGAAATTATAATATTTTTTGGATCATTAAATAACTTTAAATAAAAATATTATCAACTATAAAATTTTAGATCTCGTCATTCTCTACAATTTTAATATAAAGTTTGATGATGCCACCACCCACCTTCGAAAGTCATTTTTAGACGCGGATGATGCCATCATCCACCGCTAGAAATGCCACCATTTCTAGGAACGGATGGTGGCGTCACCCGCTCCTAGAAATGCCAGGGGCGGGTGATGCCATCACCCGCCCCTGAAAATGATGTCCATTTGCAAGGTGTCACCTGCCTCTAAAAATATTTTTCTAGAGGCGGGTCATGTGCTATATTAACTATGCTCCATTTATAGAATTGGATTATCTTTTGATCCGCCCTACGAGAAAAACAGGATGTCCATACAGATCGTTTTTTAAGTAGTGTGATTAGCACCCGCTGATGGGAAAGCCAGCGTTGGGTGGAAGCATGGCATAGCTGACGCTCCGGGACTGAGCGCCAACGACCAAAGTGGAGGAGCGATAATGGAGATGACCACCACCCAAGCGCAGCAGCGAGTCAGAGACGACGCAGCGACAACGACGCGTGCTACGTGACCCTCCGCCCCACACCGTCGTGTACGATAGCCTTGGCATGAGGTGCGTGCTTTCCTGGCAGGCCACTTTCAAGGCACTACCCGATCCGGAAATTAAAAGAAACTCCGGCCGGCGCCTCTCGTCCTCCCCGGCCCCGGCCAACTCCGTGTGAAAGCGCGTCGCTCTCGGCAGCGCATGGCGCGTCACATGGCGCTGGCTCGATCGGTCGCGCGCGCGGATTGTTGATGGTGACTATACTGCCATACTGGTGAGCGACGACGAGTCGGCCGGAGCCGGTGCTGCACTCGCTTCATGAGAAATTTAGTGTCTCTGACCGGAGTCTGCTAATTTGCGAGCGCGCTACGATGGACGCCAGCCATCGATTTCGGACATGCTGTCCGGGGAAGTCTTTTGCACCACGGAGGGTGCATATGGGCTATTATCTCTCTATGTGTGCTGACTTCCCCTTCGTTCCCTTTAGTTATTCATGGATCATCGCTTTGTTTTTTACCATTCCATTTCATTCTCTTTAATCATTCATCGATCATTTCGTGGTAACCCGTCCTGAAGTTTTACAACACAGGCTTACATGCAACATAAATTTTATGAGGAAAAAGTCATGCACGTCAATTTAGTCCCTGCACATAATTAGAAAATACCAAATTTATGAACAAAAGTTTGAATCAATTAGTGTGCAAAAGTATGAGCAGAAAGAATATGGGAACGACGTTCGTTGGAGGCGCCCTAACCATTTTGGCAAAACACTAGCTACCGGCCAGTGGCGGATACAGCAAAATGTTGGAGGGGCGTTGAGCTCCTTCTCCCTCCTCAATCTCTCAATTTTTCCTCTTTCCTTCCCTATTTTTTCTCTCTAATCCTTCTTCCTCCTTCACTAATGCACCAGCTCTAGAGGGGCTCCTCCACCCCCTAGATCCGCCCCTGCTACCGGCTATTGCCCTACCAGCCTACCAAATGTATGTATCATCACTATGCATGCGTATTCATTGCATTGCTCCGGCCGCACCTAGTCTTTCTACTTTCACAAATTCCAACTAGCAACATGCAGCTATGTACTTCTAGTACATGCATGAAATAAATAAACAACGTCGATCAGATATAAAAAAATGACTTGGCCGTATGGGAAGTAGAAGGAAATCAAAACTAAATTTGAGAGGCATGTGTTATAAATACTTGACGCGTTAACTCAGTCAAATTTGTAAAAGTTTGATCACAAACACAGATCCTCAGATGTCAAACATGTAAACATAGAAATCATATGGGTAGGTTTGTCTTAAACATTACTTATATAATCTCATACATATGTTACAATACAAACTGTTGGTCAATACAACTGGAGCGTTTCTAGGGGGTTACATGCACACTAAAGACTGAACAGACCCTGCAGGCACAACCCGACCACAGCTCCCATGCATGCATGTAATCGAACCTAGCTTTTACTCTCTCTATTCCAAATTATAGATTATTTTATATATACATAGTTATATTTAGATGCATAGTAAATATATATATCTAATAGAAGAGTTAAAACGATCTATAGTTTAGGATCGAGAGAGTATTCTATAATACCGGTCCAGCAAGACCCTCTGGCCGGCGCCTCTCATCCTCCCCCGGCCATCTCCGTGAAGCGCGTAGCTCTTGGCAGCGCAGGGCGTCGCATGGCACTGCCTCGATCGGTTGCGTACGCCGGTAATTGATGGTGATGACTGGTGAGCGACGACAAGCTGGCCGAAGCGGCCGGTGTTGCTGTGAGGATGTACCTTACGTACGGGCGTATAGTAAGAGCTGTAAGAACAGCGTTCCCTGCCTCTTGAAAACAAAGAGGTCGCTGCATAGCTACTGGCCTACTGCATGGGTTGGTTGCAACCGTGTATTTGTGGGAGCCACCCGTCGCCATTCTAGTAACTGTTTTGGCAAAACACTAGCTACCGGCAATTGCCCTGTCAGCCTACCAAATGTGTGTATCGTCACAATCATACTTGATGCATGGCTGCATGCTATTCATTGCATTGCTCCCGCGGCGCCTAGTCTTTCTACGTTCACAAATTCCAACTAGCAACATGCACTACAAATCAATAAAGGCCTCCTCCAACAAGGCTGATGACACAGCTAGCCCATAGAAATCTGACTCATCATTTTGCTTACATGGAAGAAAGAGAAGGTGAGGAGAGAGAGTATACCATCTCTTTTTCAAGAGCTAGCTCTTAAAGAAAAATTGGGCAATCTACCTTATCAATGAGAGATAGGTTGTGGGACCGAAGATACTTTGAGCAATGTGTTATAAGAAAAAATATTGGAGAGGTAATTTTCTTTACTATCTCTTATACGAGGTGGACAAAGACAACTTATAGCTAGTGTACTAGCTCAACCAACTCCTAGCACACGCATGCATGCAATAAATAAGTGGCATCGATCAGATAGTGGAAAGAACGAGTTTGCCATATGCAATCAATAAACAGCATCCATCAGATACTTGACGCATTGGGTACGTAAATCAGTCAAAATTGTGAAAGTTTGACCACAAACACATATCCTCAAATTTCAAATATGTAAACATAGAAATCATATGGGTATGTTTGTCTTAAACATCACTTATATAATCCCATACGTATGTTACAATACAAACTGATGGTCAATACAACTAAAGCATTTCTATAGGAGGGTGGGGGTTGGGGGGGGGGGGGGGGGGGGGACATGTGCACACTATGCAAGCACAACCGGACCACAATAGGTGCACCTACAATTCTCTTTAGTTCAAATATTTATGCTAATTTTTCAAATTGAGATTCCATTTTAGAGAAGTAGTGCAAATATTTAAACTAAAAAGGGTTGGAGGTGCATTTAAGGGTCGCCAATTTGCACCCTTACACAACTCCCATGTATGTTTAATTTGTTTCCTCCAGGTGGTAGAGTCCATCGATGTTTTGGGTTTGAAGAGCCTTCCACAAGTGGAGGGAGAAAGCATAGCACCAGGAAAAATAATGAACATTGGACGCAGGATGAAATGAGAAAACTTGTGAACGATGTATCAGAGTACGGAGTTGGAAAATGGAAAGATGTGAAGACAAAATATTTCTTAACATCAATTGGAACATCAGTGCATTTGAAGGTACGCATGGTACATCATTAGTGACACATTGCACTATGTAGCACATACATCATCATTATATTACAAGCTATGTTACTATGTTATGAACCTCCAGTAATAACGCTGCTAATATAAATTTATGTTCAGGGTAAGTGGAAGAATTTGGTGAAAGCTTGCAAGAAGGTTCTAACATTCTCTAGCATATCTCTAGCTAGTTATTATTTTGCCAGCGCTGCACTTACATTATTCTCTTGCGTTTGTTTGACTTTCCAGGAAAATGGAAGAATGTTGCTGCCCCTTGACCAAGCACCGCTTGAGCGTATTATGGAGATAGATAAAAATGACCCTTATCCCATACATATGTTACAATACAAAATAATGGTCAATTCAACTCAAGCATTTTTTTTGGGTTTGGTGGGGGGGGGGGTGGGGGCACACAAAAGACTGAACGAACCCTGCAAGCACGACCCAACCACAGCTCATCACTAGTACGGTATAGGCCTTTCATCACCTCTTTAGTCCCGGCCGGGGTTGGATCCGGAACTAATGAAAGCATTAGTTCCGGGTCCAACGGCTAGGGGGCGGGGCATCTTTAGTCCTGGTTGGAGCCACATATGTTGTGTACCGCATCCGAGGTGGAGGCAGCGAAGTCACATGTGTTGTGTAGATAGGGTGGTAAGAAACTATATGCAAGGCAGGAGGTCTTGAGTTCGATTCCTGTGGACTGCACAGGTTGGTTGTGCATGCCAATTATTTTTTTGGTGTTGCAGACGTTTTAGGACCTTTTAGTCCTGATTTATCGGGACCGGGGTTTTCCAATCGGAACTAATGTCATGTTCTGTACTTAGTGCATGTAACTGAACCTAAACTATATACTTTCTCTGTTCAAAATTACAGATTAATTATATTACATATACATAGTTTATATTTAGATGAATAGTAAATATACATAGTAGAAAAGTTAAAATGATCTAATTGATCGAGAGAGTATACTATAATAGTGTTTGGTGCTGGGGTTTGACGAGGAGAGTCATGCGGTGTGTGGGGCGTGCGGGCATGCATATTGATTGCAGATTACGAAAAGGCTATATATAACCTGCTACAATGTGACCCGTGCAGCTCTGCTCTCTAGTGAACACGCTTACACGCGTACTTATTTATTATGAACGTCGGCCAAGCTGCATCCCGTGCTGGACGCAAGCACACAACTGAAGCAAAGCACTAGTGATGCTGCACGCAACCGAAATTTCACTGCACCTGCAGGTACCCAGCAGCAAAAAGGGCTGCTGCTTGGCTGGCTGTGGCGGAGGCACCTTTAACCGTAGCGATCGACTATCCGAACGATGCCAGGAGCTCCATCCTCCACGCAAAGCAGGCCGCGCATCCAGCACTCGCTCGCCCGGCCGGTTACTTTCAGCTACAATAGCTAGCTCGCTCTAGCTAGCTAGAGAACTTTACCATGGATCGGAGGCAAGGACAACGGAGCATGGCCGCAGCACCACACACGCATGCCCGTTCCGGCAAGATCCATGCATGCCAGTACTAGGTATTGAGTTGCATGCATCAACCAATTCAATCCAAAAGCTTAACCTGATGGGAAGAGATGGGGAAGTCACTTATACTCCAACACTCCCCCTCACGTGCAGGCTCTCCCTCAGGCCTCAAACGTGGAAATTGGAGTTGGCTGCAATTATTTTATTTAATCGCGCCCGTTAGGATTCGAACTCGAGACCTCTGGCTCTGAAACCATATTGAGTTACATGCATCAATCAATTCAAGCCAAAAGCTTAAACTGATGGGAAGAGATAGGCAAGTCACTTATACTACAACACTGGGCAGTAGATGCAAATGGCTGGCCCTTCTTATCGCCAAACAAAATGCGCGTGCAGCGGCGTCATTCTCGGAATAGCCTCGCTCACATCATCTCGATCAGGTGCGGAGTGGAACAAGCTCACTATTCCCACGGTCCCACCCCGCCACACAGTGGATCATATTCGTTCGATCTCCAACATCATCTTGATGATCGATCGCCGCTTTGTTCTGTTCTCCTTCCCTTCTTTTCTCTGGATGGACACCGCGTCAAGTCGTCGTCGTAACATACATCTGGTTGTGACATGATTATTGTCAAGGTATCTTTCTTTATTTCTTGCAAGACTTTGCAACCAAGAGACGTGACGTATAAACATAACAAAAATCATTAGTACCTGTGCACAGGTACTGATGGTTTGGATATGTTTATGCGGTACTGATGATAT
Source organism: Panicum hallii (assembly GCF_002211085.1). Classification (NCBI taxonomy): domain Eukaryota; kingdom Viridiplantae; phylum Streptophyta; class Magnoliopsida; order Poales; family Poaceae; genus Panicum; species Panicum hallii. Next base: position 15,786,785 of record NC_038050.1, on the reverse strand, counting down.
TGATATGTTTATGTCAAGTCTCTTGATCATAAAGCTTTATTATTTATTGAACAAGAAAGAAATATTCCTGTTGTCGTCCATTGACTTGTCGAAGGAAAGGCCAGTTGAAATGGTGACCGGCGATCTAACTACAATGCCGATGAAGGTGGTCGACATTGTGTGTAGTGCGTTGTGGCGGATGTGAAGGGAACAAAGGGTCATAGCTTTCTTGTGTTGTAGTTACTACATAGTAAATAAAAACAGGCGCCAGTTACAAGTTCAATTAATCAAACGGGATTGGAAACATATTTAAATTTGCTTTGTGTGTCCAGATACAGCCTACGTAAAGTTCAGCTTTCTGAATAGTCTTCAGTCAAAAAAAAATCTTCGTTCAAAAAGAGAAAAAAGATTCTTTAGTGTCATTTAGGTTGATTATTTTGCCTCAGAACATACGACATGATCATGAGAGAGCGAATCAGGTGGTGGTCTTATTCTAATCTAAGTGCGTAGGTGGAATACTATTTGCTGATTGCCACGTGGATTCGGTACGCAAGTGGCCGGCATGCTTTGGACCAAATGTTTTATGGTCAATTGGATTTGGTCGCGTCACATCAAGAACTCAAAGCACGATGGTGACATTTTGTATTCCGTGATGGCTTTTCTGGCTGAAAAGCTTGGTATCTAACGATGCTTTATTACTTCCATCGGATGATGACGTGATAAAGATGCCTATGACAACGATTGACATTAGCTAGTGCATATAATGTTTGGATCCACCCAAATGGTGAATCTAACTTTTACAATCAAGCTTATGATCCAAACATCCTAAATTGTGATCCAGCTTTTACAGACCACCAACGCTAGCTAATTCCCCGTGTTTACGACTTGTGAGAGAACCGCCCCACATTCTTGGTGGGTCCAAACAACTAACTTTTACAATCCAGTTTTTTAAATGTCCAACTTTTAATAGTCCATAATCCTAAGCTAGCTTTCTCAATCTGTGGTGGATCCAAATAGACCCTTGATGAGTGAACTATATATTTCGTAGCTAATTGAAGTGCATTTTTGATAGCTCAATTCGTCACGGTTGTTTGTATTTTTGGCTAATCATTCTTAAGGTGTTGAGGTTCTTCTAGCAACTTTATCAATCACAAGATCTAACGGCCTAGTCGCTCGATGGTGTTTATGTAGATACAAGTGTGTTTGTAGTTTTGTTGTATTTACAGGAGGAGTGTGTGTATGTCTATGTGAGCAATTGTGTGGATTATTCGTATTTTTTTAAAAAAAGTTTATTAGGTAATGCACGTTGGAAAACACGCAAATAAACAGGTTCAAACTGTAGTGGTAAGTTTGTTACCGCAGTTCTAGTCGTTACTATTGTAACTGTGAGTAAACTTAATGTTAGGCTTAGGCCAGGCTTGTGCGGTTGGGCCGGGCTCCAGGTTTGGGTGATGCTCGTGTTGGGCTTCAAGCTGGGCTCAGGGCTTGGCTTTTGCAAGCCCGGCGGGCCTTTTCTTTTGCTGCCGTTTCTGAATGGACGACACGTACTGTGCGGTACTGGTTGGTAGCTAGAGATGAAAGCAGTCAGGAAAACCCTCTAACCACTTTCGTTACCGTATTTTTTTTATGCGGGAATGGGAGCGGGAACGGGATTGCCGGTTTTCCGACTGCTGGTCGGCAAAATGAAATCGGAATTACGGGACTTCGGAAATTTGATTGGGAACATGTTAATAGCGGTCAATTTAAATCGGAGACACCAACATCGTATAACCACTTCAACCATTTAACTTAATAATTTAAATCGGAAACACCAACATCATATAACCACGTACTTCAACCATTTAGCTTAACACAAGAGGGATACCCATGCAATAGTGCCATGAATAAGTAGAACACCACAAGCTCACCAATCCTTAAATTTATCTTTTAGTTGTTGTGAAATACTTGTAGAAAATAGAAAGGAAAATAAAAACAATGAACCAAACAATTCCTGGGCACACGCAACGAGCGCAAATGAATCCGGCGTGTACCCTTGAACCTGAAGCGATGCTAGCAGGCCGTGGCCCACGTGCAATAGTGCAACGCGCGGCACTAGCAGCGGCAGCAGCACAGCACAACGGTTTAGTCCCACCTTGGCCAGCGAGCAACGAGGCGCTTCTGAGCTAATAAAATAGACATAGGGCCAGGAGCATTTGTGTAAATAGCGGAATTCCTGAGTAAATAACGATCGGGAAAAGGAAATTTTGGCTCCCCCGATTTCGATTTCGGATTTACCGGAATTTCCCGACTTTTTCCTAGAAAATGATATTCGATCAGTATATGCGGTATATGATGTTGTTTGGTACGGGATCTTTCCGTTCCTAGCCTGGTAGCCTACTTTGTTTTTTGAAATAACTGGTAGCCTACTTTTGGCCAGCAGCAAGTACGACGTAGAACACGAGAGCGGGGGCGTTTGGATTCCGGTAATACTAAGAAACCGACGTCCGATGCGTCGGACGGTTCCGTCGTTCCAGCTATAATGAAAATACCGTAATATCCACCGCTGCTTCCGTTCCACTTTACCCACTCGTTCTTCTCTCCTGCATCTGTTCTATTTCCTCGAAGCCTCACAACCCGAGCCGAGCACCGCCGCCCACCAGGATCCCAAATTCAGCACCCCCGCCCGCAATCCCTGTCGCGCACCTCCGCCCTCGTTGCGCCTCCCCCACGATCCACTAGACGAGGCCACCGTCGCGCCGGGGAGGTGCCGGCGGGACGTGCACCGTGGGAGTTGTGCCGGCGGGGTGGCACTGGGGAGGAGCGGTGGCACGGACCTCCACCGCGTCGGGGAGGTGCCGGCGGTGCTGGCCGTAGAGCGCCCCGTGCACCACCCGGAGCTCCCCGTGGCCGTCAAGGAGCATAGCGTCGACGTGGCGCAGACGCCGTCCTACGGTGGCCTCGGCAGCAGCACGGAGGCGGAGCACTGGCGGGGCAATAAGTATATCACGATGATATTACCGTACAGATTTTAGCACGTTGCAATTAGTATTTTATGGTGTTGCGGTAGATATTTTTAGATGTTTGGGGAATATTGCATAAAATATACGTTCGATGTTGTGATGGGAATTTTTTTCTCAGAATACGATGTTTACAATGAACTATTTTTTCGTATTTTTTCAATGTTGCAATCTTACATTTTCTATGGTTCAGATATTTTATTTTCATATTGCAACAGAGCGTCAGATCGGACGTTCGGATGCTAGCAAGCCTGTTTGAATCCAAGGCGAAACTTTAGACCATATCACATCGAATGTTAGGTTACTATTAGTATTAAATATAAATTAATTATAAAACTAATTGCACAGATGGAGGCTAATTTACGAGATGAACCTATTAAGCCTAATTAGTTTATGATTTGACAACGTGGTGCTACAGTAAATATGTACTAATGATGGATTAATTAGGCTTAATAGATTCATCTCGCGAAATAGCCTCTATCTGTGTAGCTAGTTTTATAATTAATTTATATTTAATATTTTTAATTAGTAATGAAATATTGGATGTGAGATGAAATAAAGTTGCACGTGCTTGCAGTGTCACTGGATTAGACCTGCGTACCTGTACTCCTGCACAGATACTGGTATGCAGCCTTCCTTGGAAATTGTTTGTCCCCGGCGGACACGCGGGCAGCGGTTCACTATTCACCGCACGTACCGTAGTATCCAGTTGACGTCTTCTAGTATGTGCTCGCTTCGTTCCTTAAATTACTGTTATTTTTGTTTTCGTATAAATAACTTTGACTAAATATGTATTAGAAAATATTAATATTTATGATACATAATTGGTATCATTAGAAAGGTCTTTAAATCCAATTTTTATAATTAATTTATTTAAAGATACAAATATTACACGTATTTTCTACAAATCGAGTTAAATTTGTGGCACGTACACCAATGATGATACTTATTTAGAGATGGAGGGAGCAGGTTTGATCACGAGCGAGAGTCTAGAAAAATGAATAGAATTGGTAGTAACTGCCCTTGCGTTTGTAAGCCAATTGTCATGCTATACTCGAATAGTCTGTCCGTCGCGAGATGGCTCACGTCGTGACGGGTCAACTCTCAACGATAAAGATTAAAGAACCGATCAACAAGCACAAGGTAGTCGACGAGTTCATGTGTGTGTTGACGGCCGCCATGGATATGATGATGATCGTGCAAAATATTGTAAATGTGCCAAATGAGAAACAATAATCGTGCAAACCCAAAAAAAAGCATGACAAGATACCGTCTTTTGTTTAAAGATATATAAACAGTATAAACCAGACCATTTCACATGATGTAGTCTAGTCTACGTGATATGTGAGCCAATTGATGTACTTACAAATAAAATTACGGCCTACTACAGTGAAATTATTACCATCAGATCCGGGCTCACGGAAGTGTGTACACAATGACATCTTATAGGATAAGAGATCGGACATAGCCCACACCCTACACCAATTATAATTACTCGTACCATAATAGAACTACTCGAACAGTAGTAGAATTAGTCGGAACAGAAGGGAAACTATCTGAATACCACTCGGGTAGGACTCCTGAGCTCGTATTCGGTTAGAATTTCTATGTAACCCCGTCCCCCCAAAATATATAAGGGCGGGCAGGGACCCCCTCCAAACGAGATCACCAAGATCACCCCGATCAATATCTAAGGCAATACAAACCACACACGGGACGTAGGATATTACGCTCTCGGCGGCCTGAACCTGTCTAAACTTTATGTTCCTTGCACCTTCGAGTTCCGATCTCGGCGACACCCTACCTATAAACTCACCACATCGGGGGTATCCCTCAGTGGGCGTGGCGGTAAAACACTGACAGCTGGTGCGCCAGGTAAGGGTGTTTATTGAGCATCCACCGGAGAACTCAATGGCATCTTTTCTGCTTCACCAACATCGTGCTCGATGAGGGCACAACTTTCATTTTCGGCTTCTGGATCTGCGTCGCCAATGGCTTGGGTGGCTTCAACGACCACCTAGCCGATTTTAGGAAGCCGGAGGCCTCTAGACCAACTCGATGCAGCGACCTCGTCAAGTTTGTCGACAACCTCGACGAGTTGCTGCTCCCCGATCACGCCAGGGAGATCAAGACGACATCCGTTTCCGACTCGACTTCAACTCGTGCTACACCAGGACTACTTGGATCGGATTCAAACCGATCTGAGGAGGCTACATGGTCCGAGTTCCTCTCTGACTTGGAGCAGGACTTATATCGTAATCTCAAGTTTGGAAACGAGGGAGCCACCTGTCAGACCTGGGACTACGGGACTGTGTACATAACGTAGTTTATACCGGAATAGGGGATAGGACATGTTCTATACCTTATCTGTGTTGTACTCTACTCGCATGCGAAGTAGAACTAGTCGATACAGAAGGAAGCTACTCGAGTTGTACTCGAGTAAGATTCCTAAGCTAGTGTCGGACTAAGATTCATGTAACCCTATCCTTCCGGATATATAAGAGCGGGCAGGGATCCATTCAAAACACATCAACACCCAAGGCAATACAAACTACCAAACAGAATGTAGGGTATTACGCACATCACGGCCTAAACTTGCCTAAACCTTGTGTTGCTTGCACCTTCGAGTTCCTGATCTCGGCGACACCCTACCTAAAACTCACGCGGTAAAACACCGACAGCTGGCGTGCCAGATAGGGGACCGCATCGAAGATCCACCGACGAACTCGATGGCATCATTCCAGTGCCGTGCTCCCCGAGGGCACAACTCTCGTTTTCGGCTCATGGGTTTGCGTCACAGACGGTGCGGGCGATTTCCGTCGACTCACCATCGACGTCATGAAGCCGAAAACTCTCGCAGCAAGTTTTCACAGCGAGCTCGACGAGTTTGTCGACAATCTCGATGACTTGTTGACCCATGGCTCCGCCAGGAAGATCGAGGAGGAGTTCATTTTCAACGCGACTCCACCCCATGCTGCAACAACCACGCTCGGATCGGACTCGGTCCAATCTAAAGACTTGCGTAGCCGATCACGACTCGGTCCACGCAATTCGGCCACTGAACTTCAGGAGGCCAACAATTCCGAGTCCCACTCCGCATTGGAAAGGACTTGGACTTTTTACTCCAAATTGGGAAATCCGAAGCCACTGCACGTCGGGGGGGCTGCGGGTCGCCTTGGTGACGATGGTCTGATGATCACCTCCACTCCAGAAGGCCGTTTCGTGCATTGGAAGGGCATGAAACTCTTCGATCTACTCGAAGATGAAGACCGACTCGTGGCACACCTCGAGCCCTTGCCTTTTCAGGAGGGCAAGCCATTAGCCACCACGGCAGAAGAATCGACCGAGCTAGTCGAAGCGAGCTCCGACGAACTCATATCACGCCAAGTGTTGATGGCAGAAGAGGGGGAGGACGATGGCATCTCACCCAACGAAACACTTGACATGATATCCGAAGACGAGGCCACAGCCAACACCGGCGACGAAAATGACACTGAGCGTGAGGCATGAAGGGCCAGAAACAGAGCCCGTGCAGCCTGGCGAAGGAGAGTCAACGAGCGCATACGATCTATGCATCGTGAACTGGACGCCGAATTCGCCGTCGTGAGTGAGCCGGGCTTCAGAACTCCCGTGGCTAACATCGCCAGGGTAACCGCCATACTCGAAAGCAGCAACGATCCAAACCTACGCCAAGCACTTCGCTACGTGCAGAGAGCATGGATCCAGCTCGATCGACAAAACCCGACATCAGCCATTGGAGAAGAACACATGGGCGAAAGCCGTAGCCAGGCTAACAGTCGAACGGTAGGCGGCCGTCATCGACATCAACGAAGCAATAACAACGACAATGCTCGTGGAAGTCAGGCCACTGGCGGGAGGCAGCAGCCACCTCCAGGAGGCAACCCCAACAACCTAATCACCCCAACCATCGGAATCTTCAAGTCTTACCCATTGAAGACCTGCGCCAGAAAATCAATGAAGAACGCGATGAGCGATCCATAATTGATTCCAAATGCAGAGAGCGTGAAGTAGCCGATCCAGAAGGTATCGACTGCAGTGGTCGCTTTCCAGCGTTAACAGTACGGTTCAACAGTTACAAGTACCCTGAGGGCTTCAAGCCAATTAGGATCACCAAGTACGATGGCAAACAAGCTTCTCAGCAATGGCTACGATGTTACTCTACCGCCATAGAAGTCACAGGAGGCTCCAACGCCACCAAGGTCGTCTACTTCCCGATGGCTTTGGACCCTGCACCGCTCACATGGCTGGAGAGTCTCAGCAACAACTCGATTGACTCCTGGGAGGGGCTCAAGAAAGTCTTCATCGACAACTTCCAGAGGGCGATCACCCGCACAGGTACTCGTCATGACCTTGCTCAATGTAAACAGGAACGCAACGAGCTCCTACGATCATACACACGCCATTTCTTCGACGTACGAGGCACCATTGCGAACATCTCGCAAGAGGACATCATCGACTGCTTCTACAATGGCCTCACCGACCCAAGCATCTATAGAGACTTTGGGTGGAACAGACCAAAAACTGTTGCAGGACTTCATGACATGATGCACGATTGGTCCGAGCAAGAGGAGAAGATGCGTGAACAGTTCTCGAGGCGCAATGACAACAACCCGAGGTGCACAAATAACAACCATATCGATAAGAGCTAGCGGGACTACTCGGGTTCATCCAAAAAGCGCAAGCCAGATGACCTCGTCGCGGCTGTGGATCGTCCTCCGCGAGGCAAGAAGACAACGACGCAGGAGCAATTCGAAAAGCTCTTGCAAAAGAAATGCCCATGGCATCCAGGTGCCAATCATACGGCAATCGATTGCTACAACCTCCGGAGGACATTCAGCAATCCCAGCAATGACAAGAAGAACAAGTCGACGGATAAAGAGCCCGAAGAGGACGACCAAGGGAACAAATCGCGCAACGCAAAGTTTCAAGATGCCTCAAAAACCATCAACGTCATCTTCGGAGGTGACCAAGAGTTCAGTTCCAGGAGGGAACACAAACTACTACTCCGAGAAATCATGTCCGTCGAGCCGGCAGTACCACGACCACTCCGATGGTCGGAGGTCCCCATCTCGTTCTCACGAGACGATCAATGGACCAACTTCTCGGAGCTCGGCAAATTCCGCCTCGTCCTGGACCCGGTGGTCGCAGAGGTCAAGCTCACCAAAGTACTCATCGACAGCGGAAGCGGTCTCAACCTCAACTTCGCCAGCACGTTGAGAAAGATGGGCTTAGACCTAACTATCAGACCCGGGATTACGGGACTGCGTACATAACGTAGTTCATACAGGAATAAGGGATAGGACATGTCTTGTACCTTATCTATGTTGTACTCTACTCGCATGTGAAGTAGAACTAGACATACAGAAGGAAGCTACTTGAGTTGTACTTGAGTACGGTTTCTAGTCTAGTGTTGGACTAGGATATATAAGGGCGGGCAGGGACCCCCTCAAAAAACAACATCAACACCCAAAGCAATACAAACCACCAAACAGGACGTAGGGTATTATGCACAACATGGCCCGAACCTGTCTAAACCTTGTGTTGCTTGCACCTTCGAGTTTCTGATCTTGGCGTCACCCTACCTAAAACTTACCACCTTGGGTATACCCCTCGGTGGGCAGGTGGTAAAACACCGATAGCTGGCGCGCCAGGTAGGGGTGCGCATCGAAGATCCACCGGCGAACTTGATGGCATCGTTCAAGTTCACCAGTGCCGTGCCCCCCAGGGCATGACGTTCCTTTTTGGCTTGTGGGTCTGCGTCGCAGACGGCGCGAGCGATTTTTGTCGGTTCACCATCGACGTCATGAAGCCGAAAACTCTCGCAGCGGGTTTTCATAGTGACCTCGACGAGTTCGTTGATAATCTCGATGACTTGTTGATCCATGGCTCTGCTACGAAGACCGAGGAGGAGTCCGTTTTCAACATGACTCTACCCCGTGCTGTAGCGACCACGCTCAGATCGGACCCGCTCCAATCTGAGAACTTGCGTAACCGATCACGACTCGGTCTACGCAATTCGGCCATTGAATATCAGGAGGCCAATAACTCCAAGTCCCTCTCCACATTGGAAAAGGATTTGGACTATTTACTCCAAATCGGAAAACCCGAAGCCACCGCACGTCGGGGGGGCTGCGGGTTGTCTTGGTGACAACGGACTGATGATCACCTCCACTCCAGAGGGCCATTTCGTGCATTGGAAGGAGAATGCAAGCAAGTCTCCCTTCTACGGCATTGTCCTAGGCACGCAGCACATCCACTTGGCACGGTGGTCCTTCTAGTCATCTTCGGCACAAGGGACAACTACTGTACCGAGTTCATCAAATTCGAAGGTGCCAACTTCAAATCTTCATATCATGCCATAGTGGGTAGGCCGACACTGGCCAAATTCATGGCAGTGCCGCACTATGTTTATCTGCTTCTCAAGATGCCACGACGAAGTGGGGTACTCACTCTCCGAGGCGACTTGAAGAAGTCGTATGACTGCAACCAGGAGGCCATCCAGTACGCTTCGACTACATGTGTGCCAGATGCTTCAGGAGAAGTACTCGCGGCCGCGCAACAACTCTCCCAAGCCGGGCTGGAAATCTCAACAAGGAAGGCAAGCCAGTTGAGCATCCAGTCGACCGGCGACGTGGCCCTCAAGACGATCCAGCTCCAGGAGGGTGACTCATCTAAGACCGCTGTCATCGGTGCAGGCTTAGCGGATATGCTAGGGGTTCCCAAGGAACTGATACACGAGTTGCTACATGTCATCTGGGGGCTCAGGACTTAGCCATCCAAAGCCACAGGACGAACACTGTTTTTTCTTGTCTACGACTCCGAAGCAATTTTACCGGCTGACATCATGTGGAAATCCCCAAGGGTTGAAATATACAATGAAGGCGAGGCGGATGAAGCAAGGTAGCTAGAGCTAGACTCTGTCGAAGAGGCTCGCTGCACTGCTCTTGTTCAGTCAGCACGATACCTATAGGGGATCCGACGATATCACGACCGCAACATCAGAGAACGGTCGTTCAGTATAGGCGATTTGGTTCTACGCTGCATCCAAGACGAGTCAGGATTACACAAGCTCAATTCGAGATGGAAAGGACCATTCATCGTCAAGCAGATTATAAGACCGGGGTCTTACCGGGGTGTTATCGACTACAATACCCCGAGGGCCAAGACGTCCCAAATCCCTAGACCGTACAGAACTTATGAAAGTTTTACCCATAAGAAGACACGCAGTGATAGCTGTTCTTCGAGTGCCAAGGCGGTTTCCTTCCGATTCAATTTGGAGGCCATGTGCCACAGAATCAGGAATGTAAATTCTCTATTAAAATTCGGAGGCTATAGCCACGTTCAAGTTTTATATAAATTGACTTCTTGCTACGAGCATGATAGTCATCGCGATGAGGATCGTGTACTCCGAACAGGTTAGATCCGCTCAATCGGATTCAATCTAACTTGTTTGATGGGCTCACTTGAGGAGCTATATCGACTACTCCCAGAGTCGCTGCACTCGGGGTAGTATCGACTTCTTGCTACGAGCATGATAGTCGTTGCGATGATGATCGCGTTTTTCCAAATAGGCTAGATCCACTCGATCGGATTCAATCTAACTTGTTTGACGGTTCCGAACAGGTTAGATCCGCTCGATCGGATTCAATCTAACTTGTTTGACGGGCTCACTTGAGGAGCTATATCGACTACTCCCAGAGTCGCTGCACCCGGGGTAGTGTCTACTACTTAGACTATGAACGTGGATGGCAATCCAGAAATCACAAGGCAATGATAGTATAGACAGCACTGACAAATATATTACAAGGAGAAGAGTACTTATCTTTAAATAACTCAATCCTGTTATATACTCTCTACTATTTTTTTAGCTACAGGCCTGGTCTCTAGAAGGTACTCGCTGAACTGGTCTTCAGAGCAGTCCGCAGCTACACCCTGTGCGAGTACCTCTAGTCGAGCCTTAGGCCAAAACGACTTTACAAGACCTAAGGCATGACTAACATATGTTGTGGAGGCCTCAGCGACGAAGCTGAGGACTTTCTGCGGAGCTCCGCAAAGTCGCTCCAGCAGGGATTGCCCGTCTGCTGCGCCATCTTCCAGCGGATCCACCACTTCAACCAGTTGTCGGGTGGCCACCCTTTGGTCCTCCAGCTCTTTCTAGCGTTGTTCCTTCTCTTCGCCCAGCGTCTTGATCTGCTAAAGGCAATAGATGAACTACTTCTCAGTATCGGCGACCACCTTCTGCAGCTTCTCGACGTCATCTGTATGCCGATACAGCATATTCTTGATATTAGTATGTAACTCTTCTTTATATGCTAAGAGTTTCTTAAGCTCTGCGGTGAAGACAGTTTTTTACAACACAAGACCAACTGCTAGAGAAAGTACTCGAGCGAGGAAAGGACTTGCCTTGATGCACTTTTTTCTGCTCCTTGAGCTGTTCTTGGAGCTCGGAGTTGGACTTCTCAAGATTACGAATGTCATTCTTGAGCAGCCATGTTTCTCGTGTCCGCTCCTGCTTCAGCTTGTCGAGCTCTTTTCGAAGATCGATGTTCTTTCGGAGTTCTTCCTCGATGCATCGATCCTTCGCTTCGAGCTCCCGGAGGCCACTCTCGACTGCCTTCAGCTTCTCAGATTTTTCTTGAGAGCGTCTGGCCATATCCTATATAAGGGGGAAGACTGAGAAGACAAACAACTCGACAAAGCATAATGGCAGAAGAGGAGTCATGCCTTACCAGGGTAAACCTGTACATCTCCTTGGAGATCTTCTGGAAATACCTCATGTTATCAACCGAGAGGAGAGGGTCATCCAACAAATCGTTGGTGATAATGTTCTTGAATTCTCTCCCAGACATCAACAGAGTTCCAGAGTTGCCAGAAGTACCCGCAGCCTCATCAGTTGATGGCTGCGGTGCACCTGCAAGTCGAAAAGCGTTCAATAAACGAAGCCTGCGATCTAAGCAGTTAGCCGCAGGGAGTCAGACACTTAGCTGTGCTTTCCGCAGGAGCGGCATCGGTGGCCTCGACTTGCTCACCACCACCAGCACTGGATTTGATTTTCTAGGGCTCGGGAGGTGGTGGGTCGGGCAGAGTCGCGTCCTCATTCCCGGGCGGCAGCAGTTGTGCGCTTTCTGTTTCAGGTTGTCCGACTGGCGGCTCGGGGGCTGGCATAGCCGAGATAGGCTCTGGCTCATCCAACCCCAAAGCAGACGAACTCCTAAAAAAGCAGAATCAGATATATCATCAAACAAGTCGAAAGAGCAGAAGATGCATTATGAACAAGGAGCTGTACTCACAGAGAGGATTTCTTCATGGCGGGCTTCTTAAGCCTCAGTACCCGTGGTTTTACAACCACGGTACTCATTACCGGTGGCGGGGTCACACCAGTCGAGGGTGCGAGATGCCCCGAAGAGGTATCCGCCACGGCAATGGTCACGACCCCTGCAGAAGTAGTCGATGGGTTCGTCCCAGCAGTTTCTACAAAACCACCTGCTGGAACATCATCCCCAGCAAATGCAGTCCCGACCACCTTTCGGTGTTTGGGGTCGCGAGGAGAAGAAGAAGGACTGCAACACAGATAAAGTAAGCATCCAACAACCACAAGACTTGACAATTCCACAAGACGGTGGTCCCATACCTGGTGGATTCGACTACGTTCGCTTTGCGCTTGCGTATCACCCGACGACCCCGCGGGACCGATGGCAAGGCTTCTACGAACTCCACGGATGATCCAGGGGAGTTGTTCTTGTTCGCCTTCCCTTCAGCTGCTTTCTCTACCAGGGTGATCTCGCTCTCGGTTATCTCGCCGCTGGGCAGATCATCACACGATTGAGCCCTTTTCGCTTCAGCTGCGGCACTGGGGAGAAGGTGGTACGATCGGGGGACGTAGGATTGTGGCGATAACTCCGATACGATGCCGTATGTCCCTGCAGAGGATTCTCAGTTAGCGGAAGTTCCAGAACAACAGAAAGTATTCCAAGTAGTTGAAAGCTTACCGGCTCTGGAGGATTTTGTGCGGAGAACAGCTCCGGGATGTAGGGAACAATGTTCACATCCAGCAGCACCTGCTTGATCCGGATGAGCGTGGCATCGTCGGTTAATTCCTCTGCGCACATCCGAGACGGGTCTTCAGCACCCATGTACTCGAAGCCTAACGTATGGCGTTGCTGGAAGGGTTGGATTTGGCGTTTGAAAAATGACAACATTACAGACGCGCCGGTCACCCCCATTTCCTTATGGGCTGCTATGAGATCTAGCAGCTCATCGACTTGGTCCATGTCCCCCTTGGAGGGCTCGGTGTTCCACTCTGACCGTAGGACCGGGGGCTTACCCAATCTTTCAGAGAGTTGGGGGCATGGTTTCCGATGTAGAAACAATAGTTTTTCCATCCAGAGATGTTATAGGGGAATTTGTAGGAAAGATATTTGTCACCGGCCTGTTGCCTAAGCTGAATGCCGGCGCCCCCCACAATGGATGGATTTTTGGAGGTAGGTTACGGTTTTACACGGAAGAGATAGCGGAAAAGATTCCAATGGGGTTCAATTCCAAGGAAAGATTCATAAAAGTGGATGAAAATAGCAATGTGGCATATCGAGTTCGGGTTGAGATGATGGAGCTCAAGCCCGTAGAAATAAAGAAGGCCACGGAAGAAGGAATAGGTGGGGAGGCCAAACCCCGTTCAGCGAAATGGTAGAATGAGATGATTTCGTCTACATTCTCCATAGGAAGAGATTGGCGAAAAGAAGGGCGCCAGTTGACGAGATCTTTCCCCTGAAGCAAACCCTCAGAAACAAGATTCAGGAGGTCGTTATTGGAGCACTTACTGTAAGTCCACTCCCCAGAAGGCGGCTGCGATTCCTTCCCCTTGCCATCCTTCTTGTTGGATCTCTCGGGCGCCATTTCAGATTTGTTTGTCATGAGCCGCTTTACTCGCATGCGTTCGAGGGCTGCAGAGATTCAGCTAGCTTGGGACTTGTCAAAGGAGGTGATTGGGGACTCGGAAATTACTCGGCAGATTGAAGATTGGAAGCACGGGTTTTACCCTAAGTTACCGCGGGGTTAAATAACCAGCGGCCAGATACAGGTTTACTATTCCCAAGTTGAAGAGTCGTCACAGAGAATATTCAGAAGATGAGGGGTTATTTGGCGTATTTTTAGACAAAGTATTTGATTAACCATTTTTTTAGGGTTAATTATTCCGAAAAAAGGGGTTTTCGAATTCCAAATCTAACTTTTATCATCTGTACCATCATACCAATTATTTTCCAAGGGAGCATTTTTCCACTTCATGCCACGACCATTGGATCCTTTTTTTCCAAGCCTGAGAGATTTGGATTCAAGGCTCGGGGGCTGCGGAATACGTGGCATTAACTACTTATTTTTTGAATATATTCGAAGAGTAAGCAAGGAAGATTCAAGACTAATGTGACCCTCAGCCGGATTCTTCGATTCAATCTAAGGTTCGGGGACTACTTTATATGGAGTGCGATTTTCCATCGCACCCCATTCTAAAGAAGTAATTTGGAGCATGAGCATCTCATAGCTTCGATGCAGCTAAGGAAGTACTCGAAGAAGAACTTCAAGACGGAGCTTGAAAAGAAGCCGAAGACTACTTCAGAAGTACTCGAGAAGCCTGCAGTACTCAGCTACGAAGAGCTCGGGGGCTTGTCAGACCCGGAACTACGGGACTGTGTACATAACATAGTTCATACAAGAATAGGGGATAGGACATGTCATATACCTTATCTGTGTTGTACTCTACTCGCATGCGAAGTAGAACTAGTCGATACAGAAGGAAGCTATTCGAGTTGTACTCGAGTAAGATTCTTAAGCTAGTGTCGGACTAGGATTCATGTAACCCTGTCCTCCCGCATATATAAGGGCGGGCAGGGACCCCTTCAAAACACATCAACACCCAAGGCAATACAAACCACCAAATAGGACGTAGGGTATTACACACATCACGGCCCGAACCTGCCTAAACCTTGTGTTGCTTGCACCTTCATGTTCCTGATCTCGATGACACCCTACCTAAAACTCACCACCTCGGGTATACCCCTCGGTGGCCAGGTGGTTGAAAGGATCGATGGACCAAGAGGGGGGGGGTGAATTGGCTCTTTTCCCTCTTGATGACGGATGTATACTCATTGATGAGGTTAGTGAATTCATTTGGATCAAGCTCTTCATCACTATCATCTTCACTATCTACCTCACATACCTTGGTGTTACCTTTTGCCATAAGGCACATAGGAGGCGGAGGTAGAGGTGGTTCTTCATTGGTGAGGGCGATGGTGACGATGTCTTCTTCATCACTTGAGTCTTCGCTTGATGAGACATCGGTCACCCACTCTTGTTTTTCCACCAAGAAACTTTTCTTGGTGTGCCCTTTCTTCTTTGGGAAGAGCTTGGTCTTCTTGTCATGGGTCTTCTTCTTCCCAAATCTCTTATTTTTGTTCTTCCTTTCCTCTTCTTCATCATCGCTTGAATCATGGCGATGCTTGCTCTTGTTGTCCTTGTTTCTTTTATCCGGCTTGGGGCAATTTGGACGGATGTGACCTTTTTCTCCACAATTGTAACAAATCTTGTTCTTGACATCCATTGGCCGGAACATTCCCTTTTTGGAGTAAAAGTTGAAACCCTTCTTGTTGATCTTTTCATTTAGGCGTGTGAACTTTCTCATCATGAGAGCAAGTTCTCCATCATTTTCAACATCAGATGAGCCTTCATGACGATCATCTTCTTCATTGCTTGAGCTTGAATCTTGCTTGATCATCTTAAGCTTGCGGGATTTGTTTGTCTTGGTCTTTAGAGCAATTGATTTGCTTGAAGTTGGCTCTTCGGACATACCAAGAATGCTCATTTCATGAGCGCGAATTTCCCCCACAAGTTCTCCTACTTCCATTGTGTCAAGATCCTCCTTTTGAAGCATAGCATTAATGATGTTATACTTGGGCTTCGGGAGGAGCATGAGAATCTTGCGATTGATGGATGCACTGTCAATTTTGGATATTTCAAGTGCATTAATGTCCTTGACAATGACATTCAAGCGAGAATACATATCATTGCAATTTTCATGAGCTAGCATTTTAAAGGAATCATATTTAGCTCTAAACAAGTGATATTTTTGCTCACGAACTTTAGTGGAACCTTCATGAATTTCAATGAGCTCCTTCCAAATATCACTTGCTAAGTCCATGCCATTAACTCTAGCAAAGACTTCCTCACTAATAGCTTCGAAAATTGCATTTCTAGCTTTAGCATTCCATTTTAATTGTTCCGGGTTGGGAGTTCCGGTGAACCCGGCTTTAGTTGCCGACCACACTTCGGGGGCAATCGCATCAAGGTATGCGGCCATGCAAACTTTCCAATAAGCAAAGTTCTTGCCCTCGAAGTGAGGCGGCGAACCACCCATCTTGGCCATAGCTCTAGGCGGTGAAGTCTAATGATCCAAATGAGCAACGAAGCTCTGATACCAATTGAAAGGATCGATGGACCAAGAGGGGGGTGAATTGGGCTTTTTTCAATTTCTAAAACAAGGTAAAGCAACCTTAACCTATGCAAAGCTAGAAAGGCGCCAATTCACCAATCGGGTAACTAAACAATCTACGCAAGCTAGGAAAGATAAAAAGAGGTAAAGCCTAGCAAGGTAGAGCAAAGTGATGATCACTAAATCAAGCACATGAAAATATTGCAAGAAAGATAATGCTTGAATAAGTAAAATGGACAAGGGACAACCGGATTTTTTCCCGTGGTATCGATGTGTTGGCACACACCCCTAATCCACGTTGTGACACTCACAAAGAGTATTGTCACCTCCCAAGTCACCAAGACGAGGGCGCTCACTAAGAGTCTCCGTTCACCATCCCGGTGTGGTGGAGATCAAGCCACGTACAATCTTCTTCTCCGAGCTTCCACAATCCTTGGCAAGCTCCGCGAGAATCACCTCGATCACCAAGATCGCCTAGGTGATGCCAATCACCAAGAGTAACAAGCTAAGGCCTTCACTTGAGCAAGAACCGATCACCAAGAACGGATGCACACAAGCTTCTCTCTACTCAAGTCCTTAATCTTGCTTCTTGAATGATTGAATGAACAGGTATGTGAAATGATAAAGCTCAAGGTGGCTCTTGACTATAGTATGAGTGTTTGGATGTTGCCTGGTGTCAAGAAGAAGTAAAATGACCCATTGGAGGGGTATATATGGGCAACTCACACGAATAGAGCCGTTGGAGAAAAAGCTGCCAGAAAACTGCGTAGCGCCGGTTAATCCGACGTACCTCCAATAGTCATCGTCGGTTTAACCGGTGAATGTAAGCTGCCCCTTTTAAAAACTAGCCGTTACAGCTTGGGCAGATTAACCGTCGTATCATCGGTTTAACCGGTGAGTGTAGTCATCCATTGATCAACTGAAAAACCAAGTCTCTGAACAACTGCACCGACGTCCAATTTCAAATATCGTCGGTTTAACCGGTGAGTGTAGTTGTCCAGATTCTGCTGACCTCGTTTAACCGACGTATAGAAAAGTTGAGGCGTCGGTTAAACCGGTGTTAAGGATTTTTCCTGATTTTGCCTTTTCTGACTTGAGTCTTGAATGAAATCCAATTATTCTTGAGATATAAGTTGAAAACCACTTATTTGAGCTTCTAGAAACCTGAGTGACCATTGTGTGCATCCATTTTTAAATGACCATGTCCATGCTCAAGTTACTTAGCCTAAACCCCTCTTAATAGTGCGATCACTACAAAACTATAAAACCTATACTAACCTAAGTGTCCTTCTCAACCTTATGACACTTATGACTAGTAAGATCCTTAGTCTTGACATATTATTGAGTTGAATGCCGAGATCGCCTTTTTGAATAATGAAAAATAGGGGCTTCTTTTGACATATGACCAAATGAGCGATAATGATCTATAAAGCTGCACAAACTCATTAGTCACAATAATGGTTGTCATTAATCACCGAAACATACCTTGAGGGCCTAGATGCTTACAGTGGTAAAACACCAACACCACCGCCTGTCGAGGGCCCCCGTTTTTGACAACTATTCAGACTTAGACGAAAAGTACTCATTAACTAGTACTATACCTTCAGGTTGGAGCTCGAGAGGACTCGGGGATAAGGAAACCACCACCTATCGGGAGGCCCCTGTTCTCGATAACCACTCGGAATCAGATGATGATCCCGAATCCTTTTCGGGTAATCACCTGGGTTTGACCATATCGTCTACGCCGCAAGGCTGTTTCGTATACTGGAAAGGCTTAGAGCACTCTGAACTAC
Source organism: Panicum hallii (assembly GCF_002211085.1). NCBI lineage: Eukaryota > Viridiplantae > Streptophyta > Magnoliopsida > Poales > Poaceae > Panicum > Panicum hallii. The sequence continues at coordinate 15,768,516 of NC_038050.1, read as the reverse complement.
TCGAGTACGACTCTCGCCTTATGGTCTTCATGCAGGAACTGCCCTTTCAGGAAGGCAAACCCCTCTCCCCATCTCAAAATCCAAGGAGCGTTACTCTACGCTATACTCATCACCTCCAGGAAGCTTCACCACTACTTCGACGCATACAACATCTCGGTGATCACTGATTTCCCATTGGTAGATATTCTCTACAATCAGGATGCCACTAGGCGCATCTCCAAGTGGGTAGTGGAACTGGGGGCCCTTACTCTCGACTTCAAGCCCCCGAACGGCCATCAAGTCGCAAGCACTAGTCGAAGCCCTAGCCAACCTGCTAGAGCATTGGGTGATGTACTTCGACGGCTCACTCAAGCTTGCAGGTAGTAGCGCGGGAGTACTCTTTATCAGTCCAACGGGAGAACAACTCAAATATATATTCCAGATATTATTTGAGGTCTCCAACAATGAAGCCAAGTATGAGGCACTACTGCACGGGCTACGCCTGGCGGTCTCCTTAGGTATTAAGCGACTACTTGTTTACGGCAACTCCTTGCTGGTGGTCCAACAAGTCAACAAAGAGTGGGACATCAACAAGGACACTATGGACGCGTATGTCGCGGAAATACGCAAGCTCGAGAACAAGTTCTCAGGCCTGGATATTCATCATGTGATTCATGACAATAACGTGGGAGCGGATGTGCTTTTGAAACTAGGTTCCGATCGAACTAACGTCCCAATAGGAGTTTTCATCCACGAGTTGCACCACCCATCTATCAAGACACCAGATCAAAACACCATCACTCAGGGTCGAATAGAACCCGACCGAGAGGTCTTAATGATCGAGGTCGACTAGCGGGTAACTTTCCTCGACTTCATAAAAGAGCACAAACTACCCCTGCCATCAACCCAAAAAGCGCTAAGGTCACACGCATTCTTAGGTGCAACAAGGGGTACGTTCTAGTCGGGAACAACTTATACAAGTGTGGATCAGCATCAGGCATACTCATGAAGTGTCCTCGAATGGAGGAAGGCAAAGAGATACTCCAGGAGATTCATGAAGGCGTGTGCGGGAACCATGCTACTTCTCGCACACTAGTCAGAAAAGCTTTCTTATCTAGGTTCTACTGGCCGACTGCTTTGGTAGACGCCGAAGCACTCACTCGTCGGTGCACAAACTGCCGGTTCTTCAGCAAGCAGCCCCACGTCCCGGCCCACAACATTATTACCATACCACCTTCATGGCCGTTTGCATGCTGGGGCTTGGACATGATAGGGCCCTTGACAACTACGCTAGGTGGTTTTACTCACGTGTTGGCAGCTATTGACAAAGCTCTCTGCAGATCGAGTGGTTAGCTTCATCTACGACATCTTGCAATGATTCGGCTTCCCGAACATATTCATCAAGGATCTAGGATCCAATTTCCACTCGCATCAGTTTTGGGATTTTTGTGAATGCAGTGTCATTGAGGTCAAGTATGTTTTAGTGGCTCACCCACAGACCAATGGCCAGGTTGAGCGCGCTAATGGCTTGATACTTGACGGCCTAAAGAAAAGGCTCTATGATGAGAATAGACAAAAGGGCAGCAAGTGGATCAATGAGATCTCCTTAGTAGTTTGGGGGCTTCGTACACAACCGAGCAAAGCTACTGGATAGTCATCTTTCTTACTCGGCTACGGGTCTGAAGCTATATTACCGGCTGATGTCATGTGAAAATCTCCTTGACTGGAGATGTACGAAGAAGGCGAGGCTGATGACGCAGGACATCTCGAACTTGATTCGGCAGAAGAAGTCAGATGCAATGTCTTGCTCCAATTCGCCCGCTACTTACAAGGCATCTGTCGTTACCACGACCAGAACGTTCAACAACGATCTTTCAACGTTGGAGATATGGTCCTTCGCCGTATCCAGGACGAGACTGGGTTGCATAAGCTTAATTCGCGATGGGAGGGATCCTTCATTGTGCTCAAGGTTACGGGACCAGGGTTGTATCGTTTACAGTATCCTGATGGCCAAGAGGTTCCAAACTCCTAGAATATCGAGCATCTATGCCGTTTTTACCCTTAGCTAATTAGTAACCCAAGTTGTCGGCTGCCCACGTGACAACTGAGACCTGATTCAAGGAGGTTTTTTCGGAGGCATTTAGGGAACTCGTTTAACCATTGTCTTGAGTTTTTCCTCGAAACAAGGGGTTTTTTCCAAAGTACCCGTTCAGCCACTCGGTCAGGGAATCAATGAATTTACATAAAACAGGGCCTTTGTCCATTCATTCACATTTTAGTGCCGTACGACTTGTCTTGGCCCGCCCAAGAAATTCCTTCGGGCCAACCGAGTCATCTTCGCGCGATGACTACTTTCATAACAACACATGTGAAGGATTGCATAATCTATTCCTTCGGGCCAACCGAGACATCTTCGTATGGCAACATATGACCTGTCTTGGCCGCCCAAGGAACTACTCAACCCCACGTGAAGGATCTCGTCGTCACTTCCTTCAGGCTAACCCTGACGTTTTCGCATGGCAACATGTGAATTCTTATGGTCCACCCAAGGAATCGACTAAGCTACCAGCAAGATTTATTTGTCCCTTACTAATTGATCTCCACTCACCTACTCATATTTTCAGGAATGCTTAGACTACTGGTTTCTGACTAGTATTCTATGTTACTGAAGGGGCCTCGCTTCCATACTTCCAATAATGCTCAGACTAATAGTTTCCGACTAGTATTCCATGTTACTGAAGCAGCCTCGCTCCCATACTTCCAGTAACGCTTAGACTATGAGTTTCCGACTAGTATTCTATGTTACTGAAGGGGCCTTGCTCCCATACTTCCAGTAACGCTTAGACTACTAGTTTCCGACTAGTATTCTATGTTACTGAAGAGGTTTCACTCTCATACTTCCAGTAACACTCTGTCACGACTAGTACTATGCGTAGTTTACTGAAGGGGCTCGCTCCCATACTTCCAGTAATGTTTTCAACTAGTATTCTATGTTACTAAAGGAGTCTCGCTCCCATACTTCCAATAATGCTCAGAGTACTAGTTTCCGACTAGTATTCTCTGATATTGAAGAGGCCTCGCTCCCATACTTCCAGTAACACTCAGACTACTAGTTTCCGACTAGTATTCTATGTTACTGAAGGGGTCTCGCTCTCATACTTCCAGTAACGCTCAGACTACTAGTTTCCAACTAGTATTCTATGTTACTGAAGGGGCCTCACTCCCATACTTCCAGTAAACCTCAGACTACTAGTTTTCGAATAGTATTCTATATTACTAAAGGGGCCTCGCTCCTATATTTTCAGTACTACCACTTTTGCTAGTTTTCGACTAGTACTACGTGTAGTTTACTGAAGGGGCCTTGCTTCTATTACACTGTGTTTACTAGTTCCTGACTGGTTTCATGCACCGTACGCAACATCACCTCCTCTAGCTCCCATGCTCGGGGGCTAGGCTTAACAGGGTACTCAACATGTTTTCGGCTGAGCGTTTAAGCTCTCACGCTTGGAGGTTGGATGCTGCAAAACTACTTGGAAGGTTCATAGAAGAACCCGATTGGAGAGGCTTTTGAAGATTTTTCTCGGGAAGATAATTGTTAAACTATTATTTCAAGAATTTTATCCCAAAATAAGGGATTTTTCAAATTTTTAACCCAAAGGTCCATCTAGCCATTGACTCAAGGAAAAAGATTTGATTTGAGCAGTAATTTAGGGCACTTTTTTGGGTAAGTTATTTGTTTAATCATTTTTTAAGGAATTTATTCCAAAAAGCGGTTCTCGAATTTCTGAACCAAATTGTTTATTTTAACCATCAAATATCGCATGCCACAATTCTTTGGATCTTTTTACTAAAACGTTGGGGATTTGGATTCAAGGCTCGGGGGCTGCAGGGACACGTGTCATCAGCGATTTATTTTTCAAATCTTTTGGAAGTTAAGGACAGAAGACTCAAGACTAATTTGATCCTCGCCTGATTCTTCGAAATCAACCTAAGGCTCGGGGGCTACTCCATATGGAGTGCAAATTTAATCGCACCCCATATAAAAGAAAACTTAACAACTACTCGGTGCATGAGCATCTCACAGCCTCGATGCAGCCACGGAAGTACTCGAAAAACACCTTTAAGATGGAGTTCGAGAGAACTTGAAGACGCCTTCAAAAGTATTCGGAAGCCTGCAGTACTCGACTACGAAGACCACGGGACTATGCACATAGCGTACATCCTATAGGATAAGGGATGGGACATGGCCCACACCCTACCCACATCCTACACCAATTGTAACTATCAGTACCATAGTAGAACTATTTGAACAGTAGTAGAACTAGTCAGAATAGAAGGGAAATTGCCCGAATACTACTCGAGTAGGACTCCTGAGCTCGTATCCGGCTAAGATTTCCATGTAACCCTGTCCCCACAAACTATATAAGGGCGGCCAGGGACGCCCTCCAAACGAGATCACCCCGATCAACGACTAAGGCAATACAAATCACACACAGGACGTAGTGTATTATGCTCTTGGCGGTCCGAATCCGTCTAAACTTTATATTCCTTGCACCTTCGAGTTCCTGATCTCGGCGACACCCTACCTACAAACTTACCACCTCGGGGTATCCATAAGTGTGCGTGGCGGTAAAACACCGATAATTACATGTAAACATTACTTGTTCATTTAGAAATGCTCTCCTTTCCGGGTACATCGAGGCCGTGTATAATTCAGTTTATTGCTAGTTTGTATATATAGGCATCCTGGTCCAAGCTTCACAACAAATAAAAAACAAATTGAGCATGCATACAAACAGGCAATGTGATAATATTTCGAGAGCAGTGCAAGTTGTCTTTTGCACAAACTGACAAATCATATATTCTTTTTCTTTGAAATGAAGAGCAGGTTTGAAAAGCTGCTTATTTTACCGACATCAGCTCCTTTTCTTAAAAAAACCAACCGGCCGGAGAACTACCAGTTAGGCTATCTCCAGCGATATCCTCCAAATCCCATCCTCTATTTCCATCCTCCATATCAACTTCATCCTCTATACCAAATTTTACTCCAACAACGTCCTCTATTTTCATCCTCTATACCCTACAAAATTTTTTTTATCATTTCCTCCCCTGCCCGCCCGCCCGCCGCGCGCCTCGCCCGCCCGCCGCGCGCCCTCCCCCGCCCGCCGCCGCGCGTCCTCCCGCCCGCCGCGCGCCTCCCCCGCCCGCCGCGCGTCCTCCCCCGCCCGCCGCGGCGCGCCTCCCCTGCCCCCCGCCGCCGCGCGCCTCCCCCGCCCGCCGCGCGTCCTCCCCCGCCCGCCGCCGCGCGCCTCCCCTGCCCCCCGCCGCCGCGCGCCTCACCCGCCCGCCGCCGCGCGTCCTCCCCCGCCCGCCGTCGCGCGCCTCCCCTGCCCCCCGCCGCCGCGCGCCTCTCCCGCCCCCCGCCGCCGCGCGTCCTCCTCCACCGCCCGCCGCCGCGCGTCCTCCTCCACCGCCCGCCCGCCGCCGCGCGCCTCCACCGCCCGCCGCCGCGCGTCCTCCTCCACCGCCCGCCCTCCGCGCCCCCGCCTCCACCGCCCGCCCGCCGCCGCCCGCCTCCCCCGCCCGCCGCCCCGCGCCTCCCCCGCCTCCCCCGCCCGCCGCCCCGCGCCTCCCCCGCCCCGCCGCCCGCGCCCTGCCCCTGCCCGCCGCGCCTCCGCGCGCCCTGCCCCTGCCCGCCGCGCCGGGATGGAGGACGCGCTCGTGGCCTGCTTCTGTGCGGGACGGAGACCTCGTGCCGCATTTTACCGGACGCGATGAAGGATACCGCTGGAGCGGTACAGGCGGCACAGTATTCTCTACTTTAGAGAACAGAATGGTTTACGGGAGGCCGGTGGAGACAGCCTTATATTAAGAAGAAGATGACAGCTAGACAGGCCAAAACAGTACAAAGTTAAAAAAATCCGAAGCCACACGAGTTCCGGAAGAACCCAGCGACTCGTTATCACCGTCTGCCAACTAATAACCTAGCCAGATGCTTCGCTCCGGCCACAATAACTGCTGTAATCAAAAGATGGCAAATACTAGCAAACGATGCCATCGCCGGCAGTGAGCGTGCCATCTCGGCGCACGGAGAGACCGCCACCCTGGCCACGCGTGCGCATCCAGCTCATCTCCTCGGACCTCACCTTGCTCCCCACCGACTACCTCTAGTACAGCCTCCTCTTCGCGCCGCCGCCCGTCTCCACCGCCCAACTTGTCGACCACCTCGCGACCGCCCTCGCCGACGTGCTGGCCATTTACTACCCCGTCTCCGGCCGCCTCGACACCGAGCAGCACCGCGACGACAAGGGCCAGCTGGTCGAAGGCTGCTCCTCTCCATTGACTGCGCCAGCCAGGGCGTCAAGATCTTTCACGCCGTCGCGGACGGCGTTGCCATCCCAGCTTTCCTCCCCCGATGCCGACGTCCTGGCCTTCGTTCGATCCTTCTTCCCGCTCCACGGTGCTATCAACTACGAAGACCACGAGATTTCCCTCTTCGTCATCCAGGTCACCGAGCTCGCCGACATCGTCGTCTTCCCGTACAACCACGCGCTCTCCGACAGCTCGGCCCTCTGCGACTTCCTCAACACATGGGCCGAGATCACGTGTGTCAGGCTCGCGCCTCTGGAAGCCCTTGGCGCGGTGACATCTCGCGCCCATGTTCGAGCATGGTCGCCCGACGGTGACGTTGCGCCGCCGATCGTGCTCCTCTACTCTAACCTGGCATGGCTGACCAAGACGCAGTCATCGGCGTCGCGACCGCAGTTGCGTGAAAGGATGCTGCACTTCTCGGTAGGGTCCTTGATGGAGCTCAAGGAGCGGGCACGACAGGAGCTCCTAGCGGCCAGGGACAAGGCCGGTGCGGCCGCCGTGACCAAGTTCCAGGCTTTGAGCTCGCTCCCGTGGCGGTGCGTCGCCCGCGCCCGGGAGACCTTGTGCCGCTTCGCCATCAACAACCGCGAGCAGCTCTGGCTACCGCTCCCGTTGGGGTACTTTGACAACAGCGTGTACGCCATATCGACGAAGGCCTTGAGCACATCGGAGTTGCTGGCCCGCGGGCACGGGTGGGTGGCGGTGGTTGTGGGGCGCGCGGTGCCCGCGCACAGACACCGACATCCACGCGCACGTGGCGGCGTGGACGGCGAAGCCGGCACTGGTTTCGGCGCTGCAGCCGCTGCACAAGAACGGTATAGTGATCGCGGGCTACCGCGGTTTGACGTGTACGGCTACGACTTCGAGTGGGGGAAGCCGCTGGCGGTGAGGACCGGCAAGGTGTCGCTGTTTCCCAGAAGGGACGGTGGTGGAGGCATCGACGTCGAGGTGGCACTAGCGCCGGAGCACATGGCAGCGCTGGAGCTTGACGGTGAGTTCTGGGCTGCCGTGTCGCCCGCCACGAGTCGGTTAGCAGGAAATTACTTCTTCCGTCCCAGATTAAAAATTATTAATCGTTTTAGTTTTTCTACGTATATAAATTTTATTATGCACCTAGACATAACTATATACCTACAACTGGACATAACCATACATAGCATAGATTATGTATCTAGAAATACAAAAACAACTAATAATTTGGGATGTATGGAGCACAGTATTTTTATTCAAAAAATAAAAGATCACCAGAAAACGTTCCTTTCCTGGGTGCCACATTTTTATCGTGTGGTGTCGCTGGTAATATCCATGCCAGTATGCCACGACCTCGACGTACACTTCTGTTTCGCTTATCAATAAAAATAAAATTTCCATCATGGCAAATAATTCCTCATCCGTGTAATGCTTCAACTAAAATGATGTAACATATAGCCATTTCACTTGAATTACGCAAATGCTCGCAGTATTACATTGTCAACACTGGATCAACACTGTCCATTCAACTAATAGTTCCTCGAAGAATTCTGGCTTACATAGGTAATCGGTGAGAGATTATATGTATACTCGACATTATGACAGTTCCAAACATTAAAACGCACCGATCAGCGACCACAATCTGGGGCTACAAAATCTTAAACCACTCGGTGTACGGCAGTTGCTTATCCAAGGAAGTTCATGATCACCAGGTGGAGCACCAGGTTGCACAGAACAAAATCAGCAAAGGCCCTTTCTGGGGGAAGATCCTGCAGGAAATTTTTTGGCAAACAGAATTATGCCATATTTTTTGAAGTAAAATGATCCTAGCAAATGAGGATGAAACAAGTGTTACCTTAAATTCCTTGTTGTCTTTGTTCACTTGAATGCGGAGGCAAACTGAAAAATAACAAAAGGTGGAGGTCATCTACTATGCAAAAAAAGGTAAAAGGATAACCAGAACTAACTGACAAGGTATAAGCTGCTACCAGCAAGTACTGCAGTTCCTATGCATGAAAGGACACCTGAGAGGAAGGAGTTGAAAGGGAATGACCCAACCAATCCCATGTAGGCAACCTGTTTTAGCCACACAAAACAGCATGATAAGTCTTTGAAGGCATTTGTCTTAGCATGCCAGGGGCAATGGCCAGCTATGTTGCAAAACGAGTGAAGAGAAGAGTTGCAATCTGAATAACAATGTTACAGTTGGTAAAACAAGCACATAAAAAAAAACTTGTACTCAACCTAAGAACTTTGGTTGAGGACAACAAATTCTAGATTAAGAAAATAACAGCTAATAAGTTCATCTAAAGAATAAAAAAGATGAGAAACATACAGTCTGCAAAAGTTCCAGGGACAAGTACAGTGCTACACTACACCCACACAATCTGCTGGCCAGCAGATAGGTAGAGCAAAAATTTGCAACTTGATAGATTGTTGTAATCTAAGAAATTACACAGCATCATCCTTTAGAAAAGCAGCATATTAACAATTTTTGTGCCAGATTTTCAACAATTATATATTAAGTTTAGTGAAAATCTATAGCAGGAAACATCTCTAGATATAAGATAGTATACACCATAAGTTGATCAGTTAAATATTTCAAACATCTTCAGAAGCTACACTTAGTGAAAATCCAGAACACTTAGGTAGAATTTATTATTGTGCTATCTAGATGTGAAAATCTGCAACAGGAAACATCTCTAGATACGAGGGTTTGCACTAGTAATTGTTGAGTAAATATTTGAGCCTCCATTTTGAGGCTCCAGATCTTTCTGAACTAGATATTAACAGCAAAGACAGAAATGTTAAAATTTACCTGAATAACGGCAGTAGCTACTGCACAAATCACATATAGGTCGATAATCTGCAGATATATCAGCACAATGAGTTAAAAGGGTCAGGAACAAGCTAACAATAACTGAAACCGCAGGTGACAGTGGAGGTCAAATGGGGCAACCTTAAGATTTGTTGGTGTGGCAGCATATGCCTTGTTCAGGGACTGGATCAGAAGCTTTGCATCGCTCGTGGCCCTCGGCATCTTGAAGAAGCGGTGTCTTCCGCTTGAAGCTAAGTGGAAAGGATAGGAAGCAATGTATAATCAGATCGCCTCGCCCTTAGCAAAGCAGATCAAATGTGGAAAAATCTATAAACGCTAAGACACAGGCATCAGAAGCAGTAACCAGAGAGATGTACAGCTGCACCTAGACTTTGAAGCAGGGGCGGACCCAGCATAGGACATGCGTGTATACATGTACACCCGATAATTTTTGCAAACGAAATCGAAGTTAGGAGGTAATATATTGTAACTGGATTCAGATCGTCGAGATCCGGCAGCGGCACAGGCACCCGACCATCTCGAACGGCCGGCGTGTGGAGGTCGGGCTGCTTCAGCCGCCATGCTCCAACCGGATCCGCAAGGGGCAGGCCCCCACGGGCCAGACGGCACCGGATCCGCAACCACCGGTGCCGGATCTGCGCACAGCCGGCGACCGGCGGCCCGCGACCAGTGCAGCAACCCCAGCGGGAAGAAAACGAGGGAAAGGAGAAAGGGGAGATCCTCAAAGGAAGGGAAGGGGTGTGCCCGCCGCCGGCCTCATCGCGGCCGAGTGGACTTCCACCGGCGAGCTCCGGCGGCGGCGAGTCGGAGGGGAGGAGTGAGGGAGCTCTGGGTGAGGGAGGCGGCGCCGCCCGAGTCACCCGTGGGGCGACGCGGGGGCCGAGTCCCAGATCCGAATACAAATAGTTTTGTTAGGGTTTGGGGTGCTCCGTCTCGCACAGCAGAAGGAAAGAGAAGGGGCGGGCATACCTGGTGGATGCTCGTCGCCGGCAAAGGGCTGGGCGAAGACGTGACAAATGGCGCCGCCGCTCGCCCAGTCGTCGCCGCCAGGGATCAGGGAAGGAAGAGCAAGGAAGGAGAGTCCGAGAGAAGGAAAGGTTTGAGAAACAGGGGAGGAGATGAACCAGAGGCCCTGGAGCCCTGAGCGCTGAGCGGGAGGGCTGTCAGTGAGCCGAGCTCGAGCGAGCCTGCCACCTCAAGCTAGAGCATCCCGAGCCGAGGTCCATCTGAGCCGGAAACGTTCTTAGGGTACATTTGCCGAAAGAGAGACGTGAATTAGTGGTGGGAGTTAATAAAGTGAATTTACTTAGGAGTTTGATTTTCAGTCCTAATCTGTTGTTTGGTTCGTGGAGGGAATTAAAAGAGAAAGTTGGAGAGAGAATTCATATCCTCTATTTGGTACGTGAGTTTTGACGTGGGAAATTATATCATAAATTATGATAAACGGAAGATCATTTATTTTCATTTTAAAGTAGAATTTCCTCCCAACTACCACCCCTCCCTATGGGAAGAGATAGGTGGGAATTGAGTATCTAAACTCCCTTTCTCCATCCCAACCGAACTCCCGCTCACGAAACCAATAAATTTTAGTCCCATATCTCTAAACTTCCATTCCGTTGCACCAATTACCCCTAACTAAATGAGCCGTTATGGGTTGTTTGGATCCTAACTCTAGACTAAAGTTTAGTCCTATCATATCGTATATTTCAATACGAATTAGAAGAACTAAATATGAGGTAGTTATAAAATTAATTGCGGAAGCCTAGGCCAATTCGCGAGATGAATCTATTAAACCTAATTAATCCATGATTAGCTCATATGATGCTATAGTAAACATATGCTATTAGGGGTTATACAATTAGTTTTATCATTATTTTACGTTTAATACTTTTAATTAGCAACTAAACATTCAATATGACAGGACTAAAATTTAGCCCTGCCGATCCAAACAAGACCTCAACCTTTTGGCAACCACGATAGTTGATAGAGGGTGACTCCATAGTAGCAACATTGATACTACGAGAAAACTTATGTATAAGAGATGGATTTAATTCGATAAATAAATAGAAAAAGAAGCTAAAACGAGAAGCATGTCTGAACATTTAACCTTATTATTTTGTGCCTATTTTAGCTTGTGCGACACAGGCACACAGCAACTCGCTAGCTAGCGGAAGACTCTAGCCGCTAGCTATATTATTTTAACTTGGATTGTTGGAAATTTAATAGAGGTAGCACCATCCATGTCTATACCATGCAAATAGAAATACTTGATCTGATCTTTGTTGAATAGCTCGATCTCGCATCATCGGAACTCGCAAGTTCCAGGTTAGAACCAAGCTTGACTTGATTCCCAGTATAGTCCAGCTTGAATTGAGTTTTTAGCAAGTCAAATTTAAATAGCTCGCGAGTCTCGAGCTTTTCTGGTAGCCCTACTAAGGGATAGTGGTGAACCGTGAATGCTCAGCAGGTGAGCAGGTAGAAGTAAGCTAGTCGTGATGTGTCTTATTTATTTACCTATCTTTCTATTTTTATATATATTCCTATCTTTTCTTTTTAATATTATAGATGAAATAATAAAATTAGTTGATATCTTTCTAACCATGCTATATTTAGCTACATAAAACATGTTATATCAATTAAATTTGGCTTTTTAATCATTATCGTATTGGGCTAATCTTTTCTATATTAGCTATTGATTCAAATCTTACATAGGTATAGACAACATGAAAATTTAGTGAATAAGGCGAGAAAATAACATTTCATACAAATACTAATCAGCAAAATTCCGACAAGCAAAAGGTCACACGTCTATAAAACATATATCTAACAAACAAGTTAGGAAACCATCTATCTTCACTAACTCGACTTTAGATAGTAGCTTAAAAATATGACTAAGAAAAATAATGATACAATGTTCAGAGGAACCGTTTGATTTAGTGCTTATAATAGATGATATTTTGACCGTCGGTATCGAAAATATTGAAAAGGTTGATGTCTTATGATCCACCATTTTGAACATCTTGTTGGTGTTGATATTTTTTAGCATAGTGCTTTGTAATAAAATAAATATGTTCTTAAAATGGAGTATAGTAAGTTATATAATATTAACTTTTATCATACAATTTTATTAAGTATACTTTACTGATTTTAAAGAGCGGATTGTTTTCTTAGTTCATATTGATTTTTGGTCATTAAACTTATCATCAGATATAGAATTGAAAGTGGACGGAGTTCACGTCTAGATTGTAGTCTCCTCCGACTTGGAATCGATACCGCCCATTTTCTTTATAGACAAATGATTAGTATGCCGGTGGGGCTATTGTCGCCGCTGGCGCGGGGGGGGGGGGGCCTAACGGGAGATTGTGTGATGCGTAGGGCAATAGGTTATAGCTAAAAGTTGGGTACTGTCCATGCCAATATGGAGTTGATGCTAACAACCCTGCCTGATATCCTCGTAAGGTGTGGTTTACTAACTTCGGTTGTTCTGGGGTCAGTTGCTCCAAACCCTGCTTCTTCTGTTTGATTATTGGGAACTCGTTTATGTAGTGCCCCTTGTCCCGACCGTTGAAAAAATAGAATGGGACCTTCAGCCCTGCCTAACCCCAGCCTCCTCTGTCGTTTCTCCCAACTCAGCCTGCCGAAGGGTGATATTTGTGCCCTTCATGTCCGTCTGAAACCGTGCTGATTGGTCTTTGAAGTTGCCTGGGCTGGTCTACATGCCACGGTTTCATATGTGGCCATTGGTTGCCTTTGGCTGCTTTCTGCTCCCTCAGGGCCTCTAGTCTTCTCCTCCTTCCCCGGTCGGACTTGCAATATTCTTGCATGATTTCGAAAAATCTCTTTGACTGAGTCTGGTTTGCATCTATCCAAGTACTCAACACACGGACCCATTCTCATCCCCATGATGGCTGCATCGATGATGCTGTCCGATCCTCGGCCACCCTTGGTGCCCTTGCTCGCAGCTTGACGATAAGTTGTAGGTAGTCTTGCAAGGTTTCCTTCTTGTAGGATCAAGGATATCGACTAGAGGTGAATAGGCGGTTTTAACTAAAATCACAAACACTAGGCAAATTTAATTTGCAACACAAGTGAGTCCCTATTTCTACTAACTCCTATCACTGGTGGGGTTTTACAACCTAGGGTGACAAGTAGCAATTCAAACTCTAGTATAATAAAGTGCTTAAAGTAAATTGCAAGAATTAAAAGAGCAAACAAATAACCGGGCATGAGATAAGAATTTTTTTCATGGTTTCGATAACTTGCCGGTCACCCCTAATCCACGTTGAGGTGGATTCAAAGCTTCAACCGCTCCTCTATCAAGAACTCTTCTTGATCTTGAGCCGGCTTGAATCAATGAACCTATCCAAACCTCGATTCCACTAGAGTTGCTCTTCACCACTCCGGCGAAGTGAGCACAAGAATGTCTTCACAATCCAAACTAGGGCACCTTCACAATCTTCTTGCAGAGCTCAACAGTTTCACCTTCTCCAAGCCATCTAGAGAGTGGCAACTCCCAAGAGTAACAAGTTGATGACGCTTGCTTGAAGACACCCTAGTGCCACAAAGCTCTAACACTTGATGCAATGCACTAGGATGCTCTCACACTCTCAAGAATGCAATCTCTAAGAAAAGTGAGCGAGAGAGAGGAGGGAGCTGGCTCAAGTAAGTTAAGGAAGCTTTTCAAAGTACCAAGAGACCTCACCCATGGCCGGGCATGAGATATATATAGACACCCCCTCAAAATCTAGCCATCACACTCAAAACTCGTCGAAAATAGGGTTATCGCGAACTGTCCGCCTCACACAGACCGGACTGTCCGCCTTTCAAACCCAACGGCTAGAAGTGCAACAAATGTGTGTCAGAGACGACCATTAAAGCCATGGCGGACCATCCGCACCCCTCTGGCAGACCGTCCACTGTTCAAACTTGAAAAATCCAGTCAGAATAGAGAAACGTCTTTGTGTCGTTCGCGGACGGTCCGCCCATCTGGGCCGGACTGTCCGCCGTTCACCAAGTTCGAACTCAAGGGACTTGAACGATTAATTTGATCCTACCACAAACATTACCACCAAATTAGGATGTGTTAGGTGGCGGACCGTTCGCTCCCCCTGGGCGGACCGTCCACCGTTCATCCTTTGACGCTCACCAGAAACTCAAGTTTTTGTCCAATCACCAGAAACTCAAGTTTTTGTCCAAAACCTTCTGTGTCGTTCACGGACCGTCCGCCCATCTAGGCCGGACCATCCGCCTCAGGAAGTCAGCACACATTTTGAACTTCACGCTTTCCCATTTTTCAAACGAAGTTAAGCCTCATGCATGCAATGCAATTGTTTGAGCAAAATAGCACTATAGAACCATCAAGCAAAGGCACACCGACCCCTCTTGATAATATGGCTATCTATCCTATTCATCCGGTCATTTCTCTTCCGCTAAACACCTTATGACCGGCAAAAATAGAAAAGCACTACAGTATACCTTTGCCTTGAGCATTCCCTTCAACATCATCTCCAAGTGTCTTCATGACATCAACGTATGCTCATTTTCTCATGGACCAACCTATACTCATTCTTTTCAAGAGTTTTTTAGTCCACAAATGTTGTCATTAATTACCAAAACTTGAATTAAGGGCCTAGATGTTTGAAATTATGGAAATCGCAAGAAGTTAGCTCTGCCCGCCATAGTCCTCTAAAACTGGTCTGCAGATTCGACCACAACTAGCTCCAAGAATGAATGTGTCCCCTCGGGATGTTTGAGTACCAGTGCTGTGCCGGACCACTCAAGGCCATGATGAATGCTTTTGTGAAAGTGCATCTAGGCCCCTAATGGATTTTGGTGAATTGAGTGACAATGTGAAAGTGCATCTAGGCCCCTAATGGGTTTTGGTGAATTGAGTGACAATGCGATTAAAGGACTAACCTATTTGTTAAAGAGTTTTTGAGCAGGAGTATTTGTGAAATCATTTATATCATTGGCTCATGTGACATGCAATCAAATAAAGAATCATACTGTTGAAATGCAAGCAACATGCAAAGTAAAATAGAAACAAGAGTTCATGCGTATCAAGATGGTTTCTATCTATGGCTTGCTATCATGGAAAGTGGATTGTTAAAATTGTATGATTTTTCTGTCTATGGCTTGCTATCATGGAAAGTGGATTGTTAAAATTGTATGATTTTTAAGCAAGACAAGTATATGAAGAAATGGATTTAAAATTGGATATTCGTTGTTGATGGTAAAATGAAGCTAAGCTCAATAAAGGTAAGATGGGATGGAAGAATCAAGCACGTGACTATACAATGAAGAACTAGGCAAAGGATGGTCAACTGACGACTTGGATCATAAATCTTTGCTAGGGTGAAGTAGCTAGTACCTGAAAGTTTTTGTAGCATCAAATCAAGCCTTGGAGAGCAAAGAAATGTGAAGCATCAAGTCATTTTTAAATCATATGGTCAAATGGCTTAGAGAACAATACAAACAATATTGATCATAGAATTCTCTAAGTCACTAGCTCAAGTTGAATGTGCTCAAGATAATAATCAATGTTGGAAGTCCCAAGATTGAGAAAGACAAGTATGGCAAAAATGAAGACATACAAAGCTCAAGTGGTTGTTTGGCTTTTTTATTGCTCTTGAGTATAGGTATGTCGTACTATCAAGAGGGATGCAACATTGGTTGATTGACAACATCCAATAGTGCTAATAGGTCTACCCAAGTGAGAATCCATGAGAAAAATCCCCTGGTTACTAGCTGTGAGCAACCTGGTCGACCAAGTCTTGGGTGGGTTCACCAGGTGGAGCTCTTTGTTTGGAAGTGTTTCCTCTCTGGCTCACATCGTACCGGTCTGACCGGTGTGAGGAATCAGTTTGACCGATCTATGTTGGGTGTGGGTTAACAGCTAGTTTATTTGAAAATCGGTTTGATCGGTCGATCACACCGGTCTGACCGGTAGGGCCCTGACAGTACAACGGTAGTTTTCGGAAGGTGGGTATTTATACCCCTTGGCCCTCTCTTACATGGGCTGCTGGTTCCTTCTGCATCCAGAGCTTCCCAAAACCAATTCTTTGACCAGCAAGCTCTCCCCAACCTTTCTTTGTGAGTTGTGCTAACTTGGTTGCAAATCTTTGAGTTGGGTTGAGAGATTGAATATGTGTAAGCACTAGAGAGCATTTCATAGCTTGAGCACTTGTGGTTGACGTCAAGGCAACTTGTGAAGTATTTGTTACTCTTGGAGGTGAAGCCTCCTAGATGGCTAGGCATCGCCGGCTAGCTCCCAAGCTTGTGGTGAGTAGTGGCAAGTTTGTGAAGGTTGGCATCTTGCCTCCGCAAGAAAAAAGATCACATCAGTGGAAACGAGGACCGGTTGAAATAGATCGAGCTCAATGGACCGAGTTGAAATAGACTCAAGCCCAACGAGTTCCTCAACGGAGACGTAGGGTTCACGGTGGTGAATCCGAACTTCGGAAAATAAATTCTCGTGTCTACATTTGGTTTGTCTCAATTCTTTACTCTCTAGCACTTATTTGCTAATTCCACATTGTTCTACTTGGGTGTGCTTGTTCTGTGTGCAATTACTTACTAGAAATACTTGAAATCATCGACAGAGGCACTACACCAAGTTTGGTTTGTGTTAGAGCTCAAGGAGGGAAGTTACTCTATTTTTAGTGTGCTTTCTGCTTTGAATCGGTCTGACTGGTCTGTGGTGCTGGCAGTTGCAATTAGTGTTATAATTTGCAGAAAAGCCTATTAACCCCTCCCCCTCTAGGCGACATCAAGATCCTTTCATTTTGCCTTCACAGCTGGGCCCCCTCCGTTCAACTCGACCGCCGCCTTGTACTTCAGCAAGAACTCCTTTGGATCTAACTCACCATCATACTGCGGTAGAGTCGTTGCGTTGAATCACGCGCGCCATGGCACTTCCTTCAATTCAATTGCAAATGGGGACGAAGGCGCTTCATGGTGCCTTCCCCATGGAAGATACTCTCTATATCTTCTGTAATCTTCTTCTTCGGAGTCTTCAGAATAAGGGTCCACTCTTCATATGGTTCTTGTTCGGGGCCTTGCTTCTTGAGCTTGCAGTCCCTCAGACTGCTACTGAACCTGCGGCACGGTTGGTTCAGGAGAATCTTCGTTGTACAATAATGTGTGCATCTGCTCCAGCATTATCTTTATTGCTTGTATCTGTTGTTACAGGAGTTCGCTTCGTAGTTCTTCCTCTCTGAAAGTGCATCTAGGCCCCTTGTGGGTTTTGATGATTGAATGACATAAATAATTAAATGACTAATGAGCTTGTTGAGTTTTGGATAGACTTTTATTGTAAATGACAAAGGCAAGCACATGTCATATGAAGTATGAAAAAGTAAAGGTATGACAAGCAAAGATTGGAGTAAGCAATAGAAACAAAGATGCAATGCAATGGTATGATCTTATTGGTGGTTTGCTTGCATAATCAATGAAATGTGAATATCATATGATGATTGATCAAGAGGAAAACATTGATAAGAAAGGTGATCAAAGGTTAAATTGTTCAAGAAGAAGTTTATATGGAAAGTTGTTTGGTCACAATATCAATATGGAGAAAGATAGTGAAATGAAGAAATGATAAAGAAATATAATATAAGTGTGCGCATTGATGTGGAGATTATTGATCAAGACCAATGGTGAACCCAAGGGATTTGAAATGATAGTTGCTTGGTCACATGGATGGTATTCTTAATTAAGAAAGAAGATCATTGACAAAGTACGATCAACATAGAAGTTTACTTGGTCACAATATTGGTATGGAAGTATATAATCAAAAGCAACGATCATGATATTGAAGAAACGGAATTCCATGAATACTTATATTGAAGAAATGGAGTTCATTGAATACTTCTATTGAAGAAATATGATACTTGATGGTTAATATAATTGGAAAGGATGACCAAAATGTTGAAATGGAATTCAATATGGTGAAGGGTTAGCAATAGCTTGGCTATGAGGAACTAAGCAATGGTGGAGGGCTAGCAAATGGCTTGGCGCCAGAGAACCGATGCTACCGTAATGTAGCAAGTATTGACCAAACACTGAGGGACCGATCAAGGCCATAGGAGTGTCATGTTGCAAAGCATCAAATTATTGTTGAATCATAATGAATTAAAGTAATTTGTGGGTATGAAGTTATTTGTTGATCATATTTATTGAGGAATCAAAAGTCACTAGCTCAAGGTGGATATGCTCAAGCAAAGTGCAACGTTGAAAGCCCTCAAGATTGGAATGATCAAGTCACTAACTCAAGGTGGATATTCTTTTACCTTGAGTATAGGTATGTCGTACTATCAAGAGGGATGCACGTTGATATCTTTATTTATGTCTTGGTGCTCAAAGTGATGTAACCAACTGCTAACATGAGAGAAACACTTATCACAACACTTGCACTAGATGGTCTTAGGGCTTGTTTTTAGTTGGGTTGGATAGCCCTGTGAATAAGCTTTCTGTAGAGTCCAAGATCATCGAATTCGTATCCGAAGTAAAAAGTTATGGACGTTTTAGTTGGGTGCTGTGTGGAATTTCCAAGGCTGTCAGAAATTTCCGACCCAAGCAAAAATTTCTGGTCCGGGCGGAAATTTCCGACCAGGGGAGGATATTTCCGACCCGTGCGACGGAAATCAACAGCTAGTTTTGAGGGTCCTCTATATATACCCCCATGACTCTTTCAGTTGGGGCTGCTGATTCCACTGATGAAGAACACATTCCACATCAACGATTTGCTCTCCCCTCTCTAGATTTACTTGAGATTTGAGAAGAGAAGAGAGTTGGGGTTGAGAGATAGATTGGCAATAGAAATTGAGCTTCATTCCATACTTTGAGCACTTGAGTTCATATCAAGAGATCGTCAAAGCATTTGTTACTCTTGGGGATTCAATCCCCTAGACGGAAAGGAGTTGCCCGGTGAGCATCCAAGGATTGTGGTGTGCCGCGGGAAGTATTTGAAGGTGTGATTTCGCCTCCGCATGGGAAGAAATTAAGAAGTGAAGTGGAGCAGGGGTTAAGGGCGACCCGGCTTCCTTGGAAGCACGTAGAAACCCTCGACGCAGGGATCCAAACTTGGGGAAATAAATCATTGTGTCTCCCTTCTTGGTTTGCTTGTTCTTAGTCCTTGCTCTACTTTGTGCATATTTTCCCGATCTGTCTTCTTGTGAGCTTTTTGTTGCAGGTGGTTGCTTAGAAATCTTCTACACATCAAGTAACATCTTGCAACTCATAGATTTGACTAGAAGTGCATAGACGTACCTAGATCTAAGTTTGTTTCTAAATTTGAGGCTGTCTGAAATTTTCAACAATCATCGAAACATTGGAGATTTCCTGAAACCACCAGAGATTTCCGATAGAAATTTCCGGTAGACTAATTTCACTATAGATTATTTTAAATTTTGTAAGAATCGCTTATTCAGCCCCTCTCTAGATGACATCAAGGTCCTTTCACTCTCTTAATTTCCTGAAGTGATTCTAGGCTTCGACGCCTGTCATCTACCGTTCTTTGCCCAGTGACCTCATTTGCATTTGGGAAGCTGATGGTTGAGCTGCCTCTGCTGTAGCCTGGCGTGCTCTCTGATTAGCCTTGACCAACCTGGCCTCAATTCTACGGAACGCTACCAAGTCTTCTCAGAAACTCCTAGGTCTTCAAGGTTGACTTCAAGCTTTCCATCTGCGATGTCCTTAACTGCAACATCTTCTTCGTTTGTCTGCACCGATGGGTGCTGGACGATGGCGAGGTCTTGAGGTTGCGTCTCAGTTGCTCTTGCCGAAGTACCATCACCCTTCTTCTTTCGAGCCATGTGGGTGCTAGACGATGGCGAGGTCTTGAGGCTGCGTTTCCGTTGCCCTCGCCGAAGTACCATCACCCTTCTTCTTTTGAGCCATGTGGTACATTGGGACGAACCATGGTTGGCGCCAAAACTGTTGGTGGAGCATACCCTTCGGAGCGAAGTAGTATCACAACAACCCGCGGCAAAGATCATTCAAAAGTAATTACAAAGTGGCACTAAGATTCTCAATAGATTCATTCATTATCCTTCACACCAGACATCCCATCAAAATGATTACAGGGGTATTTATAGGGCTACTGGGCTCCCCAAATTCGAAGATTATAATTTTTACCCCTCAACCGCTATATTCTAGGAATATACTGGAGGTACACGGTAATTTTCTATCTGAGTTGCCTTTTAGCAACTTTACAGCTCAGCTCATTCTCCCTCGAGCCTTGTCCTTCGGCCCAGTTCCGGGGGGGGGGGGGGTAGCTCGAGTGCGCACCGCCTCTGAGCCGCCTCCTCTGTTCCGCATCTCACGCCCTCACTGCAGCCGGCTCCTGGACTTTCAGGATGCCTTCGGATTGCCTCTTCGGCTTCGCGCCTTCGCTCTAGGGGCTTAGTCCTTTAGTCTTTTCCCCCCAAAAACGGTAGATCACCCTTGGGTCCGCCCCGAGCCCCTCTAGCCTTGCATCGCCTTCTTGCTAAAAGAGAGAGAGTCAACTGGACCTGGGTTAAAAAATAACCCTTCTGCCAACGACCGAAAGTGGCATCCGAAACACTAAACACACACACACATATATATTTATATATATATAGGAAAAATCCATTCTACACACGTTTATAGGTAGTCCTACATGTGTATCTCATGATGTAAAGCGTATCTAACCTAATGAAAGGTATATACTTTAAGTATGTGACCATACATGGAGTATATGGACATACTTATTTTTATATACTAGTACTAATGTATAATCATGATATATCTAAAAAATAAGGATGCTTTTGAAATTTTTCATACATATCCCTTTGAAGTATCTTAGAATTAGTATATGAACATACTCAAAGTGATAAATGAGTATGTGGACCATGGTAGTATACTGATAGTGAGAGTAGATACAAGCGAGTCATATACATATATATATATATAGTTTTATTATAATGCACCTGGATGCATTTTGTATAGAGAATGCACCCACCGTTTCAGTTGCAACTGTGACACTTCTAGTTGCAATTGGATTGTGTCCAGTTGCAACTGGGGCGGTTCAAGTTACAACCGGTTCACGTCCAGTTGCAACCGGGTCGGTCTGAGTTGTTATATATATATATATATATGACGAGTTTTATCAACACTACTCGCTTGTAGCCACTCTCATCATCAGTATAGCACCGTGCGTATATCCACATACTCATTTATCACTTTGAGTATGTTCATACACTAATTCTAAGATACTTCAAAAGGATATATATGAAAAATTTCAAAAGCATCCCTATTTTTAAAATATATTATAATTATACTTTAGTATTAGTATATAAAAATAAGTATGTCCATATACTTTATGTATAGTCACATACCCAACATATATACTATTATAGATGTTCTAATATGATCACATACTCCACGTGCATACTCTTCGTTCGGTTAGATATGCCTACGTCACCAGATACACATGTGTGCGTGACCCCCGCAGCTTTGCTCTCTGGTGAACGCACGTACGCCGTAAGCTGCAGCCCGTACCGGACGCATGCACACAACTGAAGCAAAGCACTAGCCATGCTGCACGCAAACGAGATTTCGCTGCATCTGCATGTAGCCACTGTTAGAATTCTAGGCAATTTTTGGTATATTTTAATTCCAAATATTACTAGCAATTTCATGATATAAATGAGTGGTAATGTGTGAATAAGACATGTGCATGTGTTCATGTTATTCTTACTAATAAGCATGAACAAAGAATTAAACCAGAATAGGTTTAGTAAGTACCCCAAGGCGGGACCAGTGCCGGGGGCACCGGTTGCGCCGTTACCAGCTGGAATAGACATGCTATTCGACTGGCCTTGCTCGAAGTAGCCGAACTATGTCGATGCAAGAAGAGGTTCGCAGTGCAGTCCCACGAACGGTCACGCCGGGAAGTAGACGAAGTAGTCGTTCCCACGAACGGTCACGCCGGGAAGTAGACGAAGTAGTCGTTCGCACAAGCGGTCACGCCGGGAAGTAGACGAAGTAGTCGTTCGCACGAGCGATCACGCCGGGAAGTAGACGAAGGAGTCGTTCAGGGAGCGAGCAGTCGCGTCAAGACGCTCCCCAAAAACCTGATTGCCCGCGTCCCGTGCAGGACCTTCAGCGAGCGGAGGTTCCGGAGGCCCTGCTCTCGCTAGAGCTGTGCGCGCAGTACTAGCAATGGGAATGGCAGAAAGCAGCTGAGGGAGAAGGGAGAGGTCTCCTAAGAAGGAGTACCTGGATCAAGTGCTGAGGTGAGTGAGGATGGGAGGAGGGGGTGCTGGTTTATATAGGCATGAGGTGCCTCAGGTTCAACGAACCTGGACGTCATGAATGACTTTGATGAGCGGCAGTTAATGTGCCTCAGGTTCAACGAACCTGGACGTCGTAAAGAGTCTTGATTGTCCGGTCATTAGTATCAACATTAACTCTCTGTTTTAATGCTCTTTACTGCTCTTTACAGCAAAACATCCTTATCATCTCAGCACATCACGTCGCACTGCACCTGCACGTCACGTCCGTCCGTCCGGCCGCGCACGCGCACGCGCACCGCATCGCATCGCGCCGCGCCGCGCCTCGCCTCGGCCTCGGCCTGGCGAGGCGAGGCGAGCGAGCGCGCGCGCGTGTGGTTCACCGTCCTCCTCTTACCGGCTTCACAAGTGCTGTACACGAAGTCCACCCTTTAAGTCGGTTCAGATCCTCCTCAATTCCCGGTACGGAATTAAGCTATTGATTCCCTAGCATTTAATAGTGGGGTTTAAATTCTTTTAATGCATTGATTAGAATGAATGAGCCAAGCCCATAACTCCAACAATCCCCACCAAGAAATTAAAGCCACACTAGAAATGCCCTCATTCCCTCATTGATATACAGTATTCGATAGAGACTGTTAAGTTGAACTTCCATCTAGGACAAAAGCTACACTTATTCACAACTGTGCAATGGACTATGCCTTGAATTGCTAGTTTTGTGCAAACAAGTTTGACCAGAGCCCTACACTGGTACTAGGTTGCAAAAGCATCCCCACGGTTTGGAGCTTATAAGTCATACTCCAGGCCCTTCTTGAGTTTCTAGAGAATACCCAGTTCTCAAAGACCATGACTAGTAGTTAGACTCATATAGGTGTGTTCCTTTCAGATGTTCTGTAGGACAACATTTTTGTTTCAAGAAAACAACTTATTTGTTTTAAAGAAACCACCTGGAACACATTAAGGTATAGACCAACCTGCCATACAGATTAGAAGAGAAATGCACCTTATACACGGAATGAGCCCTTTTCACAAAGGTTCTCTTCTCACAGTCAGACTTTAGTTTGTTTCACCATCCTAATTCATGGGATCTCCGATCACATAGGACAGCTTTCCACTATAGAATGACTCACGTGGGTCTGAAGCCCAATTCCATAGATGCATTGTCTATCACATTTCGTGAAAGACCCTTTGTAAACTGATCTGCCAGATTTTTAGCCGTCTGAACATAGTCCAGGGCTATAACTCCGGAGTTTCTCAATTTTCTGACAGATTTCAACCGCCTTTTCACATGTCTAGATGACTTCATGTTATCCTTTGAACTGTTCATCTTGACAATTACTGTTTGATTGTCACAGTTCATTAGAATTGCCGGTAACGATTTTTCAACTATCGGCAAGTCCATAAGGAGCTCACGAAGCCACTTAGCCTCAACAGTGGCGGTATCTAATGCTGTGAGTTCTGCTTCCATAGTTGACCTCATTAAAATGGTCTGCTTGCAAGACTTCCAGGAAACAGCTCCACCACCAAGTGTAAACACATATCCACTTGTGGCCTTTATCTCATCCGCATCAGAAATCCAGTTTGAATCACTATACCCTTCTAGTACCCTTGGGTACCCAGTGTAGTGAATTCCATAGTTCATTATCCCGTTTAGATAGCGCATTACTCTTTCAAGACCCTTCCAATGATCATCTCCCGGGTTTAAAACAAACCGGCTCAGTTTGCTTACAGCAAACGAGATATTAGGTCTTGTAGCGCTCGCTAAATACATTAATGAACCAATGATCTGAGAATATCTCAGCTGATCTCGCATTATCCTTTTGTTCTTTCTAAGAATTAAACTGGCATCATATGGTGTTGAGACAGGTTTATAGTCGCTATAACCAAAGCGACTTAACACCTTCTCCACGTAGTGAGACTGTGTAAGAATCACCCCACCATTGCTCTCTTTTACCAGTTTTATATTAAGGATAACATCAGCTTCTCCCAGCTCCTTCATCTCAAAACTTTGAGATAAAAACTCTTTGACTTCCTCAATCACATTAAGGCTAGTGTCAAAGATCATTATGTCATCCACATACAAGCACAAAATCACTCCTTCAGCCCCACCATAGCGATAGTACACACATTTGTCAGCTTCGTTCACAACAAAGTCAGCAGAGGTCAAAGTTCTGTCAAACTTTTCATGCCACTGCTTAGGCGCTTGCTTGAGACCATATAAAGATTTCAACAACTTACAAACCATTCCTTCTTGACCCTTTGATACAAACCCATCCGGCTGATCCATATAGATCTCCTCTTCTAACTCTCCATTGAGGAAAGCCGTCTTAACATCCATCTGATGAACGAGAAGACCATAAGAGGCTGCCAGGGAAAGTAACACTCGAATTGTGGTCAATCGGGCATCTGGTGAATAAGTGTCAAAGAAATCTTCTCCTTCTTTTTGGGTATAATCCTTAGCCACAAGCCTAGCTTTGTACTTTTCAATAGTACCATCTGGCCTAAGCTTTTTCTTGAACACCCACTTGCATCCAACCGGTTTACATCCATAAGGACGTTCAATGACCTCCCAGGTTCCATTAGACATAATAAAATCCATCTCACTCCTCACTGCTTCCTTCCAATAGTCAGCATCAGGAGATGAATATGCCTCTTCAATAGTTCTGGGTGTATCATCTATGAGGTATACAATGAAATCATCACCAAAAGACTTTACAGTTCTTCGTCTCTTGCTCTTTCTCGGAGCATCATTGTTATTCTCCTCAGGATTTTCCACAAGTGTATGTTCATTGTGTTCTATCGGCTCAGCAGAGCCATCATCCTCGATGAACTCTTGCCTAGATGAACTTGTTTCATCTCTCATGGAAAAAATATTTTCAAAAATGTAGCATCTCTGGACTCCATTATAGTACCAACATGCATGTCTGGTACTCCAGATTTCACTATTAAAAATATATACCCAACGCTGTGAATAGCATAACTAGAAAGATACAATCCACAGTTTTAGGTCCAAACTTATGTTTCTTGGTTATTGGCACACTCATTTTTGCCAAACAACCCCATGTACGTAAGTATGACAGTGTTAGCCTTTTCTTCTCCCATTCCTCGAATGGAGTTATCTCTTTATTCTTTGTAGGAACACGGTTTAGGACATGACATGCAGTCAATATAGCCTCACCCCACCATTCCTTGGAAAGTCCCGTTGTATCTAATATGGCGTTAACCAAGTCCGTTAGAGTGCGGTTCTTTCTTTCAGCAATCCTATTTGACTGAGGTGAATAGGGAGGCATCCTCTCATTAATAATACATGTTCCTCGCAGAATAAAGTAAATAAATTTGAGAAATACTCGCCACCACGATCTGACCTAACTCTTTTGATCTTTCTCTCAAGTTGATTTTCTACTTCAGCATTATAGATTTTAAAGTAGTGTAAAGCTTCATCTTTTGACTTCAACAAATAGATGTAACAAAATCTAGTACTATCATCAATCAAAGTCATGAAATATTTTTTACCACTTTTTGTCAACACTCCATTCATTTTGCACAAATCGGAATGAATTAATTCTAAGGGTGCCAAGCTCCTTGCCTCCGCGGTCTTATGAGGCTTACGAGTTTGTTTTGATTCAACACATACATGACACTTAGAATTTTTGACAAAAATAAACTTTGGAATTAAGCTCAAATTAGCTAAGCGCATCATACAACCAAAATTAACGTGACAAAGCCTCGAATGCCAAATATTTGTTTCATCAACGTTAATAACATTCTATGTAACTTTATTACAAAGATCTGACAAAGAAAGACGGAACAGGCCTCCGCTTTCATAACCCTTTCCAACAAAAGTACCAAACTTAGATAAGATACATTTATTAGACTCAAAGACTAATTTAAAACCATCTCTACACAGTAGAGAGCCGCTGACTAGATTCTTCTTGATGGTGGGGACATGCTGCACGTTCTTCAGCTGCACGGTCTTCCCCGAAGTAAACTTCAGATTTACCGTACCAACACCAAGAACACACGCATGCGATCCGTTCCCCATTAGCAAGGAGGAAGTCCCGCCGATCTGGTAAGAAGAGAACAGAGAAGCATCAGCACAAACATGATTATTAGCACCAGTGTCAACCCACCATTCGGGTGAACCAATGACTGAAAGAACAGTAGGTAATAAATTATCATACCCCGATATTCCTCCAGGCTCGCTAATAACCATGTTGGCAGAGTCGTTGCCTTTGCGGTTCGGACGCTTTGCAGCAAAGTGTTTCGTACTAGCGCACACATAGCAAGCTCCCTTCTTCTTCTTCTTCTTAAAAGTGGTTGTCTGCTTAGTATTTGGTTGGTTCTGCGGTGGGTTTTTCTTGTTCTTGTGGGAGTTGTTCTTCTGAACAAGATTGGCGCTAGAAGCACCAACAACTCCTTTCCCACGTATGTCCTTTGCTCTAACCTTCTCCTCAACATCAAGAGTCCCTATGAGTCCATCTATGGTGAACTCCTGTCTGTTGTGTTTTAGAAAAGTAGCAAAGTCCCTCCAAGAAGGTGGCAGCTTAGAGATTATACCTCCGGCTACAAACTTATTGGGTAACACACATGGGGACTCTTTACAGCAATTTTTAAGATTTTTTGCCAGAGTATGTATTTCATGAGCCTGTTCCACCACAGAACGGTCTTCGACCATTCTATATATATTCAAGGAACTGCTCCATGATATACAACTCACTCCCGGCGTCAGATACTCCATATCGAGCCTCAAGAGCATCCCACAATGCTTTGCCAGTTGGCAGCCGGATATAAGAATCCACCAGGTTTTCACCGAGAACACTAATGATCAAGCCTCGAAAAAGGATATCAGCCTCATCGAACGCACTCCCTTCCTCTGGAGAGAACTGTTCAGTCTTACCCTCTTTTACATGGATCACTCTCGATAGTCTTAACCATAGTATAAGCCGCTCTTGCCAACGTTTGTAATTTGAACCATCAAAAGGTGGTGGTTTGATTGATGCAGCAAAACTAGATACCGAAAGCCTATTAACAAGATCAGGTTTTTGGATTGTTAGAATTCTAGGCAATTTTCGGTATATTTTAATTCCAAATATTACTAGCAATTTCATGATATAAATGAGTGATAATGTGTGAATAAGATATGTGCATGTGTTCATGTTATTCTTACTAATAAGTATGAACAAATAATTAAACTAGAATAGGTTTAGGCGGGACCAGTGCCGTTACCAGCTGGAATAGACATGCTATTCGACTGGCCTTGCTCGAAGTAGCCGAACTATGTCCACGTCCGTCCGTCCGTCCGGCCGCGCCTCGGCCCAGCGAGGCGAGCGAGCGCGCGCGTGGTTCACCGTCCTCCTCTTACCGGCTTCACAAGTGGTGTACACGAAATCCACCCTTTAAGTCGGTTGAGATCCTCCTCAATTCCCGGTACAGAATTAAGCTATTGATTCTTTAGCATTTAATAGTGGGGCTCCATCTTGGCTAGCTGTGGCAGAGGCACCTTTGAGACTTTGACCGTCGCGATCGACGATCCGACGCCTATATGGAGCTCCATCTTCCACGCAAAGCAGGCAGTGAATCCAGCACTTGCTCGCCCGGCCGCCCGGTTTACTACCAGCTCCATCTTCCACATCATATCATCTCGATGATCGCCGCTTTGTTCTGTTCTCCTTCCTTTGTTTCTCTGGACACCGCGTCAGGTCGTCAATGTACACGTTTTGATTTGATGGAGATCGATCGAGTTGGACATTATTATATTGCATGGCTCTCTAACTATTAGTTACCGTGTCAATATAGTATAACCCACAGCTCATCAACGCATAGTCTAACAGCATAGAAATCAGAGTACGTTGTGAAGCAAGTATAGCTAGCTATCTCTTCCTAAATACAGCCATGTATAGTACTGTAGGGATACTGCAACGATCGGCGGTTACGATTAGCATTCAAAACTGCCTTCCCAGTCCAACGCATATAAAGTAGGAAGCAGGGCGACACTTCGTGGAAGCAACCGCACTGACCATTCCGGCAAAAACACCAGCTCTGGACCTTTGCCCTAGCGGCCTTCCAAATCTGTGAAACATCACTCTCTCACGCTGTCACGCATCACGCATCATCATTGCTTCTCCGATCCCAAACCAATCACCACCACTTTCACGTACTCCAACCTACACGCCGTACAAATCAGTAAAGTCAGCGCATGCAATGCTGCTCCCTGCTATGACTAATAATTTGGGATAGAAGAAGTACAGCATATCAGATAAAAAGAAACCTACAAAAATCCACCATATACATCACACCAAAAAATCGCTACTATGCTGAATTGTCGAGCCAGGAACGACCCAGAGAGCCGATAAAAGAATAAATCGAATTGCGAAGGCAAGTACACTAAGCTAATTAAATCGAATTGCGAAGGCAAGTACACTAAGCTAATTAAACCGTTTCCGATTAAACACTGGGCTTTAGACCTCTAGCTAGCTACCCTAGGATAACCGTCCATATGGGTGCAGCATCCACTATCAGTGCTTCGATCTGCACATGGAGGGGAAGATGAATGTTGACTGCATATCCGTATCTGTATTCTGTACCGTGCATGCACAGGTGCTGATTTTGACAGATTTGTGTCATCAATGACTCTTTTTATTTGCCATATTGCAAACACTTTGGAATTTAGATGCTGAAGTGCCAGCTTTTACTGTTTTACTAAATGGAAGGTTCCATCAGAAAACATGGCACTTTAGAGGTAGGAATTTGCCACTGCACAGTGGATTGCTGGGGTACGTACGTGCATGGTACCACGCACTGTGCAAAGCACACATGATTTTGTCCAAAGTATGGCAGCTGCAGGTTCTTGGAAATTGCATTGCTCGTGTGCGCGTATGCAGCAGCAGTTAGGAAGTGATTGGTGCAGGTCAGTGCAATTTGGTAGTGAACTGTCAGAATTACTAGTGCTACCTAGAAAGGTGGTTTCCTTTTGACACAAAACACAGTAGCTCATTGTTCTTAATTTAGAGGATTATAAACAGGCCTACAAATAGGTTTTCTTTTTTGCATAAGCAATAGCTCGTTCTTCTGAATCTTCTGCATGTCAGCATGTAAAGCGTAATAATTATTAATGCTTCCTGTACAATCTGAAGAACGTGAATCCTTGTCAGTAGTAGTTCTCGCTTGGCCAAGGCTATCCCCAACGTAGTTACTACATAGTACATAAAAAGAGGCGCCATTTATAAGTTCAATTAATCAAGCAGGATTGGAAAAATATTTTAATTTGCTTTGTGTTCAGATACAGCCTACGTAAAGTTCAGCGTGCTGAATAGTCTTCAGTCTAAAAAAATCTTCGTTCAAAAAGAGAAAAAGATTCTTTAGTGTCATGTAGGTTGATTATTTTGCCTCACAACAGACGACATGATCATGAGACAGCGAATCAGGTGGTGGTCTTATTCTAATCTAAGTGCGCAGGTGGAATATTATTGGCTGATTGCGACATGGATTCGGTGCGCAAGTGGCCGGCCGGCATGCTTTGGACCAAATGTTTTGTGGTCAGTTGGATTTGGTCGCGTCACATCAAGAACTCAAAGCACGATGGTGACATTTGTATTCCATGATGGCATCATCCGAAGAAACGAATCATATATGCACTTTCCTTGCTCAAAAGCTTGGTATCTATCGATGATTTATTACTTCGTTCCATCTGACGATGACGTGGCAAAGGTGCCTATGTACAACCATTGAGATTAGTTAATTGGTGCATATAATGTTCGGATCCACCCAGATGGTGAATCCAACTTTTACAATCTAACCTATGATCCAAACATTATAAATTATGTGATTCAGCTTTTTCAAGCTACCAAGGCCAATTCCAACAATCTTCCGCACCTGATGTTTACCAGCTTGTGACAGAACCGCCCTAATCTAGGTAGGCCCAAACAAATTCCAAACTTTTACAATCCAGATTTTTTAGGTCTAGCTTTTAATGCCGACAATCCCAAGCTAGTTTGTGGTGGATCCAAACAAACCTTTAATAATTATAATAATTAGATAATAAGTGAACTATGTGTTTTGCAGATAATTGAATTGAAGTGCAGTTTTGTATAGCTCAATTTGTTAGGGTTACGGTGTTGAGGTTCCTGTGGTAACTTTATCAACTACAAGATCCAATGACCTAGTCACTCAGTAGCATTTACATAGATAAAATTTGTGTTTGTAGCTTTATGTATTTACAGGGTGAGTGTGCATATTTATATGAGTGACTTCTGCATATATTACTTTTTTAGAAAAAAAAAGTTGATTAGGTAATGCACGTCGGAAAATACGCAAACTGTAGTGGTAAGTTTATTACCGCAATTCTAGTCGTTACTACTGACTCTGAGTAAACTTAACGTTGGGCTTGAGGCCAGGCTTGTGCGGTTGGGCCGGGCTCCAGGTTTGAGTAGAGATGCCCGTGTTAGGCTTCAGGCTGGGCTCAGGGCCTGTTTTTTTGCGAGCCCGGCGGGCCTTTCTTCTTCTTTTTTGCTGCCGTTTCTGAACGGGCGACACGTACCGGTAGCCTAGTAGCAGCAGCACGAATGAGAGCTTGACCAACAGCAACAGCAAGTTCGCGGGGTGCCGGGCGGGGGGCGGGGGGTAGTATTAAATAAAATTTAACTATAAAATTAATTGTAAAATTTTTAGCCTAATTTATGAGAAGAATCTAATAAGCTATATTAATCTATGATAAGTGCATAGTTATTGTAGCATCATTGTTGCAAATTATGAATTAATTAGGCTCATTAAATTCATCTAGTAAATTAGCACCTATCCGTAAAAAAATTTTGTAAATAGATTTTATTAATACTTCTAAATGATAAGAATTTTGTAAACATATTTTATTAATACTTCTAAATAACAAGATTCTTATTTAATGTGACAAGTTTAACTCTCCACAACCAAACGCACCTAAACTTGCACAATTGCACGGAGTACGGCACACGGGATCCGGTAATATGGTACAGTATATAACGATGTACTCCGTAGAACACAAGATCAGTTTAAACAAGTGCTGAAGAAGGACGGCGTGCACGGCGATGTAACAGTGGATTGGACGTGCACACGGCACACCTGTACTCTGCACAAGTACCAGTTGACGGCGTTCTAGTTTTGTAGGGTTCATGATGAGAGCCTAGGAAAATGAATAGAATTGGCAGCAAGTGTCCTTGCGTGTGTAAGCCAACTATGGAGTGTTTACTCGGGAAAAGAGAGTACCGAGATACTCCTCCGTCTTAAAAAGATTGTTTTTAAAAAAATCAGACACATTATTATTGTGAGAGATAACTTCATTACCTCTAATTATAGTAGTTTTGATTAAAAACTATGTTATTTATTTGGTTCTCTAGATTCTTAATAAATACATATGCATTGAAATTTGAAAAAAAATATGTACTAGTGGTGAGTTTGGCACGGCCCAACTCCAAACTTCAGCTTGGAGCTGTGTGGTGCCAGCCGAACATTCCAGCTCTAAAAATTGGTGGAGCAGCCCAACTCCATGGAGTTGGTGGAGCTCTAGTTCATTTTCTTGGAGTACCTCTTCTACTGCTCCAAAACTCTCCGAAACGAACCTGGATGTGGAGTTCGTAGATAATTACCCACCACTGCCATCGATTAGGAACAACAAAATGGTTGTTTCTTTCTTTTCCCCTTCCCACCTCCATCTCCCACTCTCATCCACACGCCCCGACCCGACGCCGCCACCCGTCCAGCCACCGTGCCAAGACCCGACTGTGTCGCCGGTCCTATTACTCACCCTCCCCTCTCTCCCCACCAGCCTCGCCCTCCCAAAAGGCCGCGCCACCACCCTCTCCTTCCTCCCCACCGACATGCCATCCTCGAAGGCCGCACCCATCCACCCCCCCTGCAGGCTGCACCCCGCCACCCTCGCCCTGGTGCCCGTGGATCGACTTCCTCGCCGGCGCCCGCCCGCTGCAGGCCGTGGACGCTGCCCATGGGCCACTCTCCCGGCCGGCGCCACCCCACCCTCCCCTCCCCGATCACCGCCCTCCCTGAAGGCCGGCGGGAGCCGCCCCCGGCAAGCCGTGGCCGTCGCCCGCTCTGCCAGCCGACGCCACCCCGCCTTGCTCTAACGTCACGCGATACCCGCCCCTGCCAGCACAATTCCCGCCCTTCCTGCCTGCGCCGCATCGCCGGCTTGGTCCGGCCGCTGCGGCCCCTCATTATCCAGCAACAACGAGGAGAAGATAAGGTAGAAAAAGAAAAATAAGGAAAAAAAGTATGACATGTGGATCCCGCGAACCAAAGGCAACGATGGCAATACACACTGAAAACCCATATTTTTGGAGTTGAGAACACCCTCCTACCCAAACACCACATCCATACAAGTACAACTCCATCTAGAGCCAGCTCCATCTTGAGTTCGGCTTTAATTAGGAGCTAGCTCAGATGGAGCTAGCCAAATAGGATGCACTTTCGGCTTCTCCATATCATTTTTTTTCTTCATATTTGATACTACTTTAATTAGACTGATCTCTTTACAAGCTAAAACAACACTCTTTATGAAATAAAATTTGAATGCTAAACGAATACTCTCTCCGTTCCAGAAAGACCGTTGTTTTAGCCTTTAAAATTTGTCCCACAAAGAGTGTTTGTTTAGCTTGTAGTAAGATCCATCTAACTAAAGAAATGCTAAGTACAAAAAATTGTACAGAAAAGCACATAGATCCAATCAAATGCTTAGTATATTCTACTTTTCTAGTTACAATACATATGTATTTATTGAGGATCTAGAAAATCAAATAAACAACACGATTTTCAATCACAATGACTATATTAATTAGGGGCAACAATATCATTTCTTAGGACGAGTAATGTGTGCCTGAATTTTTCTAAAAGATGGAGAAAGTACTTATTTTGGAATGGAGAGAGTAGTTATTATTACAAGTATCAAGGTGTTTCGTTCCAATTAAATGAGCTATTACATCAGCGCATATATTGATGTAACAAATAATTTATAAGAAGAGATGAAATGATAAATTTTGTTCTCACCATCTCCAACACGTTAAAAATCGTGTCTCTCTAATTAAGAGTGTTAACTCCCATGGGTCACTTAGATATAATATTTTAATAATATGCTATTCTATAAAATCCTGAAATAAAACTCTGTATTGAGAGACCTAGTTTAATTTATCAATTCAAACATCTCAAAATGACATAGCACTCTTGAAAACCATGCATGCGAACAGTCTTAGGGGTTCAGATTATAGATTATAGATTCAGTGTTGTGCAGATATGGTACTAGCTAATTGATTTCTTCACAACGTACTGCCACCTGCGCATATAGAAAAGAAAATCAGTATCACTTGTAATGCGTATGATCGATTAGCATCAGAGCATGCGATGACTGAGCGAATAATTAAATTACCATTCCAATCTTATCAAGCACTTAGTGTCTTAATCACGCCTATCAACATCGGCTGACGGCCGGGGCTATAGTGGCATGCATATACGCGTCAACCATGCCCACCTCGATCTCCCGGTGATCGCTGCTGATAGGAAACCTAGTGAACTCGAATGCATGACGCATGGTATCATGTCGACGCCGCGCCGGTGGCTTTGCCGGAGAGAGAATGCATGCATATGTTCTCCGTTCTCCGTCCACATTATTGGGATCGGATCACATCGAAAGACACAAAAAAGGGTTTTGGAAAAAGGATCCAAGTTACGTTCACACACCGGTCGTCGTGACTGACGCAACGAAATGGACGCGTGTGTGCATGCATATTGCCTCTGTTATTTTTGTCGCAAGGATCATGCTAAATCAAGTCTCATTTAATTCTACGCTCGCTGTTCAGGTTTGAGGAGCGTGGTTGCGTGTGTTTTATTTTGTCATCTAAATCGTACGCCACCTAATAACTTAATTAAAAAGCTAGCTAGCTAGCCAGCAACAACATAGCAATAAGAGAAAACAAATAGTAGCAATTAAAATGGGTTGCTTTATTCCTCGACCTAGTACAGAATTGTCTAGTAGTTCCGGTTCCCAAATCTCTTTAGTCCCGGTTGTAAGCGGGACTACGAATCCGGGACTAAAGACCTGGATTATTAGTCCCGGTTCCTACACATCGCATGTGACTTTGAATGGGATGTATTTATTTTAAACTAACCCGTGAAGGACCCTTTAATCTGGGTTGGAGACGCCAACCGGGACTAAAGACCGTTTTAATCCGGGTTGGAGCCACCAACGGGGACTAAAGGGTCATCCTTTAATCCCGATTGGTGCTACCACTTGGAACTAAATGTTTAGGACTTCTAGTCATGATTGGAGCCACCAACCGCGACTAAAATGGTGATCTTTAGTCCCGGTTGGTAGCTCTAACCGGAACTAAAGCTCTCCGCCGCCCGCTAGCCGTTGAACCTGGAACTAAAGCCTTCATTAGTCTTGGGTCCAAAAGTGGCCGGGACAATTGAAAAGGATGAAAGATCGTTTTTATGGTAGCTAGTAGTGACTCGAAGTACTATGGATGATTAGCATTTTAAAAATAATAGAATGGAATTCTCCATTGTGAGTGGCCAGATCTACATTTGTATTAATGAAGAATAGTGTGAAATCAATGGCAAAAAATAAGGATGTAATCGCTTTTTACGTTTCTTCCTCGGTCTATTTTGGTCGGCTAAGCATGTTTTGTACTCCAGCATCCATCCCTAAATATAAGCATCATTACTTGGTTTAATAAGAGGAGCATTTATGGAATAATGGAACAAGCCTGGCCAGCCCCCAAATAGCGCGGTTTTCAATCAAGCACATTAAATGAATGTTATGTACGGATATTTTGGTAACATGGCATTGAGTTAAAACAAGAGATATAAGAAAGTTATGGGCCTGTTTAGATCGACGCAAAAACGCAAAAAGATTTCGCGTTTAGGGCCTTTTCGCGTTTAGCTAAACAGGTCGGGACGTGTATTTTTGCGTTTGGGCATCGGGCCGCGTGCCCCGCCGCCTGCTGCTCTCCCGCCCCGTCCCCCGCCGCCTGCTGCTCCCCCGCCCCGTCCCCCGCCGCCTGCTGCTCCCCCGCCGCCCCTCCCCCGCGCGCTGCTCCCCCGCCGCCCCTCCCCCGCCCGCTGCTGTCCCGCCTGCTCCCCCGCCGCCCCTTCCCCGCCGCCCATCCCCCGCCTGCTGCTCCCCCGCCCGCTGCTGCCCCGCCTGCTCCCCCGCCGCCCCTCCCCCGCGCGCTGCTCCCCCGCCGCCTGCTGCTGCCCCGCCTGCTCCCCCGCCGCCCCTCCCCCGCCGCCTGCTGCTGCCCCGCCTGCTCCCCCGCCCGCTGCTGCCCCGCCTGCTCCCCCGCCGCCCCTTCCCCGCCGCCCATCCCCCGCCTGCTGCTCCCCCGCCCGCTGCTGCCCCGCCTGCTCCCCCGCCGCCCCTCCCCCGCGTGCTGCTCCCCCGCCGCCCCTTCCCCGCCGCCCATCCCCCGCCTGCTGCTCCCCCGCCGCCCCTCCCCCCGCCGCCCTCCCCCGCGTGCTGCTCCCCCGCCGCCCCTTCCCTGCCGCCCATCCCCCGCCTGCTGCTCCCCCGCCGCCCATCCCCCCGCCGCCTGCTGGTCCCCCGCCGCCCCTCCCCCGCCTGCTGCTCCGCCGCCTGCTGCTCCCCCGCCGCCGCCGCCGTGCCGTCCGCCCCCTCCCCTGCCGCGGCAGCCGAGCTCCAGCATCGCCGCGTTTTGCCTTTTTGCCTTTACACCGGAACTAAACACATGTAAATGCA
The DNA here is from genome assembly GCF_002211085.1 of Panicum hallii. Classification (NCBI taxonomy): domain Eukaryota; kingdom Viridiplantae; phylum Streptophyta; class Magnoliopsida; order Poales; family Poaceae; genus Panicum; species Panicum hallii. The sequence continues at coordinate 15,732,362 of NC_038050.1, read as the reverse complement.
AAAAGGTGTAAAGTTTTACACATGCAATTTTGCATTTTGCCTTTTTGCCTTTACACCGGAACTAAACAGGCCCTATATCATTTAAAGATACATCTTGAGCTCAATTTCCAAGACTAGAAAAATATGGTAATTATTTGGGTTCAATCTTATGGAAAGATTTTATAAATGTATGGATACATAGCACATACCTATATCTAGTTTGGTTTCGGAGGCACGCTCTCCCGACAACTTTGGATGCAAGTTGTCGGGAAGGAACGAGTACAACAGAGGAGGAGATATTGCTGTCTGTATTTGGGTTAAATATTCGGTTTCACTTATATATGTGTGACAAAAGAAAGAGTCATTAGTATTAAAAGCAACTAAACGTAGAAGTATAATAATTCGGGCGGGTATCGATCCTTGATTTTATAAATTACTAATTCAATTCTTGATTTTAGCCCATTGATTTTGAAAATCTTTAGTGCATATGACATACATCTATAAAATAAGAAAAGTAATTCAGGCAGATGTCAAATTCTTGATTGCATAAATCACTAATCCAATCCTTAATTTTAGCCCACTGATTTTGAAAACACTTGGTTCATATGACATATGTCTATAAAACAAGGAAGGTAATCCGATTAAGTATCAATCAACGCTAATTAGCAAATGTAATTGATAATTAGCGATGGAAAGTGTACCATTATAAATAGAAAATGTATCGTGATTGATAAAAAATAAAACAAATGAAAATCACACCATATATGCAAAGATTTTGGGGTTAAAGTAAAGTATAATGTATATGGAATGTGCCTTGATTCGTGGATGCATTATATATGCAATCAAATTAATTATTTTCTAAATACAAAATATAATTACTAAAATTAGAGGTAATCAGGACCGCGCACGCATCGGAGCGCGCGTGGAGGGTTGTGGGCCCTGTGGTGGGAGTTTAGGTGTAAAAGGTTTAGTTATTTTGGTAGAATTATTTTCTAAAGAGTGTTTTTAGGTCCTCCTTTACACTTTAGCACCGTCGTAGTCCTTAACAGGTCGATCCCTGTAAGAAGAACGGTGATTTATTCTGGGTGATAATAGTTTTCAATTATTTCATTCTCTACCTCTATTGGATTAGTATATGATTGTAAGCTTTTATACCATAGGATGCGTCCGAAATAAATACCCAAGTGTGTTATTTAAAGCACCTCATCATATTAGATAAAATTATCAAAATATTAAATCTTACATTAAAGTGGATACTTTTATTAATTTTTTATACATTAAGCAAATATTTTTAATAGTTAAATTTATTACACATTATAAAGTTATCCTAAAACTTACTCTTATATTAAAAAAATAATATATAATAGACAATTTCTCCCGGATGTCACCCTCCCTCCCAACCAAAGCTTACAGTGGGAGCTCAAGTCCGCCCTCCTAGCCCCTCTTATATGAGCATGGTTTTCTCCGGTCCAATAGGCCACAACAGCCTTTGCTCTCGTCTGCCTCCATCCTCCTGCTCTGCTACTCTCCCACCCCCTCCGAGGTGCTCCGCCTGCTCGGCAGCTCTTTGCCTCTTTGCTCCTCTCGTTTCCTCACCACCGCCCTCGTCGAGCCGCCGGTAATCGACGCACTGCTGCAAGGAGGATCGATCGATCGATCTATTCATCTGCTTTCTTGTGCTCCCTTCTTCCTCTCCGCGCTGCTACTTCAGGCAAATTTTGATTTATCCCCTGTTTCTTCACAGAGCATTCCCCTGAGCGCTGATGGAGCAGCCGGAGATTAAGTTTTGTTCGCCGGAGATGGAGCAGACGGGGCTGTTTTGGGCGCCGGTGCAGCAAGAGGAGCAGGGACTGGATGGCCACCTCGGCGATCTGCAGTTCAGCCTCGCGAGCGGCACTGCCTGCGAACTCCAGGTAACGAGGATCGCGACCGCGGTTTCAATTTTCCGGTGCTCGGCGTGGCCACCAGCTGAATCTGGATGAAAAAAGTCAGATTTTTTTATGTTGTTGCTGTATGAATGCAACCATACATCTACCCTTCCTCGATTAAAGACGTCCCTTTCTGCATTCATGCTTCTTGGGTCCGTCATGGTCGGAAAGCTCGCGCTCTATTCACTGAAGTGGTGGACGGCGGTCACCACCACCATGGTATCCCGCAGCGCTTGTGCGGGCGGGCGGCGCGCGCGCACCGAATGGCGAAAGACGCGGTGAAGCCGGCACGTGTGCGGCAAGGGTGGGGTTCAGGGACGCGGTGAGGCCGGCGAGGGCGCGGCCGGGGTTCAGGGCGACGTGCGCCGCGGCACGGTCTGGTGGCCGCGCGCGCGGGTGCGAGCGTCTTTTGTGCGGCCAGCGCGCGACGCGGCGCCCCGGTCTACTGTCCAGCGCGGGGACAAACTTGAGGTTGTCCTGCTGGATTTAATTTCTTCTTGGTCTTTTTCTGCGTTTATTTTTCAGCTTGTCTCCCCACCTAATTCTTCTACGGCGGAGATGTGCTTCATTGCGATGGGAAAGACAGAATTTTGTTTCTCGAACTGGACTGAGTGGAAAATTAGTTTTAGCAGATAAACTTTGGGAAAAAGATCGCCAGTTATTTTCCTTGCCGAGTCATAGATGATTGATGCCTGATTTTTCTTTTCAGAATCATAGGAATCTTCCGTATTCCATTTGTTCAAGAAAAAAACATTTTTTGGTACTGGTTTTCACCATTGATTGAACTACTTGGGCAGAAATTTAACAGAGTCTAAACCATAACAACCACGGCAACACGCAGGTCTGACTGCCAAACACCCAACATGTTCAACACTTGGTGCAGTCCGCAGTGTTTGCTCCCAATCTTCAATGTGCATTCCAAGCCCTGAAAACTCCCCTGCTCCAAATCAGTGGTTAGAGACTCAAAAGAAACATTTGCTCACCTTGGTCTCCATTAATCCAGTAATAAGATCCATCTGTTGTAGCAAAATATCCTGGTAGATCCACTGTTTATTTGTGAATGTGCATTCCCCAGCATATAAATGCTGGAGGTTTTACAGTTTCATTGAGTGAAACTTCCTGGATATTGTCATCCTCAACGTTAGTAAAAGAAACAGATTCATGAGTCTCTCATCAATATGGTGGCATATGTTGTCAGGCAAATGAACAAGGTAATCAATATTGATGTTATGTTTTTAACAGATGGAGAATTATCAAGCGCAAGATGATGATGCCCTGTTCGTCCTACAACTTCTGGAAGAGGCAGACCTGGATGAATGGTTATCAGGTACGCTGTTTAGTTATTACTGTCAATTCCCACGGTTTCTACACATGAAACATACAATTATCTTTGGCTTGGAAGAACATTTATAGAGCCTCTATTGCAGGTGGTTTACATCAATCTCCTTTACAGGACACAGTGAGCCATCATAAGGTATAATTATGGAACTTATCAAATAGATGCTGAGATATTTAAGCAGTCACTAGATTTTGGGAAAGGTAAACTTTGAACCTGATAGAAAAGTAGATATGACAAGGTATTGACAATCAGTTTCCTCATGGCAGATGGAAGGTAGAAAAAGTGGTCGAAGAGGAATGCGTAAGAGAAGGATATCTCCATGGGTACGTACAAGTTAATTTGCAAGAGAATCCCTTTCATTATACTAACAAAAGAAGAAAGAAAAAAGGATGAAAAAAATACTTTACTTCTGTGTACAGTTTCTTGAGGAAATTTTATTGTTCTTCATGATCAGAGAGAAAATAGGCTAGTATAGTTAATTTCAGGTACCTAACCAAACATTTATTTTGTTTAAACAGAGTGTTTAACAAATTGATTTTAATGTTTCTGTTGCCCCCTCTTTGAAGTCAGACTCATTTTTAGTCTAGCATCCATCAGGGCTGAAAAATTTCCATGGCTATCTTTGGTTGTTTCACAGGACACATTCATCTTCGGAGGAACAACTTTAGGAAGGAACAGAAAATACATAACTAGAAAAAACAATAGCCGTTGGACAGGTAAAGAAGTGAAATTACTGGTACAGGGTGTATCTAAATTTGGAGTTGGACGATGGAGTGAGATGAAGAAGAAATATTTCAAAACATCAGTTAGGACATCAGTAAACCTTAAGGTGCAGTAGATTAGTGATACATTGCACAATGAAGTAAATTCATTCAGATGATATTGGCTAATATCAAACTCTTGTTTTGTTTCATGTTTCATGGTTCAGGACAAGTGGCGAAATTTGTTGAGAGCTTACCAGGTCAGGGTTTCATCTAATAAACATGTGATATTCTGTCTTAAACTTCTAATGCTAACTACTAAATACATTTCTTTAACTCGATTCAGGAAAATGTACAAAAATATACGCTGCTGGATCTGGAGCCACCATTGGTCGAACAGATCAGGAAGCTGGCAGCCAAACATCCATATCCGAAACAAAGGCACAGTTAAGAATAACAACTCAGTCATTATATAGATTCTAGCATGGAGTTAGCGGCATATAAAAGGGAAGGGAACAGTAGAAAGTAGATTATTAATTAAATGGAGGGAGGGTTTTGTAAGTAAACAGGCTGAATCTTTTACTTTTGCCAAGTCTCTGTAAAATTGTCCAGCAGTCATAGACGAGTTGCTCGTGATTTCACATAGTCCATTACATGGTGCTGGAAAATCCAGTTGAGTTCCCAGCTCAAAATTTGGTTTGGTTAATCCTCTAGGATTGACAGAAAGCAAGAAACTTAGTGCATACAACGAACTGCTTGTTGCTGAAGTAGCACTGTCCATGTCAGTAATGGATAGAAGTTTGCTTACCATATTTTTTCTGAGTTTCCATTTGAATATAAAAGTATAGGAATCAATTGGTGTGTGCAAGGTTCTATTCACGATATTTTGGAAGAATTAAGCAATATGAACATCATATGCTTCATTGTAATTTTCACGGTTGCAGATTGGTACATTTAGAAATCAAAGTACAACAGAATCCATCTTTTCAAAAGCATCTAGAATCGGCCGTCAATTTGACAATTTGGAGAGCAATCCTTCAGCAGGACATGAATATTGAAAGAATGGTATTTTTTCCTTCTTTTTCAGATCTTTATTTTATTTGATAACTCAACCATTTTGTATTTTATATATTAGTCCAACACTGCCCTCAGCTCTCTTCAACAGTAATCCTTCAACAAAAGAAGTTTGAACTCTGAAGTGATCTCCCTGTGCTGTATTATTTTTACGGTCTAGGTCCACGTATGCCATGTGCACCAAAGTTATACTCTGATAAAGTTTGTCCTGCTCTTTGCATATCAGGTCTCTGGCCTCTATGGCTCAAATGCTCATGTTTATGCTACTGTTCCACGCTCATTTTGCGTAGATGTTGTTCAGTACTTTTCTCAAGAGATTGTAATCTCAGGCTTCTTCATGAAGCATCATATATGAAACAGAAATTCAGAATGTTGAACTGTGTGACAGACAAATTATTGTAATCTCAAGTTTCTCCAATTTTCGCCCCCCACAGAAGGGCCTCGCCCGAGTTTCATTACTTAACCAGCAACGAACTCACAGCGTTTCAACCACAGCAATCTCATGTTTCTCCATGAAGCAGCATACGAAACAGAAACTCTGCATGTTTGAACTGTGTGACAGGCAAATGCAGAATTCCCCTGGTCTGTCCTGAACAATGGAACATGAACACATCACACGCGAGTGGTGGTCCATCTGTCATTTGTAGATCCCCCGCACATTTGACAACGGGGGATGCTCAGAACATCTGGGTTCAGGCTTACAGCACTGAGAAATCTGAAACCTGGGAGCTATCCTGACAACAACATGCCTGAAAACTCAGGAACCACCTGGGCCTGAAACAATCCTGGTACCGCTGCACTACCTCACATGGCCACACGAGCTGCCGCTGTCCGCTGCACCGTTGATGGATCAAGTAGCAGCACTGATTTCAGCAGGCTCACAAGCAATCTTGAACATTATACTCTTCGCAGGTACAGCTCTGGGGTCAACACGAGTGCGTCCAATCTCGCAGACACAAAAGGCCAATTCGACAGGCAAGTGATGCAATTCGGTGCTACGGCAACCTGAAAGACCCAAGAGCCTCAGCAGCAGGTAAGGAGTTCTTCAGGGCCCCTTTTGCCTCGCTCACTGCCCACACTGCAATCCGACCTGCTCTGAAATTTACTGCACAGCGAGCGAGGAGAAGTAGGGAACGGCGAGACACCCGGAGCGCGGGCTCGCTCAGCACCAGATGCCGGCGCGGCGGCGAGCCGGCGAGGAGGGTGGGCGCGCTTGGCCTTAGGCCCTCCGCCGCAGCCATCTCCGGACTCCGGGTTGTACACATTGACACTTTGCCCCGGCCGCCTCGTCCCTCCTCGCTAGTTGAATATGCGATCCGGGGTGGCTCGGTTGCCGGCTTGCCGCCGCCACCATCCGCCCACAACCACAAGGACACTCTGCCTCCGTCACTGCCCAGTGCCACCGCCGCCCAGATTTTTGGACTCTTCAACTGTTAAAGAAAAAGGGTATTGTTGGACTCTGGACTGGACCTCTTTCGTTGGATTCTACATACCGATTTGCTACTGGGCCAGGCCGAAAGGATTTACACTCGTGTGTGTGATAAGTCGGCTTCTCTTTGCAACCTCGCTCGTGGGCTGGATATCGGGAGGTGGGGAGCGTGATTGGCTGGGCCTTTATGGGCTGTTGGACTTGAAAGTTTCGCACAGAAGATGTCGGCAGCCCCTCTACTGCCATTTCTATTTTTTTTCGCTGCCTCTATAATCTAATAAAATATGTCGTCATGCGTGTGTATTCAGTATCGTGCTTAGATAGGTTGAAGATGGTCGAAAACAAATGACAGACATGTTATCTCTCCAACAGGCGTTGGACGGCGACTGCCCAGGCATGGTCATGGTCAAGCACCACATGTGCTGCTCAACATGTCGCCCAGCCTGATCCCATCACCAAACTGTTGGCCAGATTCGATCCAAAGGATTACGGGACACGGATCCCGCGGGCGCCCAGGCCCATCCTTCCTCGGACTCGCCTGCTTGTCCTCCTGACAGCATTCCGTGACTCGTGGGCTCGACCCAGCCCGAACCGAAGCTTCGCCTTGGCTTGGGGAGCCCATGCAGTAAAGTCAGTGGACGGACTCGTGGTCCCTAGCTCGGAGCTCGACTGGGGAAAAAAGGACCAGAGAGCCGAGCTGGCGCCTCCACGTCACGACGAGCACGCGACGGGAACTACCTCGCGAGCTCGAACCGACGCGGCAGCCTGGTGCACAAGCACGCGTGGCCGTAGCAGAGGTGTACCAGGCTTCGACTCCCACACCGAACCGAATGCTGCCCGCCCCCGCAACGCGCACGCGCGCCGTAGCCCCCACGGGAGGCGCACGGTCCCTGGTCGCGTGGGTCCAACAGGAATTCGTCGGCCCACATGTCACAAGCGCAGGCAGAGTTTAATCCCGTGCTCCGCCCTCCGTGCTCATGTCTATCTCTCGCACCTCCTCGCGTCCGCTGCTGGCTTAACGGCCTGACCTCTCCTCGCCCCCGCCGCAGCCCGTCCCCGCTACTGATCGCGCCTCCATGCTGCCGCGCTCGCCGCCGTCCGCCGCGGCGGGCGCCATGGTGCCCGGCGTGGGCGGCGTCGAGCCGGCAGTGACGCTGGACCAGGTGCCGCGCTGGAGCGACCCGGACCAGCGCATCTTCCCCGCCGCCTCCACCTCCGGCGAGGCCTCCGCGGAGGGAGGCGGATCCGATCCGCCCGCCGCGTCCGGCTTCCTCTCCTTCTCCGACCCGCTCACCGGCGACGACGCCGGCGGCGGGGGCCGCGGGGGCGCCTCGCGGTTCCCCGTCGACCAGGAGATCAACTCCAGGATCTACCTCTGGCGCGGGCACCCCTGGAACCTCGAGGTCGACGCCGTCGTCAATTCCACCAACGAGGTCGCGATTGATGCCCCTGTCCTCTTACAAGTACTGGGAATTGAGCTGAATTATGGTGCTAAAGCTCCTTTTTTTTGCTCTGGATTTTCGTGCAGAGCTTGGACGAGGCGCACAGTAGTCCTGGGCTGCACGCTGCAGCAGGGACAGGGCTTGCGGAGGAATGCGCCACCTTGGTACTGCCTGGAATTCTCTTTCACTGTACAAATATAGTTGACATGTTTGCTTAATTGTGCTGGTAGAGACTGTTATGTATCATTTGTTCATTGGACTACCTTATTCGCAGGGTGGATGCCGAACCGGTATGGCGAAGATGACCAATGCCTATGATCTGCCTGCAAGGTAACACTTGATTCTATGTTACTTATATTTGGACTTGTTGGATCCTGTGGAACATGTACATGTATATATGCGTGTGAAGATCTCAAAATAATGTTGGACACTCAAGCTACAAAATCAAATTATTCTGTGGCTCACAATTAGAACTGTGGCCCTTTGGGTGCCTAGTTTGATCAGAAGTTCCCGACTTGATGGTTTTCTGCAAATCTCAAACCGTAAGGGACAACACAGGCATTTTTTTTTTCTTATGGAATCACAATAAGGACCCTTTTGACTGAATTTGGTACAAGTTTAAAAAATTGGATCTTGTTAAACCATACTTCAAACTGGCACAATAGTTTCTCTTAAAATTTGCTACTACTTGAAGCTTTAGTAAAAAGTTAGTAGCACTGAAGTTAGTTGCTGAGTACTCACATTCATTATACTGTTATATGTATTTTTTGTATGTTCAGTATGCTAAGATGCATGTTTCAATTGATTATGCAGGAAGATTATCCATACTGTGGGCCCCAAATATGCTGTCAAGTATCACACAGCTGCCGAGAATGCACTTAGTCACTGTTACAGGTCCTGTTTGGAACTGCTCATTGAGAATGGTCTTGAAAGGTACATGTCAAATCTGGATCCTTAGAGCTTATTGTTAATTTATCTTAAGTGATGTTAAATTCTTGCTTTTCACATTGTAAACTTTCCATTTTTTACTAATAATTTCCTTTCATGGCTTATTTAGCATCGCAATGGGTTGCATATACACCGAAGCTAAAAACTACCCTCGTGAACCTGCTGCTCATGTGGCAATAAGTGAGTTCTTTTAACATTTGTTTATTCTCTCTTTACTGTGCTATGAAATATTTCTTATGCATGAATGAAAATAATAGATCTGTAAATTTGGAGATTACATGTGGTACCAACAACTTCCAGTTAAATGGGAACCTTTCGGCATCTCTCACACTTCTTACTCCTACGTAGAGGATGGAGCAGTGAGTGGTAGAAAGTGGGAAGTCTAAAAAATGTTTCATTCTTCATGAATTCATTTTTACTCTGCAGGAACTGTGAGACGTTTTCTGGAGAAGCAAAAAGGCAATATAGCTGGTGTTGTGTTTTGTACTACATCTTCATCTGACACAGAGATATACAAACGGTGCTTAAACTGAAACCCAGAAGTTGCATTATATTGTGATCATTCATATGCTGATGATAAGCAGTTAAGCACTGCAGATTGCTCCCTCTATATTTCCCTCGGGACAAGCAGGAGGAAGAGATTGCAATATCAAAACTCCCAGCTGATGTCGGGGATGAGAATGGTGAGACAGTAATTGATGAAAGGAAAATAAGAATAAGACCTTTGCCTGCTGGTGCAGTAGACAGAACAGTGACTTCAACTCCTATAGATCTTCCTCTTTCTGATCCTGGGTTGGCATTGAAGAGGTGAAATTAAAAAGTTCGACTTCAATTTATACAAATTCAAATATGTTTTGCTTTGGTGGTAGCGGTTTACCGTTTCTGTATCATACTTAGTATAACTTTTTTCCCTCTTAGTACGTTACTCTATCGTGCAGATCAATTTGTATAAGTAACTTTTATCCTTATTTTATTGGGTGTTTTTTTTCCCTTTTCCTCTTGGCGGGGGTGGGGGTGGGGGCATCCTTATTGTGCTTGCTGAGAAGTTCATGTCTTTTCTAGTAGATCCTTTCCCCATCTACGTAATTTGTTCCAGGTTCTTTGTCTCATTGTTGTTTGCTCTACAAGATTCCTTGTATCGATTACTATTGTACTTGTTGGTTTTTATGTGTGATGTTCTTCAACTCATTTTGACTGGTTTGAAACAGGGGTTCTTTCAAGTTGGATTCATATTTGGATCCATCATTCATGTCAATAATTAAAGATCCAGATATGCGGCGCAAGGAGCAGTGGGAAAAATCTGCTCAAGCTCAAAAGGGATTTAATTATGCTAGGTTACTTGGATATGGCGATCTTGGTTGCCCTTCATTATCTGCAGCAGAGGAATATTCACTTCATTCCCGATACCTTGCTAAAGCAAATTCTCTGAATCTTTCAGAGATTGCTGAAATGAAAATAATGTAAGTAGGTTTCCCACGTTATGGTTTTATACATCTATTTCACTTGTGCTTAATAATGCTTGTATATCTGCATATTTATCGGTATACGTTCCATTGTCTTCACTGCCCTTAATCTGATGTTCTCCACCAACTGCAGTTATCGTGGTGGAGTTGATATTGAAGGACGCGCAGTTATGGTTGTTGTTGGTGCACACTTTCTTCTTCGTTGCCTTGATCTTGAACGGTTTGTTCTACATGTAGTGAAGGTAATTGATATAATACAGCTCCGGCAAAAGTTGTGCTAGTATAGTGCGTGTTTTTGTGCCACGAATCAACTGTAATGTATCTTAATGCAAATGTCCTGAAGTCTTGCATTGGAACTGTCTGTTTGACAATTCCTTATTTCCATTGAAGAAAATTGCGATCACTTATTCACCATTGGTGTGTCAGTGACATGTGTGGTCCACCTGTCTCACTGACAGTGGCAAATACGGGATTGTGCAAATTGCAATCAATTTGGAACAAAAATCAGCTTGACATATAATTTATGGTTTTCTGTTATCACTGAGCCTTATGGCATTTCTTAGTCTCCAGGTTCTTGGCATGTCTACTATACCATGCACATATTTCTGAGTTAAAAAGTTAAATCAGCTCTGACATAACATTGTGTAGTTTAGAGAAATATAGGTCACAGAAACTAGGTTCGCACAAGTATAGTTATCTTCACTCTAGGCATGTCTCGAATACTGTGCACATTGGCGGGGACTGACACACAAAATAATTACTCCTTTGGTGCTAGAACATGTAACCTTCGTTTAAACTCTAGAATTTCTGAAATGGCCTCAATCCAAGTAATACAAGCATCTATATGAAACATACTTGTGTCGAAATTATATGAAGTTGAGGATTGATCTTACAGCAAAACTAAAGAAGTGGAGATGGCCTCTGAATATTTCAGTATATTTATAGGGAGTACTCTTGGAAATGTGAATCTGAAAGTTTCTTCCTCTTTGCTTTTGATAATTTGACTGACTTCCACTATCTCTGTTAGAGCATGCATATATTCCTTACTCTCTTGTACATCTTGTTTTGTTTTGTTTTGTTTTTTCACTAAGTTAATTCTGAAAAGTTGTGCTATCTTTCTCTTCATAGGAGTTTGAACCTCTGATTCAGAAGCCTTATACAATAGTATATTTGCACTCTGCAGCATCATTACAACCGTAAGTGTCTGATAAATTTGTTACTGAAGAAATTCCTTATTATTTACCTTTAACTCAAAATGAAAAAAGAAGTAACATCTTGTTGAATTTCCAGGCAACCAGATTTAGGATTCATGAAGCGATTACAACAAATACTAGGACGGAAACATCAGCGCAACCTTCATGTTCGTATCTTTTTCATGTTTAATTTGTATCAAATTCATCCTATAACAGGTTCATTCTTCTAACAATGTTCAACTGTAAACAGGCGATTTATATTCTCCACCCATCATTGGGATTGAGAACTGCTGTTTTAGCAATGCAGATGTTTGTAGATGGAGAGGTACCTCCTAGTTCAGACGATAGTGACTTTTCTAGCTCTTCTTTTCATTGTGCGGCATGAGATCTTAGCATCCTTTTTCCCCCCAGGTCTGGAAGAAAGTTGTATATGTGGATAGGCTTGTGCAGTTGTTCAAATACATACCACGCGAGCAACTTACAATGCCCGATTTTGTCTTTCAGTAAGTAGCCTTGCTCAATACCTTCCAAGTCTTGGCACATTCGCATACAAACCGGAAACTGATGTAGTACTTACTAAATTCCTGCAGGCATGATCTGGAGGTGAATGGTGGGAGGGGCCTAATCGTTGACCCAAGAACAAAGCACATTTATCAGAGGGTGTCCAGTTGATGACTTTAAGTGACAGTTCTGAGTTTTGAAGTTCATTAGTTCTTGCACTGTACCATTATGATGTTCGCTTCTTGTAACTTTATTCCATGTTGATGCTTCTTTCTGTATCTAGATAAGTTGGTCTATTCCATTGGTTCTATTCTGCCTTCTTCTCGCCTGTATATGTTGATCTATATAACTGAATAAATGTGGTCTCAGTCTAGATGTTTAATCTTCATTCATCCTGTACAAATTTTGGCCGTCTTCCTCTCATGTTGTCACAACTGCAGACTTGAAATTGGAGTTTATTTCAAGTTTCACCATTTATATTTATTCTCTCCAAATAAGTACTGAATCATCATTTTTTTTAAAAAAAAGGTGATCCGACTGCAGGGCACTCCTGTTGTGGCTAGTATGAAGATAGACTTCCTGTCCCTAGCAGTCATTCGTTAATGGCCTTGTTTGAGTGCTTACACTTGAGCTTACAAATCCATTGAAAACTAGGAAAGTACGTGGCTTCTCAATCTTTTGAAGAGCTAAATCTTCAAACATGGACTCCATGTCATTGAGCTAAGGTTGCTTACACCATTATTGGAGACTAAGCATGGGCTCACATCAAGTTCAAAGATGCCCCCCCCCCCCCCCCCCAAACCCCCCAACCCCCCAAAAAAAAGAAAAAAACACGGTAACATGATTTGCAGGTAGTTGGCCTTTTCTTTTTAGCAACATTTTGGCCACTTGGCTACTAGACAGATTAAACAGAACTACATAGTGTTGTCAATTAAGATGAACACCAAGCAAGCTCAATCAATGGCCTATCTTGTGAGAGACGGGCCTCACTGCCATTTCCAAACAAGTGCTTAAGAAGGTTCTCGGTACCCTTAATCCTAGTCATGTCATCTGTCCTAAAACTTAGCTATTTTTATGTTTATCCTAAGCCAAGCTATCTTAGGTTTGACCAAATAATACAAAAATATATATATCAAGATTTATGGCACAAAATTACGATTACAACATCAATCATGAAATATACTTTTATGTTGTACTTATTTGGTTGCAAAGATGTGAATTTTTTTCCCTGTAAACTTGGTCAAACCTGACAAAACATAGTTTGATTTAGGATAAACCTAAACATAACTATATATCGATGCTATGGAAGGAATAATTCCTTATGAAGGTGCAGCACAATTTTAGCTTGCTACATTTTCTTACCCCTCACACGATCCACATGTCAATATTTCATACACACCACCGCTATGATATCCATTTTCCCCGTAACACTTTGCCTATTTTTCTCGTACAAGCACCTTTTCTTATAGGTGACTCGGTAGTTGCACAAAATTATGATCACGTAAGCCACCTGGAAGCATACACTGTACCAGCATCTTTTCGAGCATCTCCAATCTACATACTATATAAGGGGCAGATAAAATGAACTATGGGTGTGTTTGTTTTCTCCCCTCTAAAGTTTAGACCCGTCACATCAAAGAGAATCTTGCTATTTAGAAGTATTAAATAAAATTTGTTTATAAATTTTTTTGCACAGATGGATGCTAATTCGCGAGACAAATTTAATGAGCCTAATTAATCCATAATTTGCTACAGTGATGCTACAATAATCATCCGCTAATCATGGACTAATATACCTCATTAGATTCGTCTCGCGAATTAGCCTTGGGGTTCTGCAACTAGTTTTGTAATTAGACTTTATTTAATACTTCTAAATGATAAGATTCTATTTGATGTGACACCTCTAAACTTTAGACCCTAGAAAACGAACGCACCCTGTAGTCTACAAACAAAGGCTGTCAGTTAGCATCGAAGAATTTGACTTGCAACTGACGGATACTGATGAATATGCAAGCATTTGTTTCGTTTACCTGATGAGTGCTGATGATCGAGCAGGCAAGGCAAGTAGGCAAAGCATATTCGAACATTAACAGCCACTTCGACCCAACTGCGATCGCCCGATCATGATCGGACGGTTCGCACAGCACACAGCTGGAAGCTGGAGACAGAATCCTTCTCTGCACTACAATAAATGGTGTTGGATGCGTTCAAGTTCGTGCTGAGAGGTTAACTTGTTATGATACATGCAACACGGCATTGGCATAGTTGACTAGGATTATACAAACCAGATGATGCTACTAAGTATATCCCTAGGATAAACCTTGTCTATTTAGCTACGCGAATCCGACAGCATTGCTCAATATTTTTTCATCCTTGTTCAAACTGAAGTCCTATCTTCTCCAATTTCAATTCCCTCTCAAAGGTGAGCGATGCTGATTCCTTTCATGACTATGTTTTGGTTAGACGACCATACCAGTTCTGAGAAATGTAGGGTTGTTTGTATTTATATACTGAAATTCTACTGAGAAATACATAGCAAGTTGGTAAAGAACTTCTTATGCAGCAGTACTTTACTAGGGCTTCCATTCAGTTCACCTTTAGCTCTTCAGAAAAGATACCCTTTTCGCAGTTTGTTTTGCTCAAGAAAGTGCAGGTGATCTGTATGTACTCCCTTTCTATGATCTTGACATGATGAGTTTCACCTACTGCGCAGTCACATGTAAATAACTAGCTAAAAGAGCATCTTTACTTACCTGCTGCAACATTTGATTACTGTCTGAACGTGCATGCGAGTGCTCACTAATCCTATCCATCTAGCCATTAATGACGACTGGATCGCAAGAAATGTCCTTCTCAAGCAGCAATTTTAATTCCAGCTTTCGCTTTCGTCGACTAAGAATTTCTTCAATAATTACTATTTATCCCTATAAAAGGCAACAACATAAGACTCCTAATTTCGCAAGAAATTTCAAGCTAAGCTCACCGCTGGACCAATTGGGAGCTCACTCTCTTAGCTTCTATATAATTGCATTGCAGATAGAGCTAGCTAGCCGTGTAGTGCACACACCGTGCGGCGGAGCAACTGCAGAGGCGGCGGCGACCATGGCGGGCAAGCAGCTCAACGTTCTGACGACGCTGGACCAGGCGAAGACGCAGTGGTACCACTTCATGGCCATCGTGATCGCCGGCATGGGCTTCTTCACGGACGCCTACGACCTCTTCTGCATCTCCCTCGTCTCCAAGCTGCTGGGACGCCTGTACTACACCGAGCCCAACAGCCCCAACCCCGGCAGCCTGCCGCCCAACGTGTCGGCGGCCGTGAACGGCGTCGCGCTGTGCGGCACGCTGGCCGGCCAGCTCTTCTTCGGCTGGCTCGGCGACAAGCTCGGCCGCAAGAGCGTCTACGGCTTCACGCTCATCCTCATGGTGCTGTGCTCCATCGCGTCGGGGCTCTCGTTCGGCCACACGGCCAAGGGCGTCATCGCCACGCTCTGCTTCTTCCGCTTCTGGCTGGGCTTCGGCATCGGCGGCGACTACCCGCTCTCCGCGACCATCATGTCCGAGTATGCCAACAAGCGGACCCGCGGCGCCTTCATCGCCGCCGTGTTCGCCATGCAGGGCTTCGGCATCCTCTTCGGCGCCATCGTGGCGCTCGTGGTGTCCGCCGGCTTCCGGAACTCGTACCCGGCTCCGTCGTACCAGGACAACCCCGCGGCGTCGCTCGTCCCCGAGGCCGACTACGTGTGGCGCATCATCCTCATGTTCGGCACCATCCCGGCGGCGCTCACCTACTACTGGCGCATGAAGATGCCGGAGACGGCGCGCTACACCGCGCTAATCGCGCGCAACGCCAAGCAGGCCGCGGCCGACATGTCCAAGGTGCTCAACGCGGAGATCGTCGAGGACGCGGACCGTGCCGAGCGCGACGCCGCCGGGGCCGGCAACGAGTGGGGACTCTTCTCGCCGCAGTTCGTGCGCCGGCACGGGCTCCACCTGCTGGCCACCACCAGCACGTGGTTCCTGCTCGACATCGCCTTCTACAGCCAGAACCTGTTCCAGAAGGACATCTTCTCCAAGGTCGGGTGGATCCCGCCGGCCAAGACCATGAACGCCGTCGAGGAGGTGTTCCGCATCGCGCGCGCGCAGGCGCTCATCGCGCTCTGCGGCACCATCCCGGGCTACTGGTTCACCGTCGGCTTCATCGACATCGTCGGCCGCTTCGGCATCCAGCTGATGGGCTTCTTCATGATGACCGTCTTCATGCTCGGCCTCGCCGTGCCGTACCACCACTGGACGACGGCCGGCCACCACACCGGCTTCGTCGTCATGTACGGCTTCACCTTCTTCTTCGCAAACTTCGGGCCCAACAGCACCACCTTCATCGTCCCCGCCGAGATCTTCCCGGCGCGGCTGCGGTCCACCTGCCACGGCATCTCGGCCGCCGCGGGGAAGGCCGGCGCCATCATCGGCGCGTTCGGGTTCCTGTACGCCGCGCAGGACCCGCACAAGCCGGAGGCCGGATACTCGCCCGGCATCGGCATTCGCAACGCGCTGTTCGTGCTCGCCGGTACAAACTTCCTCGGGATGATCATGACGCTGCTGGTGCCGGAGTCCAAGGGCCTGTCGCTCGAGGAGATATCCAAGGAGACCGTCGACGACGAGGAGGCGGCGTGATCTGACAAGAAATCGATGCATGCGACCTTTGCTTAGTGTTTTGTAATTTTGTCGTTGGTACATTGTACACTGTTGCACGAGTATGTGGTAGCTAGTCTGTGTTTTGCTACCTGTTTCATGACACTTGTTAATTTGTGAGCTTGTGACATGGTAATGCTAAGTGTAAATTTGATCTGGCAAATTTTTCAAAAGAAACAATAAACAACTTGTACAGGTTACAGTTTGTACTATTATTCTTGCTATTGAAATGAATTTGAGATTTGTATTCTCCAAAAGACAATTAAAGGATATCTTAACTGTTGCAATTGCTTAAGATTTGTGGAGATGTGTTTTTTACTCAATAAGGTTTGGTTAAAAACACTCTTTAGACCACGGAGGGCAAGATGTTTTCTCTGTGATTTCACGCAGTACAGAGATGAGAATACGGGCGCGATTATACATCATTTCAGGAGATACAATCACGTGTCGTCACCTGAAGCCACCGGCCGACGAGCAAGGGAGTGTCGTTGTCCTCCCCTACCCCGCCGGCCACCTCCACCTCGGCAGCTCCCGTCCTCGAAGCTACCGCCACCGTAGCCGTCGAAGTTCCTGCTCGCCCCCGCGCCGCCTATGACTTCATTTTCGACGACTCAAATCCGCCGCCGCCGATCTCGTTGCCGTAACCAAGATTTGCCGGACGTCGGGAGCTTGTTGTGAATCCCTCACTGCATCAACAGGCCACCGGTTTGTCCCCCGCAACCCACGGCCAGCAGTGTCCCACCGCCTCGCCGCCCTGTCCACAATCCGCCACCACCGCCAGCTACCTTGCCACCAGTGACCTCCCTCTATAGCTGGCCACGCCGGAAATAACCTCACTCGACAACCCAAAACCCTGAAGTCCCTAACCCTAACTCTAGGAAGAAGCAAATTAGCGGCAGTGGCACGAGCAGCGGCCCTAACCCTAACTCTAGGAAGAAGCAAATTAGCGGCAGTGGCACGAGCAACGCCGGCACGATGAGAAAGAAGCAGAGCTGGACCAAAAGTTTAATTGGACCGAAATCGCCTTCAAGCTATAGCTGTAGTGCGAGCCATATATAGCTCTCACCTAATAAGACAGCCAACTAGATGGGAACTAACTTTCTCTATAAGCCATAAGTCAGTACACCCAAGAAAAATCTAACACAAGAATGGCTTTATTAGTTTGTCTGGCTTGAGCTATATATATAAGCTGTAGGAGCTATAAGGGAGTTGTTTGTTAGGAATTTGCCAAAGCTATTGGTTTGTCTGACCTGTGTTTTCGTGTACTGGCTTCTTTTACTCTCTGGCAGGTGAAACAGCAATTTGTCGGCTTCTTCAGGCTCTACGCTGGTGTCGTTGCTGCGAAATGGCCGGCCGGCAAATATAGTACTGCCGTGTGCCGGCTGGTAGGTTTTTGGGATTTATTTTAAATCCAGTCACATTGAATATTTCAAATACCAATTAGAAAAATTAAATATAAGTTAATTATATAAAATTAACTGCATAAGTTTAAAGCTTATTTACGAAATAATTTTATTAAAAATAATTAATCCATAATTAGCATATGTTTACTCTAGCATCATATGGACTAATAACGGAATTAGATTTAATATATTCGTTTCACGAATAAGCCTAGGGGTTATAAAATTTATTTTATCATTAGTCTATATTTAATACTTCTAATTAGCATCAAACATCCAATGTGACGGGAATTAAAATAAGCTTTAGGAAATCCAAACACCCACTAAGATACGCAGTCTCACGTAGGCAAAATAATCTAGAGAATTCGGGATTACCTCTAATCGGAGGTGTATGTAAATGAATAGCCTCGTACCTACTATTTATGACACTCCGGGTATCATTTCTTTTCTTCTTTACTGCGACAAGTTAAAAGGTTTCATTTTATTGGAGGGCAATGATGAAAATATAATCCTCTTAATGGTCTACATTACAACAATGTTGATTAATAAAACACAAGTCCGTCAATTTGTACACTTTTGTATGATATTCATGAAATACCCATGGTTTAGGATTGGGATTTTGCAGATAACTCATGTTTCTGTTTTTATTTATAAACTGAACTTTAGAAATCTTAACTGCACATTTGCCTTAAACTCTAGCATGGATGGATCAGATCTTCTCTTTTTCTAAGACCACAGTGAGAAATTTTCACCTTTTATTATTTTTTCTGCAAATCTTTGGTCTTTGTCTTTTGTTCTTCAGAAGAATCAACAAATGCGTCAAAACCACATTTTGTCATAACATAATTAATTTCTTTACAACTCTTTCATCAAATGGACGTTTTAAAGATAAGAAAAAAAGCCTATTTTTATCCATTGAACTATCACCGTGGTTCTGTTTCGACCGTGCAACTCCAAAACTAGAAATTATTGACTACCCAACTGTTTACAAATGACTACCGCACCCCTTTTAACCCCTTTTTAAATGGTTTTGGCTGCCATGCTGGAACCACTAGCCATGTCCGCATGCTGACTCAGAGGTCATATACAATACAAAGGCATCCCTTTGAGATTCTTTCCCCAAATTGCATCCCTGGCCGAAACTCTAGAGCCATGGTTAGCGGTGAGGCAGAGTGAGGCGCAACAGCGCGGCGAGCGTATGCGACGGATCAATGGTTTTGTACACTCGCCCTAACGTTGCAATGACCATCCTCTACTTGATTTTGTTATAAAAAATGTGCCCAATGCTTAACCATTTCAACCCATTTCCATTAATTTGGAGATTGAAGGCTCAACCCACACTGAGTACAATCATTTAAAACACTATTACAACTAGACTATGGTAGTACTTTAGAAGAGCCCGGTGTATGTAACAAAAGTAGATCATTGGAGAGATTATCTATTGTGCTATGTATTGATAATATTGACAACTAGCAGCCTAATTTTATTATTGACATTGCGCGAGTAATGAAACCTTTGATTACAGCGGACGAGGCTTTCTAAATCAATTGGCACCGTAATTTTAAGATGAGAACGATCGGCAGCGAGGAAGATTTAAAAATGATTTGAGGGTTTGAAAATTGATTGGAGGGTTCCAAATTAAGGATTCAATTGATCACGGTTTCCAAATTTGCACCGAAGTTTTGGAAGGGAGAGGATGAGCAGTGAAGGCATCGCAAATTGATTGGCGTTGTCAAATTATTTATGGGTCAATTAATTGGATGTTTCCGTGCCAAATTATTTACGAGCAGTGACTGGCACCATCGTCCGAGAGTTTGTGCCTGCTCACCAATGTGTGTTGTGTGCTTGATATTTCCTATTTTATATATATTATGTAGATGGATAAAAATAACAGATGCACATGTACCACCACGTACCTACTACACAGCAAAATAGTACTACCAGCTTTGACTGACTTGCACATAGGAGTAGGAAAACGAGATCAAGTGAACCGGCGCACGCGTCATCGTCCCCACGTTCGTTCTACTACACCATCTGGGTCTCGGACGGCCGCACGGCGCGGCCGCCGCCGGCGGCGGCCGCCTCCTCGCCGTCCTCGGCCTCGCCGGACATCTCCTCGAGCGACTTTCCCTTGGACTCCGGCACGAGGAACGTGAGGAAGAAGCCGAGCATGTTGACCCCGGCGAGCACGAAGAGCGAGTTGCGGACGCCGATGCCCGCGGGGTACCCGTGGTCCGCCTTGCTCTTGTCCTGGTTCTGCGCCGCGTACAGGAACCCGAACGCCCCGATGATGGCGCCGGCCTTCCCCGCGGCGGCCGAGATGCCGTGGCACGTCGACCGCAGCCGCGCCGGGAAGATCTCGGCGGGCACGATGAAGGTGGTGCTGTTGGGCCCGAAGTTGGCGAAGAAGAAGGTGAAGGCGTACATGACGACGAAGCCGATGTGGTTGCCGGACGTCGTCCAGTGGTGGTACGGGATGGCGAGCCCGAGCATGAAGACGGTCATCATGAAGAAGCCCAGCAGCTGGATGGCGAAGCGCCCGACGACGTCGATGAGCGCGACGGTGAACCAGTACCCCGGGACGGTGCCGCAGAGCGCGATGAGCGTCTGCGCGCGGGAGATGCGGAACACCTCCTCGAGCGCGCTCATGGTCCTGGCCTTGGGGATCCAGTTGATGCTCGTGAAGATGTCCTTCTGGAACAGGTTCTGGCTGTAGAAGGCGATGTCGAGGAGGAACCACGTGCTGGCCGTGCCTAGGAGGTGGAGCCCGTGGCGGCGGGCGAACTCCCTGGAGAAGAGGCCGAAGTTGTTGCCCGAGGCGGTGACCATCTCGTCCAGCTTCTCCTGCTCGTCGAAGATCTCCGTCTGGAGCACCTTGGACATGTCGGCGGCGGCCTGCTTGGCGTTCTTGGCGACGAGCGCGGTGTAGCGCGCCGTCTCCGGCATCTTCATCCGCCAGTAGTAGGTGAGCAGCGCCGGCGCGGCGCCGAGCATGAGGATGATGCGCCAGACGAAGTCGGCCTGCGTGACGGTGGAGGCGGCGGCGTTGTCCTGGTACGCCGGGGCCGGGTACCCGGCGCGGAAGGCGGCGGAGATGATGAGCGTGACAATGCCGCCGGCGAGGATGCCGAAGCCCTGCATGGCGAACACCGCGGCGATGAAGGCGCCGCGGGTGCGCTTGTTGGCGTACTCGGACATGATGGTGGCGGAGAGCGGGTAGTCGCCGCCGATGCCGAACCCCAGCCAGAATCGGAAGAAGCAGAGCGTGGCCATGACCCCCGTGGGCGTGTGGCCGAAGGAGAGCGCCGACGCGATGGAGCAGATGACCATGAGCATGAGCGTCATCCCGTAGACGCTCTTGCGGCCGAGCTTGTCGCCGAGCCAGCCGAAGAAGAGCTGGCCGGCGAGCGTGCCGCAGAAGGCGACGCCGTTGACGGCCGCGGCGACG
The DNA here is from genome assembly GCF_002211085.1 of Panicum hallii. Taxonomy (NCBI): domain Eukaryota; kingdom Viridiplantae; phylum Streptophyta; class Magnoliopsida; order Poales; family Poaceae; genus Panicum; species Panicum hallii. Next base: position 15,710,825 of record NC_038050.1, on the reverse strand, counting down.
TTGGGCGGGAGCGAGCCCGGGTCGGGCTTGGCGGTGTCGGTGTAGTAGATGCGGCCCAGCAGCTTGGTGACGAGGGAGATGCAGAAGAGGTCGTAGGCGTCGGTGAAGAAGCCCATGCCGGCGACGATGATGGCCGTGAAGTGGTACCACTGCGTCTTGGCCGCGTCCAGCGCGCTGAGCACCTGCAGGTTGTCCCCCCCGCGCGCCATGGCTGCCGCCGCGCCGGGAAAGAGGACAGGATCGGCGGATCGGGAGGCAGGCAGCTGATGGGGCTGGGAGGCGTGTCGCTGCCTTGGTGGGTGGTCAGTGGTGGTGTGTGGCCGTGCGGGGGAATGGAGCAGGGCGGGCGCGGGGGTATAAGAAGGAAGGCTGCTGGTCAGCCCGGTGGAGGCAGCTCAGCAGCAGCTCGGGAATCTTGAGGGAATATTACGGCAATTACCTAGCCAATCCTCTCCCTCCCTCCTGCCCGTGCCCGGCGGCCGTCTACACTAGTAGTAGCCGAGACTAGGAGGTGCTGGAGGAGGCGCCGGCCGGCGCGACGACCGTGACGTGCCGCGACGGCCGCGCGCACGGGCTCCTTATCTGTAACGCGCGTGCTCTCGGCTCTCGAGTCCGCGGCGCCGTTCATCCACCCAAAAGGCTTTCGATTTTTTTTCACGGTGATCTTTTCATCTACTACCCGAAAGGTTGGAAAAAGAACAGAACAGAACAGAACAGGGGACCATCGATCGAGCACAAGATCTTCAGTTCGGTCAGTCCTGCGACAGCAGGCTTGACATCAACCAAAGCACCTTTTCCATTTTTCTCCCCTCCCTCCCAGGTCCACCCCGTGCCGCCATTTCTGAGAAACTCGGCTGCGGACGGCGACCCGGCGACAGCGACCTGCCCAGGTCTGAACGGCTGAACGAAGAGCGCGATTATTGCGGTGGCAGGCATCGGCGACGACTCCTCATGAGTCGTCGCGTACGATGGCTGAGAGCAGGCTCAGCGAATCCGATGGACAATTGCAACAGGGACGATGCCATTGGCGTGTCAGCAGGGAACTCCATCTCTTTGTTTAGTTTAAGCTTATCCCAAGAAAAGTTCTCCCGATCTCAGTCCATTCCTGAAATCGCGCGGGAGATTTCTTTCAGATGAACCACCATGCTCGTCAATCCACCATTTAAAAAAAATAGAACTGGTAAATATTTTTGTTAAGGATCGGAGCTCACTCAAGTTCGAGACTGCAGCTGCAGGACGTACCGGTCGCTGTGAACGGAGGCCAGACGACGCGTGCGCCCTGGTCCCTGTCGTTTTGACCCGAAGAACGGACTATCCAGCCGCTGGATGCAGTGGCGTGTGGACCGAACACAGCGAAAATGATAGGAGACTTGACTTGTTGCGAAAAAGAAAAATAGAGGGAATCTTTTTTCTTCCTAAAACGTGCAATTTATCCGTTGGCAGAAACTAGGGGTGGAACTCTTTCGACACAAATTTGGCATTAAAACATGGCAAAAATCTCATACCGAGCTTCTCTTCTGTGTAGTTTGCGCCTTATCCTTCCGTGATCCTTTCCGGGGAATATAGGGTTTTGATGTTTTCCATTTTCGATTCTGATCTCCCTTGCTATTGTTTGCAGAAGTGTTTTTTTCATCCACATGTTAGTTTGAAACCTTAGCACTTTTGTTATACGACACTGCTAGCGTCCGGATATCCGATCACATTTTTTTTAATCGGACGGTCCGTCGCAACATTGATAAATAACAGTTGCAACATGAGAAATCAACCTTGCAACATAAAAAATATGTATACAAATGACTCTGATATCCAATTTGAGGATGAAAAATTCCCACCGCAATATTAACATCATGTTTTATACAACATCCGTTGCACAACATAAAGAAATAATAATTGCAACATCGGTACTTGTCTATGCAATATGGGTCGGAACGTCCAATTTATTTTTTCTGCACGGACGCCCTAATCCTAGCATTATCGTTTGTCCTACCTCTTACTCTAGACCTTCTCTTGGACCTTGCTATTAGGGCATGTACAACGGTATTCAATGAACCGTCTCTACAGAGGGTGCCAGGGTGTTTTTTGCAAAAAAAATTTTGGAGCCGTCGCTTGGTGGGGAGACGTCGCTGGCTCTTCGCCCAAGCAGGAACCGACGATCTCCTCTCCCACTGTAGGAGGTTGACCGTCTCTTTGAGATCCCGTGCGACGGTGCTTCCAATCTTTCATATGGCGCGAATTCGAGCTCCAAAATCCTTTCTCCTCCTGATTCCCCGCCATACTCTCCTTCAAATCTCACCCCTCTTGCACATCTGAATCTGTGGACGACCATGAATCGCCCTTCGTTCCAGTCCAGGCGTCGGCCCTTCGTTCCCCATTCGACTTCGAGCAGCGCCGCCGGCCGGCTTCTCCCCACCGGCGCCCACGGCTCCTCCCCCACTGGCGCCCACGGCTTCTCCCCCACCGGCACCAACGGCTCCTCCCCCACCAGCGCCCACGGTTCGTCCCCCACCGGCGCCCAAAGCATGTATTATCTTGCACAACATGATAGTTGAAGATGAAAAACAAGAGGTTACAATCCCGATCGACTTGAACATGAATCCTGGAGCTTCCATCGCCCTACCCCCTAAAGTGAGCACCGAAGCTAATCCATGCTTTGCAGATATACTTCGAAGGAATAATGAAATACGGGATAGCTCAAAGCATATAGAGCTCAAGAATGATTTAGTTGAACATATATGGCAGCGATATGGTCATAAATTTTGAGCTGAACAAGATTAGTTAAAAAATTAGCTTCTATATGATATATTATATTATATATTTAATGTAAGTATTATGATTTTGGAAGACAACATATATATGGATACAAAATATGTATGCACATTTGATCAAGGGTGTTTTTAATT